>NW_024962250.1:17923737-18097900 GCF_019238085.1 Lagopus leucura | reverse complement strand
AAAGAAAAGAAAAGAAAAGAAAAGAAAAGAAAAGAAAAGAAAAGAAAAGAAAAGAAAAGAAAAGAAAAGAAAAGAAAAGAAAAGAAAAGAAAAGAAAAGAAAAGAAAAGAAAAGAAAAGAAAAGAAAAGAAAAGAAAAGAAAAGAAAAGAAAAGAAAAGAAAAGAAAAGAAAAGGAGTAATAGTTTTTAACTCTGGGAGGAAGACTAGCAGAGACAAGCTGAGGAAAACACTCCCATTTTTCTTTGTAGTGCCTCTTTGCTATAGAAAACTCTTACCACTTCTTTTGCAGTCTTGAGAGAGGTCAGAAAAGAAGAACAAATCTGACCTCTAGAAAATAATCTCTTTCATCTTCCTTGCTCTGCTAAGGATACACTTCTTGTCTTGCAAATGGAGCCGTTTGACAATCATTGCTCTCAGTGTCTGGTTAAGCTTCATCTTTGGTGCTAACAACTAGTGCACTTTTGACCTCTCTCTGCTGCGGTAGACATACAGTGCCAAAAAAGGTCAAGGAACAACTTTTCCACAGAGATTATAGTCTAACAAACGTTTTCCTCTGGGCAGCCCCAGAACTTGGATATTGGCCCTATTGGACTTGATTTTATGAAAATTTAAGGTTGCTCCAGTGAGAGCAAAGACAGCTATTCTTCTATTATTGCTAAGGAGCGTCCATAGTGGTTCCTTTTCTGAGACACACTTTTCCTTACACTTTCTCCAGTGTGTTTACTTTCAGCTTTTTGTATCTTTAAGAGGGAGAGGTTGAGAATTTTTCGTTTTTTTGAAAAAGTATGGGCTACTTAGCTGTGGTGAGAGCAAGGGGGTTTGAAGAAGGAAAACTAAGTGCACGGTTTTGGAATCACTGAATTATTCAGCTGCCCAGAGTTCATACACAAGCACTAGAAATATACGAAAAGTTTTACATATATTAAAGCATTAAAGCTTTTGGTTGTACACTAATAAAAACAAATCCTTTCATCATTGTGTTACATAAATACTCTTAACTCAGAAATTGCCAAAGAAACTAACAGTGCAATACCTTCTCCATTTTCCTTTCTTAAAAAATATTAAAAATTTAGCCTCAAAAAAGTGGCCAAATATTCAAATGTGAGCACCATTCCATCATCTAATCTATGGGATTTACCTGAGTGGTGTATTTAAAGGCCTTTTCCTGTCAGTGCTTTGTTTTTTCATGATCATGCCATAGGGCACATAGGAGGCTGTGAACATGCTAAGTCTGTCATAAATCAGTGCTAAAGGGCAATTTGTTCTGAGCCATGACCCTGTGCACTTAGCAATTGCAATTTGGAAGTTCTGCAAGATCTTATATTGGCGGCAATATTTGCAAATTTTCACGCAATTAAAAAAATATAAAAATTAGAATGTTAACTGAAGTTAATTGATTATTTGTTAGAAATTCATATACAAGCATTTGTATATTCTTTTAAATGTGTATTTTATTATATAACTCAATACTCAGATTCTAAGAAACTAAGAACAATGAAAAGCAAAGATCGATCATGAAGTAAGTTCAAAACCTTCAACTTGGAACTCAACCTTGAAGAAGATTTCTTTATCCAGATTTAAATGATGAAAAAAACAGTCTGGTACATACTATGTAGCACCACAGCAAGCTTATCGCATTCAAAATGCCATACTGTTACTTAATCAAAAGCATTGATATAAGATGAAGCATAGCCTGGATGAAACTGCTAGAGTTCAAAGAAATGGCTATATATTTTATAAGCACACAGTATGCAAAGTAGCGTAAGAATTTAGGGTAAGGAGAGGTGCTGCAAATTTTTTTAAGTTGTTTGTCACATTTCAGACAGGTGCTGCCATCTGATTCTATAAGCAGATTCATCTACACATTAACAGCATTTTAAGAGCCCAGAGTAGTTGCTTCTAGTTGCCAACTACATCATGGAAAATCATTGTGCATAAGGACTGGCTATTTCTGCAGCCACCGTGGAATTTTTTCCGTTGTCACATCATTGCCTTCTAGGTGACTGTTTCTCACTTTCATCCAGCTCCCCACACTTGTATCTTGTATTACCACTTCTTTGTTTGTGCCCTGTGAATACAAGGCCTCACTACCCAACTTGCAGCTTCGAACACAGCAAGGGAAGAAATATTCAGGGGTCTTTTCCCTTTTTCAATCCTAATCCCTTACGTGTTGCAAACATGATTCCTTGATAAGAGAAACAGAAAACTAGAGTCTGTAGACTGTTTTGTGGTGCAGACATCAGTAGTAAATTAAACAGCTCCATTTTCAGAACCAGTAAGGATCCTTACGCTATGCGCCTTATGAGGCACCATGGCCTCCACTTGCTAAGATTATCACATCAAAAGGACTTTGGACCTGTTTTTAAATGTGGATAGGAATAAATGGAAGAATGTCATAATGTGATTTTCCTTCTTTTAAATTTAGCTGAAAAGAAGTGTCCCGTGGGTCTGTTTGCAAATAGGAGTATGGAGAAGAAATGTTGGTGGGCTTCTGTTTACTTTCTTCTTTTCATAACAAACAGATACTCCTCCAAAATTTATCCCATAGTCATGTTTTCTGCAAGGCACAACAATAACACAAACATAACATTAAAAAAAAAAAAAAAAGAATTTTGGAAAAGAAATTTTCAGTGAGATGCTGTTTTGAACATTTTGTTATGAAGTCTCATTGGTAAGGACACAGAAGATGAGGACATTTTTTATTGATGCTATTACATCAGTCAGAAGGTAATATTGTGAAGGTGATATACTTACCAATTAACCACATCTTAGATGCAAGTATACAACCATAGCATTTACAACAATTTCCTTAGTAGTCTACACCTACCTTCAGAAATGTTTTTCTTCTCTGTGCAGATATCTCACCAAATTCTCTCTTCGCCATGGCTCGTCTCCATTACTTACCAAATTATACTTTCCTATTACCTGATGTGTCATTTCTTTCCTTCCCATTAAGAGTTGTCAGCAGCTGTTTGCCAGTGTCTGCATAGTTTATTCCACATTTTTAAGCCCTTTGTTTTCCAGCTCAACACACATATCCAGTGCTGAAAGTCAAGATTTAAGCTTTTCCACAGGGGCTCATTTTTCTGCAGCACCAGATCTATATTTGTTATTGATACTAAATAACTACTACTCTAATACTTCTAAAAATGTCATATCAAACCTTCTTTTTAGAAGGCTGGATGAGATCCCAGAGATTCAGCTGCAAATCTGTTTTGAAGAAATCTCAGCCCTCTCACCAGTTGCAGTAGGTGAGACGAGGAAAGCCTAGTACATTGCTCTGGTAGTGGCAGGAGTGACTGGAAGGATGTTCCTGAAAATGCTTCTTTCTTAGCCTTCCACAAATCTCATGAGTACATGATAAAATGCCAGGGGTAGATTTCTAAGATTAATAAGGACTTTCTTCATATCACTTTTTCAATTTGACTAAACCTAAGAAATCTGTGCAGAGGTATTTCATTAGTAAGTATACAATAGTGATAAAGATCAAGGAAGATAAATAGTGTTGATTGCCATTGAAATCTCACAGGAAAAACATTTTAATGTGTATTTTGCTCTAAAAGAACAATCTGAATCTTCAGATGAGGATATATAAGTTTAGCTTGCAATTGACATTACAGATTTTTCTAGGAAATGTTAAAATTAAGAGTTCCAGTTGTACACAAAATGCAATTCCCTGCTTGTCTTAAAGACTCATAAAGTAAAAGTTCTAGTGTAACATTTTCTTGAATTAAAAAAAAAAAAAAGGTATATGATTGCATAAAACTTTTGAAGTGCAATAGAAGTCTAAGAGAAATATAACTATTACTGTCGGTTTACCACCTTAAACACGATGTTGTAACTGTCATTATATCAGATGAGTTTGAAAACAGATTTTGCATTGCACATTTTATTTGACAAGGTGATTCATTGTTTAGAGCAGTTTAAGATGTCAGTCCTCATGGAAAGAATTGAGCTGTGCTGTTGTGCTTATGAGCATTCCTCCATCAAAGTGTACGATTAAAGTAGGGTTATTCTTCTGAAATACTGTCATGCAAGTGGCCTGAATTATGAGCATTTTCATGATTGAAATATAGTTTATCACAGTTAACTCCTAGGTAGCCATGTATGTTACATACGGCATATAGAAAGCTGGTTACAGTTACCCAAACAAATGTATTTAAATTACTTACGCCACAGCACAATAGTTTGTCAAGTAAATGAAATATTTCTGTCCTGAAAGATCAAATTTTCATTCTCAGAGAAAGAATGAAGAGGAAGGAAAAGAAATGCAGGCATTTTCTATGTTTTTTTATGTACCTTATGTCTGTCAGTGGTCCATTTCTAATTGCCTAGGAGAAAATCAGAAATCTTCTATTGCTTTGGTCATTATTATGTAGGTTTTGGGAAAATCTGCCTGTTCTTTCAGCCCACAACAGCTTCCATCATGGAGAATGAAATTTGCTTTCCACTGTCATTACTTTGAACTAACCTACTATCTTAGCACAGCTGCCTATTCTATATTTAGGCTTCTTTACAATCTCACTAAGCTGTTTGAATCATTAATTTCCTGTAGAAATGAAATTCCACAGATAATTATATATCATGTAAAGGAGTACAGTATCATCTTCCATTATGTCTAAATTCACTACCAATCCATTACTGTGAGTGACTTGGTCTTATGTGGCTGGGTGGAGAAGAAAGATTTGTCTTAACCAAACCATTCATTATTTCAAATACTATCATGTCGTGATACAAAATTCTACCATACAGTCATAGATACACAGTGTAGACACAACTCCATTTTCCTTTTTACTATCCCTCTATCCTTCCCACTCTCTCCCCTCTTCCTTTTACTCTTTCTTCTCTTTCTGCTTCTCCCTCTTTTCTTTTCTCTCTCTTCCCTTCTCCATTTTCTCTCATGCCTTTCTTCTACACTTGTCTAGTACAGTGACTTTTCCATTTCTGGATGTTGCTTCACATATGAGAAGTTTATATGCAGGATATATGGCTAAGGACTAAGCTGGTGAAATACCTGCTCCATTTGTCTACCCCTTTTACTGTGAGTGTAAGAGTGACAAGTAGCATGGAGACATGCACACAGACTGCAGTTTGATTTTACTTGCAATTCAGGATAATTATTAACATGTCCCTCCCCTCCAAAGGACTCAAACATTGATACCCCTCCCCCTCCATGAAGAAACCTCCTCTTCAACACCCTATGTTTAAAGCAATCAAATGTTAATTAACTGACAATGGTACATCTGATTGATATGCTTAGCATACTGAACAGCAGATTTAGAAAAAATGTGTATTCATGAATAGCATCACTTTACAGTTTGCAATAACAAGTCTAGCAATAGAGATAAATTGGTTTCAATACAGCGTATGCTCCTATCATTCTACAAATGTTTTAAACAGAGCTAATTCCCATCAACCTTCTTTGCAGCTCTGCATCCTCTTCTGTCTGTCTTCTTTTCCAGCCACCAGCCAGCGTATCTGCAGACTAGAATCCTCCCTCCAGCCTTGCTGGCAGCTGCAGCCATTACATATCTGCCAGCCACCTTCTCTTCACTCCAACCCTCTATTTTATTGCCTTCTACTTACCTGCCCTTCAAAATGGTGCCTGTAAATTATCTGTAACTTTCTGAATCCTTCTGCAACAAATGTAAGTTGCAAATGCTTTCCTTAGTTGGTGAATTGTGTGGGAAGAAAAGATATGAGAGAACTGTTTGGCTCAGAGGACCAGTTCCAAACTCAGTGTCACCAAAGACTGTTTGTCAATATGGTGATAGCTGCTGTATATGTATATAATAGTGTAAAAGATACATGAACACGTAAAATAAACAGTAACAGGCCTGGGAAACATTTATGATCTCATTTATGGCAAAATCCCTTTACAGGGGACAGTCTTTTTAGTGAAGCAAATCTTTTTTCAGCAATCAAATGGAGCCCTGGAATTTCCTTTGATTCTTGCCAGTTTTAACCACTGAAAAGGCGTTTTCATAATCTTTTTGCATTATGAAAATCCTTATTTGAGTAATGTAAACCAAACACTGTAGAAAGATATAGCTCTGGTCAGGATAAATAATGATCAGCTAATAAAAAAAAGCAGTAATACCACAAAGATTAGAATTCTGGGTTAAACTACTGGCCAGGACCACTAGATTTACAGAAATATTGTGGTTTTTTGTTTTGTTTTGTTTTGTTTTGTATTCTGCCAATGTATATAACTTCAAATCTAGTTGTTACAACTTAATTTTCCATCTTGTCAGAGAAATATGCTTCTCAGACCAAATTTGATTCCATTCTTTATAAAGATGCAAGAAAACACACGCCCTCTAAAGATAATTCTAGTCCGGAGCTAAGAGTGGAAGTTTCAGTATGTATCCTCTATGAGAAATAACCAAACCACCTCACCTGAGGGCATGCTTTTTCTAGCAGCATATATCTTTCCCTGAAGAAATGCATAGATGTGGGATAGACGGTTGACGTTCAGTATCAGTATTTCCAGAGTCTGATCTTTATCATGCTGTAAATGAAGTGTATCAAGTACAGCTTTTGTTTTTGCACTATTGCTTGAAACCTTGTTAAATACATTTCTCTTTCCTGTCACTCTCATGATATTCCTTTGGCAAATGCTACAACTGAATCCTTGCTGCATTTAAAACATCCTCATAGTAATTACAAGGAAGAGAAAAATCTTTTCAAAATATTATTTTAATTTCCATTCACAATCCTAGAATGTCACAGAGACATGAGATCAATACAAGACAAAGTCATTTCCTTCTCTGTTCTTTTCTGTGCCATAACATTTTAAGTACGATGAAATTCTGTACCTGTTGTATTTGTAATTAGTTTATCAATAACTACATTATCACAGTAATAGTTATGCATTGGAATTACTGACCTACAAAATTCTAACTCCACTATTAGCTTACTTCTCCACACCCCAGAAATAAAGCAATACTACTTGCTGTTGATTGGAAAATACATTTTTAAAGCACTGAAGCACTTAGAATTCATATAGTGCTCAATCCTAAATGATGCAAAGTTCATTTATGATCTAGCATTTAAAAACCTTTCTAAAATCAGAGGTGAGAATGCATTTACTGAGCAAACAGTAGTCACATGAAAAATGTAAGCAACTTGGATTGATAAAATAGGTATAAAAGACTGTGAGCCTAGAAAGTTAGAAGCACAGAACTGAAAGCAATAGATCAGATGTCATTTGCTGGCCAAAATCCCTCTCCAATTGATGCTATCATTAGGAATAAGTTTGTAGAAAGTTGCCAGTGAAGGAGATTGATTGGGTAAGAACTTGACATTCCAGTTAATCTTCTTGACTCAAGCTTGTGTATAGTCTGTCCTAAACATTAATAAACCATTTATTCTGCTTTGCAGCACAGAAACCTTTGCAACATTGTTCTTGATGTCTTCAATAAAATAAAATGATAATAATTAAAAAACCACTTCTATTGAGTCAATTTTTGTCAAAAGATGTTGTTCTGCTTAACACAGGATAATTATAATGAAATTCTAAAATACAAGGCACGGGAACTGGAATTATGGTATCCCTTCACTATTCTGAAGGAGGACAGATGAGAGCTAACATCATCTAACTGACAAGGACTGATCATCTGATCATCTGACCTTACTGTGAAACAAACTTACACAATTTTGCTGGTGCGCATGTGTTTGTATGTTTGTGTGTACACAAGTACATAATGAAAAACACAAACAACCCTAAAGCTTTAGAGGTGCCACCTCTACAACATACAGAGGCACTGTTTCATAGAAAGGCTGTTACTTATGTTTGGAAAAAGGCAAACTATTAAGTGGGAAGGAGATTGGCTATGTGGTTCACAAGGCTAGCCAAACATAAAACTACAGTGACTACAAAATAGCTTCTAAATCATAGTGTCAAGCAATGGTTTTACCTCTAGCATTCCCTTTGTTTGGAACTGCAGATCTCTGGCTCTCTGAGGAAGGAATGTGAAGCAAACTGGAGATCCATGCATCAGGGCTGTTTCTGTCAAATGTTCTCCTCACACATTGCAGATGTTGTTCAAGCATAAGTCAAGGAGTGTGTGGAATAAAAAGCAGCCTGTGGAGCTCTGGATGGAGATAAATGCTGCAGAAAGCTTGTAGCATGCTTCTACAGCACAAGAGAACTTCACCAGAAGGTAACAGGATCTATACAAGAACTTATTTATGGGCTGATCTTAGAGCTTATATTGGTAAACCTGCATTAATTTTACACTATATCAGTAGTTTTCTTAAGGCCATTAACACCAGAACTTTTTGAAAGTTCGATGCATAATTTGGTCATAAGCATATGACTTATGCTAAGACAAAAACAAATCCTGTAGAGTTATTTGTCAGAGATTTCTTTTCATTTAGAAATCAATTTTTATTAACATCAGAACCCAATATATCCTGAGAAGAAGAGTAAGATTAAGGAGAGGAAAAAAAAAGGTAAAACACATAACCATGCCAGAAAAAGAATATTTGATAATGATGGCTCTTGAGTCAGGGTGAACGAAGACTTTACCTAACGAGACCAAATAATTCAGGCCTGGGAATATTAGTTAAATTAAAATGTTCAGAAGTTGTCAGCAAGGAATCACAGAAATTTGAGCTGTAGTCATATAATATTCCAGGTATTGTATGCCGAATATGTGGCTTATTGATATGACAAGTACCACTATTTTTCCCTAGGAAAAAAGGGAATTTGTGGCAAATGATCTAATAGAAAGACACAAGTAATTGACAGATTTCTACATAGTCTTTTGGGTGAGGCGGCAGATCTGAAAAGACTAGATATATTAGTTTTTCTGTCATCATAGTGTAAGACCTCACTATAGACTAAGTTTAAAAAACATACAGCACAAACCAGAAAATGCTAGGGAGAAAAATGAATGATTCCAAACTTAATTCCCACGTCAAGACTGTTTTACAAATAATTTTTGAAATAAATCTTTGATTAAAATAATTGACACAATAAATATTTTACTAAACTTAGAAGTTATATTCTTAATTACTTTCTATATAATTTAAAAAATAGTTAAAATATATTACTGTGGTCATTAGCTATACAGCTATGTACTTTAGGTAATTGTAAGTCTAACCTAACAGATTTAACATGTTACAAGACATGCTAGAGCAGAAAACTTTTCAAGAGTTCTGTTAAAAATTGCTTCTTATTAATGCTCTTCTGAAAGCTGGGAGTTGTTTCTGCTGCCATACCAACATCAAGGCTATATAGCAGAAATTTAAACTGAGAGATAGATGACTTGTCTCTTGCAGTTATAGGAAGCTATTAATAATTTGAAAAATATCAGATTTTCTTCACTCACCTGTTACTTCAGTGTTATATGAACATATTAGCTGGTTGGTATAGTGCCTTTAAGCTACAGCTTGTCAAACATCTTTTTAAAAAGAAAAAGAATACTAAAGCTTTTTGTAAAAAAAAAAAAAAGCAAAACAAAAGAAAAACAAAAACAACTAAAAACCCACAATAACAACAAAAAAACTTATATACATGGAAAAAATGGCAAAAGATGATTTTAGGAGATGAAAGCAATGTTTGCAGAGGTAGATCTGGCTTGATTTAGTCAGCCAGCACAAGAGAAAAACCTTTAAATTGTACAGCCTAAGTCATTGAAAGAGCAAACTGTATAAGTGTCCATATGAATATATATAACGCTTATTCAATATAATTATGCAAATGAAAGAAAGTTTAAGAATCAGAGAACATTCTATAACCCAATATTCCAATGATAAAAAAAAAAAAAAAGAAAAAGGAAAATGTCTGATATCAAAGTGTGCTTGACCACTTTTAATGGCTGTTGGCAGTTACGTTAGCTTAATGCATTGATTGCTTGTCTCTCCTTGTTTGACTTGGGAGGCCTGCCAAATCTTTAAGAAAAGGATCTTTCCTTCTGAGCCAGGTAACACAAATCTTCACCGGCTATGGAACTGCTTCTCTCTGTGAAATCTTTTCAAACAAAAAGGAATTTCTCTGTATTTTGATGCAGCATTCTGTTCTTAGAACGCAGGTAAAACACATCACCAGTTCTGCTTTTTTATTTCCCCAATAAACTATGTTTATTATGCCAATTCTAATTACCATGCAATCTAATGGTTTTAAGGCTTATATTTTCCACATCACTGGACATCACAAACACAAAAGCATTTTATACTGTCATTATACATCAATGTTTGCACTTGGTTATACATATATACAGAAATTATTCACACAACTTAACCTTGCTATTTCCTCCTTCCAAATCAACATAATTTTACTGTGAAAGCAGCTTTTTAATAAATGGTATAAGAAATTCAGCAAGGCACACATTTTTTAAAAACTTTTTTTTTTACTCATTACCACCTCAAGAAGCATAAAAAATCAAAATGTTGTACTTAATTCAGTAGAATGTCAACAGTTCCTAATATACAACACCATGTAGTTGTTTCTTGAAGTGTTGCATAGATTAAATTTTAAAATTAAATAAATAAAATGACATTTATTTATTTTAATTGTTTATTTTTAGATGCATTGAATCAGGAGGATAAATGATTTCCTTTTGCTGCAATCCAACAGAATTGTCAAATCAAAATAGCTTCAATAAGTTTATGCATTATACACATAAATATTAAATTTGATACACAAAATAGAGGAGTACTGGCAGGTACAGTACTGAAAAGATGAATCAGATTGATCATAAATCCTGTGGAACTTCAAAACTTTAAAGAACAGAAACAGTGATAAGTAGTACAGGAGCATTCATTTTAGGAAGGGAGGTCATTAGAGGTAGCTTGGGAGAGGAATCCATATGAAAGCAAACGGCTTTGCTACCACACAAAATGAGCACTGAAATAGGACTAGCATATGCAATCTGATCACAAAGCCAACATGGACAAATCACATTTGAAAAAAAAAATTATCTTGGGAGTCAATGTAATGAAAGGCAGTGATACAATGGAATTGGAGGTCATCCCAGGGTTTACAGGATGAACCTGCACCTGAATTGCAGCCAAGTTTCTAAAAGGAAACAAAAAAGTAATAGTAGGTTACAGAAAATGCAGTTTTATTTGCAAAACATAGCTCTTCCAGAACAACCATAGAGAACCATTAAATGACCACATGCCAGAGCCTTTAATGCAGAAGTATACAGTTGGCAAACAATGACTTTTAACAGCCTGAGGTACAAGGTAGCGTAAAATTGTTTTGATGTAGAAAACTCATTGATTTCTATAAAGACTAAAGAAACAGGAAATGTCATGAAATTTGACCTTTCTGTGGATCCAGTCTTCATCCTTACCTGCAAACTTACCTTCAGTGCACTCATAGGTGCACCAATCAATGAAAACATAGGAATTTTTTAAAGCCAAACACCAAAAAGATGCACCTGTCACTTACTTTAATACTTTTGTATCATACACTATAAGATTTCAATGGAGAAAAAGATTGTCACAAAAGGGGTCCATGAACAGAACTCTCATTGTCATCACTGAATTTTTAAATTGTAAATAGCTACTTAGACACTTCTAGTACAAGCAATGAGTTAAATTTTCATATTATAGAATTATCTTGCTTGGAGTTTAGGGTTAAACTATTCATCAAAGAGCACAGACTTATGATGAGGATTATGAAAAAATAACTGTCAGAATACAGCTCAAAGCTTAGTGCAAAGTACATCTTGTAGGCATTTCCTAGGAGGCACACTAGACATGCATTATGTGCCTTCTGAACTAAGCAGAAGTATCTGCATCTATCCAGTTACCTTATCCTTTGATCTTATTTGCTGTAACTGAGTCCCCCTCTATCTGTAGAAGGAATATACTTACACAAAAGAGTGAAAAGCTCAATAGTTTGTTTAGAAATTAGGGAAGAATTAATGTGAGTAAAGGGAAAGATTTTATCAAAATGTTCCTACAACTTTGGCAGGAGTTTCATGTATGTACAGTAAGAAAAGTCTCACTGATGGATTATGTCAGGTTTTTAAAAAAAAATGTAACACGCGAATAGTATAAGATTATCTGTTTATTCCATTTCATTTTTTTTAAAGAAGTCAGATATTGTGAGGAGATAAAAAGTCAGACCATTTTAAATTCTATAAAGAAACATTCTTCTATCCACTCCCTTACAAAAATTAAATAAAGATAAATTTAGATTACTTTTGTAGTTCCATTTTCAAAAAGTAAATTATTGCATACTAGCTATTGTGTAAATTTCTATATTATTTCTCTCCTGCAATGACTAATTCACTAACAATACTTTGCATTTCTCTACCATATTTTATCTGTGGATCTCAAAACATTTTCAGCAAATGAATTATGTTTCGCAGGTTCCACCAATTATTATTCTCATTATTTTGTGGCTAAAGAAACTGAGGCAGGGAAGGAAAAGCCATACAAAAGCATCTATTTCTGAGCAGAAAATAACAGTCAGGCCTTCAGGGACCAGTCCTGATCACCAACCATAGAACCTGCCCTCTCTCTAAGGTTTCTTTCTGCATAGCAAGTTGCAGGATATTCTGGCTAACTTTCTGGCTCTGTTAGATAAAAACCCAGATAAAACATTTTTTTCTAAATTAAGTTAAAACTTCTGTTTAAACTATGGATTCTGTAGAAAAGGAAAGAAATAACTTTTCTGACTTACTTTAAGCACTAACAAATAACACGCAAAAGTATACCGTATTTTCTAGAAAAGACATCAGGCACATCACATAAACCTCCTAAATGTAATGATTTTTATGCATACTGAATATATGACTAAGAATTCCCAACCCTTTTGAGAGTCATGGGTCACACTGACAGCAGAACACTGTAGGATCTCTCATGTACAGAATGACAGTTCTTACAAGCCATCCTCTATGCATAGTTTTATGAGTATCTCTGTTACAGAATTCTATTTTTGGCTAATATGGAAGATGAGTTGGTGCTGATAGACATTTCCGAGTCTGCTTTTAGAATTTGTACTATTTTAACATGATGAGCATTTTTTGTAGTATGCTGATAAACAATAGGATTGTTACATATACTTGGCAGAAGTATATGCAACTCTTCACTGTTTTATTCCCCTGAACATCCAGTGCAAATACTGAAGCAGTATAAAATCAAATTATACTTGAAACTAGGCCTCTTTCAGCTCTGAATTCTTAGTATGCTTTAAAGGTACACATATACTATAGATTATTTTTCTCTAAGTATTGCAGCTACACATGGAATTACACATTTAAATGAGCTTACAGCACAGGTGCTACAGGAAAAATAATGGTGTTTGCCATTTATCTTTCAAATTAAATAATGTGTTTTTAAATAGAAACTTTTTTCATAATACACTTATGGGAACAACATTTATCTGTCACATTTTAAAAGATGTATTAGTAATAAATGTAAATTACCTTTGGAAAATCAGTAATTAGCCTCATCAAAAAATAAACAATCTGCCACCAAAAAGATAATCTTTAGCATAGTTAAGTATAATAACTGTTATTTGAATAAGTTAACAAATTAGGATAGATTGCTTCTGTAATTCATTCCCCATAGCATGAGAGATGAAGTTAAAGTACTGAGCTTGTGAAGGGGGGATGGGAGCTCAGTCTTCAGTGAAACCAAATCTAGCAGCTCATATTTTCCTTTTTTGATGTGCCTGAGACATGCTACATGTATCCTATGGCTTTATTGCTGGGAATAATACAGTACATAATTTCCATGGAAGCAAGGTTATATATATCTGCTAAGAAACAATGTATCTTAAATTTAAAAAGTGGGATGTCATGTGAAAGGCTTCGTTGCCTTAAAATTTTTAACCCCCAGGCAAAAATTAAATGCATGTTATGTTAAATGCTATAGTTTTAACATAACTCTGAAAATTTTGTATATAGTTTCTGCATTCTATTGCGCTCTGGGCATGTATTAAAATGTCCATCCTCTATACCCAGTTTTAGTCCTGATGTTTTGTTAACTGCACACTGTCATACCCCAGTCTTACGAGAAACACTGCTGGCTACCATATAAGTAACTATGAAGCTCTTAAGAGTGAGAAGAAATTTACATAGTATTTTGAGATCCTCAGAGGAAAAGTACTAACGAATGAAAAGTTACGTTATTGACTTTGTCAGTGAAAGAATGAGAAGAAGAAAATCAAACTCACTGTACTAAGTATTCTTCCCCAGTGTTACAAAATGAGTGGAAAAAAAGAAACTTTGTAAAGAAGTAATTTAGGAAAAGTTTACGTTTACATAATAGTCACTTGTCAACCTCATGCTTTTGTCCTCATCTCAGTTTATAGATCGTGGCCTCTGTAGACACACAATCTTTAGAATGCAACCCTAGAATATATGGTATCATCTATCAGTTTTGTAAATCCCAGGTGATATCTGTTGCTTCTTCAGTTGTTTGGATGTGTCCAAGTATTAACCTACTGGCAATCAACAGGTCAGGAAAACTCATTTCAAAGCCTTTCAAGAAATATCCTCTTTGCCACGACAGTTCCAAGATAGTGTATTATTAAAATAGATTTGTGTTTGAAAGAGATCATGGCAAGGTGTACACTTTTGCTGCCATAACCTAAATATTTTCCTAGCTGTCTTTATACATATGTGAATATGTGAATGGTGGATAAAAAGTTAACATGTGCATAAGAAAACTCCAATGCACAATAATACAATATAGCAAAATCAGGAAATTCTAAAGTTAAATATCCAACAGTAGTAAAGCAATCTATTTTTTTATATAAATAGGCTCTGAACCTCTGTCATAGCTATGCAGGTTGCAGTTGGTGTGTACTGGTGGATTTCATAAGCAGTGATGAATAACAACCTTCTCTCCTAAGGGAAAGAATAATGGATTCTTAGAATAATCTAGGTAGGAAGGGAAACTTGAATGTCATCTAGACTAATCTCCTTCTCAAAGCAAGAATATCTTCAAAGGTAGATCATTCAAGGATGTGTCCATGTATATTTTGAAAATCTCCAAGGATGGAGATTTTAGAACTAGCCTGGGCAACATGGTGTTTAACTTCATGCCTTACTAGAAATCCCCTTGCTAGTTTCTCATAAGCAGAAGCATTTGGAATTGGAGTGGCATCTGGAGTTGCCAGGCTGGTTCTGGACAACTGGATCGGTGTTCCCAAAAACTAGTGACATCACTGTAAAGCTATGCTGGCTTTTGGCTCGCCAAACTGCTAGTGAGACTCAAAGCAACAGTTCTATGTGATAGGATCTGTTCCAGAAATTGCTTTGTAGATTTTCTACTAAATGTGCAGCTAATTGTCAGACATTCATGTGAGGTCAGAACTCCGGATAGGAACTATATATGGTTCAACATGCTTACCACAAAATAGAATGGAAGCTTTCAGCACTGCTTTGTGGTTATCATATTTCATTTGCTTTGGTGTTTGAGCCTTTATTCTACATCACCTTCACATTACATTTGTCATTGATGTTGCAAAGATTTCTTACTTTTGTAATCTCAAATTTGGTCTAATCTATAATGGTTAGTAATGGCTTAATAAATGTTAGTCATGGTAAGGTGACACCAAGAGATGACTTATTATCTCCCTATTTAATTTCTAGTCTGCTAGGACATATGTCATGGACTGTCTGTAAATATTATAGAGCTCCAGCTCACTGGTCACTCAAAATCCTTGTAAAACCAGTTTACATTCATTAAGTGCATAACCTCATCAAACTCATAAGGTCAGCTGTCTGTGGAGAAAGGAATCAATGAGTAGAGCTGATATTTGTTTTCATGGCTCCACTGACAAGGGAGGAGTAGGCTGATATAGAAATTTTAATTTTGAAGGATTCCCAAGTTCTGAAAGACAGCAGATTTGAAGTATTCCAGAAGAAAGCAGGTCCAGTCAGTGCAAAGCCAAAGGGCAAGAAGCAGCTACTGTTCACTGCATTTTTTGACCAGTGGCATGTGAATCAGAATTACAGTGTAATCAAAACAAATGAAATAATACTACCATAAAACAGAAGCCCTGGATGATGATCCACCTCTTTCATAGTACAAAAATTTAAAAATAAAATAAAATAATAATAAAAAAGAAAAAAATAAATAAAAAAATGTAAATAAAAGAAATTGTGTTTCATAGAGTACATACCTGTTTTTAGGATAATGTATATGCCTGGAGAGTGTTACATTCTATCTGCGCATATTAAAACGTCTTTCTTTACGAAGATTCAAGAGATTTTCTTCACAAGTAAGAGTTTTAGTGTTCTGGTGTAAAACCTCCTCATTCTGTGAATGGTCATGCTTTAAATGAAACTCTGTAGCTGAAGCCTCTTCAGAAGCAGCAACACATCCTTTGAGATCTTCAGTTCCAGGTGATTTTCCTATACTACTCTTTGTACTGCTGAGCTCTGGAAAATTCTTATCCAAACCTTCTGTTTGCCAGTCTGAAATCAACAAATCATCCACAGCATTTTTCAAATTGTTTGATGCATTTTCTTTGTTAGGATTGGAGGAATTTATATTGTCATCATCACATAGAAAAGATAAATCACTATCTTCTAATGAAGCTTTAACTTTTCCTAATGATGCCAAAGTCAATTCATCTGGTGACTCTGGAGATGTTTCAGAAGTAATATTACAAATAGGCTGCTGCTGCTGCTCAGCTCTTGCTTCAGGAGTACCATTACAAATGGACTGCTGTTGCTCAACACGTTCATCTTCAGGGCATGCTTCAAAAAAGCATTCAATATTATCCCTCTCATCTGTAAAGTCCAGTGGCACAGGTGTACTGCTCTTTTCCTCTATGTATTTGATTACTTCTCCACAGTCACTATCATGAGAAGAAAGTGAAAGATAAGAATAGAAGTCCCCTTTTCTTAGCTCAATGGGTCTGTGAGAGTGTTCCAACACTTTTTCTTTTATCTGTGTTAATGAAGCTGGAGCAGATGACTCACATTCAGGTTGTGACTTACTTTTCAAAGCTGTTGATGCCATGTCTATTATCTCCTTCACAAAGCTGTGTACTGAGTCATCTTCCATATTTCTTTTATCAAAAGCAGCAGAGTCACAGTTACAGCATAAATCAGGTCCATTGGCTGAGGAGTCATATTCTGCCTTACTAGATTTCAAAACTGCACAGCAATCAGTAGATTTTTCAGCAACGCTTATTTTGTGTTGTTGATCATCAGCTAAGGATGTTTGAAAAGTAGCAGCTTGTGTGTCTACAGAGCTTGTTTCTGAGGAAGATTCAAGACAAGGCTTTTTAGCAGGAGAGAAAGCAGTGCAGTGATAATCAGACTGAAGATGACTTTGACATTCTTTTGGAGGGTTTCTGGATCCAACTGACAACAGAACAGTCTCCTTTCCATCCATATGTGAATCATCCGAACTGTCTGTAAATGCTTCACAGATACGAAATTCATTTTCAGCTTCTTTTACACCAAGTGATGCATGAGTTTTGGAAGTTGCTGATGTTCTAACAAGATCTCCCTTATGACTGGCAAGAGTATTTTCAACATTGCCATTCTCCATATCATCCACAAGTTGATCCTTCACAACCTGAGAGATATCTTTCATCAGGTGACCCTTTGTTCCCTTTTCACGATTACGTGATACATTCTTACTGTTGCCATTATTTTCTGTTATTTTCTGCACCGAACCATTCAAAAGTGCTTCAATGTTCAGTGTATCTGTGGCTTTTGTTGTCTCATTACTAACTTTACTGTGCTGAATTTCATCACTGAGGTTACTTTTCCTCTTCTCTCTTGTCAAAGAAAATTTTGGTCTCATCCAAGTTTGGAGTTCATTTTTTATATAATCAAGTCCTGAAATTAAATTGCATTCTTCATAAATATCCTCATCAGTTGCTATACTGGAGTCATCATCTTCATCTTTGATACCTAGCTCTTCCTCAGTTAAGGTAAGGGTGGAACTCGAAAGCAAATCACTGTCATCTTCATCATCAGTGCAAGCAGAAGTGCAGGAGACATTAACAATCATGCTAACATTGACATCACTCTCATCAGCTACAGATCTATTAAGATGTTTTCTAAATGATGCATTTGAATCCGGTATTTTATTTCTGTGCAGTACTATGTCTTCAGAACAGAGAGAAAGATCCTCACTGCTGCTGAGCTCTGTGAGAGAAGCTGCTGAGTCTTCATTTACTGAGGAAGCAATATCTACAGACAGCTGTCCAGTAAAAGACATTTTTTGAGAACTACTTTGGAGTGTTATATCGGAGATACTGCGCTTTATCTTTTGTTCTAATGGACTCTGGATGTTCTCTAAACGATTCAGAAGATCTAATGTCCTTTTGCTGAGCTCTCCAACAGAATCACTGCTTGCACTAATGTCTCCTGAGCCATGATGACTAAAAAGATCTTCATTGCTTTTGTAGGAAGTCAGCCAGCTCTCCAAAGAGGTGCTTCGTTGAAGACCATCTCCACTTTTAAAAATACCTGAGCTGAATAAATCACCTACTACAGACAGAGATTCTAATGAAGAACTATGAGATAAAGCAGAAAGCTGTCTTGTATTTTCTGTAGCAATTAGTTTTCTTACTGTTTCCACAGACTTAGAGGAATTGGGATCTGATCCTCCAGGGATATTTGCCAGATTATGGTCATGAATAAACTCATCTGGTTGTGACTCTCCAGGCTTATGTTCAGATTTACCAGGTATTTTATCAAAACAAAAACCATGAAACAAAGCACCCTCTGTTTGTGTCTTTTCAGTTTGTGACTGTTTCATTATTGCTGGCAATTTGAATTTGGAGCCTTGAAGATATGAGTAATCATAAAATGTAAACACATCTTGTTTTCCTTGCAGTTCTTCTAAACAAACAGTTTTACACATGGTAATGTTGTCCAAGTCCCTATCAATTTCATTTCCACAACCTCCAGATGGTGCCAACTGAAAATCATCTGAGAGACTAGCATGGTCTTCTTCATCTTGCTTTATTTTTTGTTTTATTACATCAATTATGTCATCCATTTGAGTTCCTGTGTGACCAATTTCAGGATTGCTCTGAGTGCTTTCAATATCATTTAGTAAAAAAATTTCTGAATTATTTGTAGTTTCTGTATCACATTCACTCACTATTCCACTTTCACTCTCGGAATGCCTGCTTATGTTCCCACTCTGGTACATATAGTTATATGATTTTGCCAACATTGTTCCCCCTATTAGGTCCGGCAAGGATTTGGTAGATGAAAACGAAGAGTCTTTACTAAGACTTTTGTTTAAAATGTTAGACTGTGTTACACTGGAGAGTTTTGATGCTTTTTTCAAGAAAGGCATGTGTTTTTTTTCTGATAATTCGATATTATGAAGACTATAGACCTGATAGATGTGAGGATTTGGAGGGGAAGTAATGCTGGAACAATAAAGAGGACTTCCACGATCACTGATACTTTCATCTTCATTCACATCATTGCTGCCACATTCTCCTGAAGTAGATTTCTGGCTTAGATCATCTTTTTTGAGTTCCTGATCAGGATCACTTAAATCTTCATTAACACTGATCAGCTTGTTACTAATATCAGTTTCATCCCATTCTAGTGCATCTTCACTTGGACCATTTAGATCCATCAAACTTGGATCAATAAAGTTCAGAGACTCCTGTTAAAAAAAAAAAAAAAAAATCAGAGATGAAAAATACATGCATCTCTACTTCAAAAGTTCTTCCACTGAAATCATAGAAGTAAATTCATGGAAGTAAAGAGCATTTTTGGAACAATGATAATTAACAGGCTTTTAACTTTATTATGTATTGTGCACTATTTAAATGATCAATTAAGATGAAACCTATTAAATTCTGCATCTCTTCTGACTCTGCATGATTTCTCATTTTTCTTAGTTTTTTTTTCTTATTTTTTGCTAAAACACCATATAGAAATTTGACTTCTCTTCAAATGAGATTAACTGTAGTCACTTTAGACAAAGCAAACTAACCATTCTGCATTATCACACAAAAGTTAGTAAAAACATACTTGTAGGTCTTTCTGTTGGATATATGATAAAATCTTTTAGCCTGCTTAACAGAGTTAAGATATACAAGTTTTATCATTAGATTTTAAAAAAATGTTTATAACAAGTTTGTTTTTTTTTTTATTGTTTTTTTTTGTAGCCAACCTTAAAATAATTGATGTAGTGCACTGGATATCACTAGAATTGATGAATTTTTATTAGAATTATTGTTTATTCTTTACTCGATAGTAAAGGTAGCACTACCGACCAGTAAGTAGCTAGACAATGATCACTGCATCCAGAAAAATAAGCGCTTTTTCAAAAAAAACCTTTCAACAATACTTCTTGAGTTTTTTTGGAGCAAGTTTTGTTTTGCAAATTACAGCACTGATTGCACACTGAACAACAATCTAAATACCAACAAACTTAGAAGGTTGCTGAAATTCAAGTAAATACAGTGTTGCTGTAGTCAAATAAAGCGCAGCTGTGAGCAACTTGGTTGCTGACTTAAATTCATAAAGTCTCACCTCAGGCTAATTGTGCATAGAAAGGGACATATTCTCAGCTGTGAGTTCTCTATGTGAAATAGGAACTCAAGTCCACTCATCCCTACCGTGACAAATCATGAGATATTCTTCAACAGCTCAGTAGTTATGGCGCTGATTTTGAGAGGGTGAGAGTTTGTCAAGACCAGGTTACCATTCTCTCAGAAGTTTTCACTTTAAGATATTATCAAGATAAACCTCCTTATGCTATTTCATTTTGCATAAAACAAGTGTTTCATACACTTGGGTCACAGTAGGATGATGGGAATTTTATCCCAGAGTGCAGTGTTCAACACATTTTACTGGCAAGAAGCACAGATAAGCCCAAATCCCTCTTCAGTGTATAAGACACAAGGGCATCCTATCACAGCAAACCATTGGCAAAAACACTCAAATGACATAGGAAGAATGATTTTGTCCAAAATAGGCAGAGTAGCATTCAGCAGAGTGATACAGTGATCAATATATTTAATAAAATGATACAATATCCACGTAAGACAAATCTGAGTCCTCATGTTCTACTGGGCGTAGTTGTAAGGCAGATCTCCATGCAGTGCAGCTGTGTTAAGATATCAAAAATAATTCTGGGTAGAACCTTGGGTGCCAACAATTTTTTCTATCCCTGGAGATTTGGAGATTTGGTGGATTTGTTGAATGTTTAAGGCCCTTTACAGATCAATATATCTCAAAACTTTTATGAAATAAATTTGCTAGTCTTTTTTCCATGATGTATTGGCTGGGGGTAGCTCAAATTTTAAACTTCCATGAAAACACGCATTTGCTAGATAACTAATGCTAATAAAAGCAGTGCTGTACATCGAGTTGAGCAGTCCACATTGGGATTTGCCAGTTGGCCATGTTTTCATAATGACTCCTGGTCGGTATCTAGTTGGACCGTGTATCACTTGTTGCTAAGGAGAGGAACATCCTTTTACCAATTTACAACTAAAAATATGGTGCAAGAGATCAATAATTAAATTAAATTAGTTTGAAAACTTGTTAGATTAAGTGGAAAATCAGCTAAAGTTACTCATTTTCTCTGTAGTATGTTTTATGACTCTGTCTCACCTAGCATTAGGAAGATATTGCTGTGAAAAGCTTCCTGAACTGCATAGTTTTACTGTTTTACACTCTGTCAGCTGCAAAAAGAACTCCCAAAGGCAGGAAATCAGCAGCAGGTTCCAAGGATTTTATGTTCCATAGAATCTGATCTTGTTTCTCAAAACAAAACATTTGGTCCTCATTGGTCAGGAAGATAACCTTCCCCCTGTAAATCAGCACTTGGCTGCCTTGTTTGTTCTGCAGGTCAGATGGACTAAAACAATAAAACATGTGGAATTGTGACCTCACCCCATTCATCTTCACTGTGTAGTCCTTACTTCAAAGCCTATTTTTCATTCTTCAAATGAACATGCTTTTCTGAGTGCTGCTGTATACTCAGAAATTGTACAGATGTAGATATAATGGCAGGGAATTTTACTTCTTTTTCCTTATTGTCATAGCTACTGAAGACTCTTATGAGGATATGGTCATTTTACCACCCTTCTTATAAGCATCATCTGCCCTGAGATCTTTTAGTATGACTGTAGTATTATCAGACCTTTCCAAGTACAGCCTAGTTTTTTCTAAAAAACTAACTTTTTCTGAAACAGACCAGTCAGCTAAAGTCACAAACATTTTTAGCAAGGATATGTATTTTTCTTTCTTTTTTACAATATTTAGCAAGCTCACGAAACAAAAAGGAGAAATTAGAGATGCAGTAGTTGTTGGAGAGAGCAGCACCAGGCAGATTTTTGAATAAAGCTCTGGTTTGAAGAATTAAAAGTGGTGTCATACCAGCCTGTTTGCACTGACAGCAATAGCAAGGTGAAAACTAAGACTATCTGAGGCCAATCTTCATCATGTCAGATGTCTTCTTATCAGCCTGCTCAGTGCATCGGTAGGATGCTAGAGGATTGGAGTTATCATGATTATGATATATATGTGTAGATGTGTGTGTGTAAACACAAATGCAAAAACCCCTTAGCAATTTTTCAAATTCTGGGAAATTTAGTGCAATTAGTTACACTTGTTGGTATCCAAAGAAAGTTCATTTTGCCAGCCAGTTATTGTTCCTTTGGTGGAACTTGATCTCCAGGTGGCTTACCACAGATTTCAACAAGTAGATATATGTGCATATATCATCTTTCAAACAATGACTATCTTCATATATGTTATCAAATTATAGGCACCAAACAGTTAACTCTGGAGTCAACCTCAATGACCACATGGTTTAGAGTTCAGAGAAGGTGAAAAGTTTTGATCAAGTAAAAAATTGTTATGCAATAGCAACAAAAAGAAACACACCATAAAGTATATTTCCATTTTTATAGTATCACTAGGTACACAACATTCAGAAATCATTTACTGTCTTATGAAATATATCTAGCATATTTTAAAAAAGAACAAATTAAATTACAGACTCAGAAGAATGAAAGATTGAATTAATTCGACTGTATTTGAAAATGCTGCTTTAAAGTCTGGTTCTTTCCAGTGTGAGCCCTGAACTACTTTGCTTTGGATAGTAATCCCATTTCAGTGGGAAATCTCATATGCACAAAGTGTGCACATCAATATTTGCAGCATTGGTGTCTAATGGTTAAACAGTTAATCTGCTGAAAATGCTAAAGGCAAGAAACAAAATTGTCATATATGGATATTTCCTCAATCACAGTGCTCTTTGAGAAAAAGTCTTAAAAATATATTTTTTTCCACTTTTTTTGTTTTTCAAACGCAGATAGTTTTGTTTTTCCTGCAGCAAATTTTATGAAACAATGATTCTCTGTTTCAGGCTCATTTGCATGTGCTACTCCAGTACAGATACTTTGTGTTGGTAAAACAGGCCTGTAATGTAACCCCTACATACCATTATATTTTTTAAAAAGAATTAACATGAAAAAAAAAAAAAAGCTTTTACAATAATAAATACAAATTCTGTTCCTCCCTCCCCAAAACATATCCTTCAGTTGCTGTGGGCAAATTATCCAAACTCAGCTCTGCTTTAGGGCCAGAGGAAAAATAGAGAGAAAGAAAGAAAACCATCCCCCACCTCCAGGAATGTGTGCACATTCAAGGAAGACAAACATGATTTTGTCTTTTCAAAAATGCAAGCATGCCAAGTACTTCTGCTGCAAGAAACAGTCATATGTACAGTACCCACTTCACCTCTGCTTCATTTTCTAAATGAGGTTCTCTATATTATAGCCAATTAAAAAAAAACCCATTTCCCAACACCAATATTTTAATATGTATAAGCATACGCAAAAAAATTCAATGTTCATAATATTGAAGTAACCTGCACATTAAAATATGGTCTCAAAATATATAGAAGCCTTATGCTTTATTATATATCACTGGAAAAAAAACAACAACAACAACAACAACAACAACAATTATTAAAAGACTTACTCGTTATAATTACAATAAAAAAAGGGATGTGTTTGTTTGCTGAGAAAATAAGAATCTGGAACTGTGGTTTTCACTTTTTCTGTCTTCATTTTACAATTACCTTTCTCAATGAAAAGGTACACTCAGTCCTGCACATGCAGAACTTGACTTTTTTTGTTTGGTGCTTACAGGCATTGCCAGTGTCCTACAGGGGTGGCTGTATGCACAGATGCCATAGGAAGGACACTGGCTTCACTTCTGCTTTCTGAAGTCACAAATGCCACTTGTATGGGTCTCAACACAGCCTGGGTCACATAGAAACAACACAGGTCACATCACTGAGAAGCTGCCTGCCTTCATGTTGACATGGAGAATTCTCCTATGACGCTCAGAAATAAAAGATTAAAGGATTGTTCCTTATATCTAGTTTTTAATATTGATAATTTTCTGAAATGGCAGCAAAGGGATAGTCTCACAAAATGCTGCATGACAAGTGCACATAAAGCAAAAGTGCAGAACTGAATTCTACCATTTGAAAAAAATTGCACCCTTTGGCATTCATCAATGCTTGCAGAGCATTTGCAGAGACCAAACAGTGGATGCAAGCACAGTGAGGTGGTGTGTGGGGCATTTTAACAGTGACAACAGCAATGTCAAACACAAGCCATGTTTCAGACAGCTGTGCAGATTTTTAGGAGTGCAACATGCACACTTCTGTGTCAGAGAAACTAACCATTCTCTAGACATTCTGCTGCTCTTCAAATGTCTTGTGAGCATATTAGGTAATACTTGAGGTCAGTTATGCCTGCACAAGTCCTGTGATCAAACTTTAAGTTTCCTGATAAGCTCCCCACAGCACCAGATGACTAAAAGAAGTGAAAGGCTCTATCCCCTCTACCACTCAACAAGCTAGAGCAGCAGGTGAGCCATGCCAGTAGAAGGCCTATAGGAACTTACTTCTATCACAGGCCAAGGCAAAAGCGGGGATTCAACACAGTACTTATTCTTCAGCCTCTGTGGAAGCAGTGGCTTCCATTTTTGCCACTGTATCCTCCTGTGGCTTTTTAACATCTCTGGTTCTCATTTGCTGAAGAAGCCCTTTAAGTGTTACTAGAGAGCAGAACACCTATAACATTTTTATGTTGAATAATACTGTCATCCAAATAGGTTTACAATCCCAGACCTATATTCCAAGTTGTGTTTATAAGCTGTTTTCACATTTTTGTCATGAGAAAGCCTGACTACATGGCATATTTTACAGACCGTTGTTTTTGCTGCTTTGTAGTTTTCTTTTCATCTGTCAAGAGGTTACATGACAGGATTTTTTCAACCTTGAATGTCATTTTGGTCTCACTTCTACTTCAAGGGAATATATTATTTTCTTTGTGCAAGAATCCAACACAAGCCCTTAATGAAACTCTTAGAAAAATGCTCCTAGGTTGACCCAAACCGAAAATGTTGCCATGTATACCTAGTTCAGTAAAGACCAAATCCTGGTACTCTACCTCAGACACACGCCCATGCAAATTGCAGGCAGCTCATTCAGGCTAAGTCTGAGACGTCGATCCAATCAAGGATTACTTTTTGTAGTAAAGACAAAAAACAAAGCAAAAAACACAACACTGCCACAAACTGCAAGTCTGTAGAACTGATCGTGCTTAAACAGGCTTAAAACTACTGCTTGTCTAAACTACAGAATTTCATCACAATTTTTCATCGCTATGCCCTTTCTTGTGGCAAATCAGTTGTCCTCTGCATTTGGATGCTCTTGCATAATTGCACTGGCATAACAAAATCACTGTTGTTTTGGCTTTGTACTAGTTACGCATAGTTTTGGTTTAATATATTTTACATTGTACTTTATACTCCTTTAAAGGTGTACTCTCAGTTAAAGCAGAATAACTCTGTGGACAGTGCTAAAGGACTAGGTAGATGCAACAGTCTTTTCCCTTGTCACGGGTACCTGAAATCACAAAGTTTAAGAGCTTTGTTTCAACAGAAATAACTGTTCGTGAGAAAACACTAAAAAGTGAGAATCAGTGTAGAAAAAAAGATAGGACATTAGCTTTTGAGATTTTAGCCTTAGGAGAAACCTAGAAAGAAAACTTTCTCACTAAAAGCTGGAAAAGAAAGACTTGAATTTCCAAATAAAATCTTAGAATCATAGATTATCCTAAAAAGACTCAGATAGATCAAGTCTAACTCCGGGCTCCACACAGGACTGCCAAAACTCAGACCATAGGTCTAAGAGTACTGTTCAGACTCTCCTTGAATTCTGGCAGCTCAGTGAAATGATCAGTGTCCCGAGGAGCCTGTTCCAGAACCCAACCATCCTCTGGTGTGGAACCTATTCCTGATATCCACCCTGACCCTACCCTGACACAGCTCCATGCCATTCCCTTGTGTCCTGCAGCTGCTACCAGAGAGCAGAGGCCAGCGCTGCCCCTCTGCTTCCTGTCTTCCCATATACAAGAAAGGGAGATTTGATCTATTATTTATAAATAGCAGAACTGCACGAAGGATATCTAGGTCTATCATCAATTTCTCCTTCTCACAAAGCAGTTAAGAGACTATCAAATTTAGCCTAATTCATATCAAGGATGACTGACTCGCTTTTTCCTCACATGTAAATTTTCAACAGCATTTCTTTCTTATCTCTGATCAGGCATTTTCGATGTCATTGATCCACAACCCAAAATTTATGATATTGACTAGAGGGGAGTCAATAAGCAAATATCGTGAAGTCAGAGGCTCTCAGACTATTGCACATTACAAGTAGTTCCACAGTCTGCCTACCTATGGATTTCCAGGAATTAAGTTAAACATCACTACTGTCAGTAAATGGTGGAGAGTTATGACAATGAATCCAAATGACAGTGGTAAGCACCCTGAGATCACACCACAACTACAGCTCATTGACATTACACAGTGCATATCTAGAAAGTGCTGCTTTTCAAATGTTGCAGAAGAGAAACAGGAGCCTTATCTCCAGATGCAAGAAGTCCTTAGGCAGAACTTTTTCAGTAAGATCATCTCATTCACTCTCAAACGTTCAGACTTTTTTCATGTGTCCATCACTGGTAAGTGCCTGTTATTTATGGTTGTCTCTGTACATAACAGATGCCAACATAGCCCTGGAGCTGGCTCGACAAAAAAAAAAAAATATATATATATATATATATATATATATATATATATATATATATACACATATATATATATTGGCAATTTCAATCTCATCTTAGATGCTGAATGAATTCTATGCAATATGTGAAGTACCAGTGTTAAACGTACAGTTTGTTTTGGTCACTGGAGAAGTTATTTAATACATGAACACATTATAGAAATTCACTTAGAAGAAGAAAAAGTAAAAACAAGTACTCCTTGTTAGGGTGAGAGGTTTGTATTTGCCTGCTTTAGTTTGGCTAAGTACAAAATGACAATGGACTGTATTTCATTACTGCAAAAATATTACTCATTACGTCATTATGCAACATCCTTCTATTGCAGGAGAGCTTATTTAAAACATTGTACAGTGTAGATTTGGACTCAAATTAGAACATAAACTGAAAATTTAAATCTATCTACATATCTTATATCTTATGCGGTGGTGAGTGACAAAGTCCAACAAGCAGCAAAAGTTTACAAAGTGATGTAATAACTGAGGGGCTCAGAGCTGTAAGTACTAATGTTATTAGAATAAATGTTGTTAGCATGCAGCTTTAAAGCGTTTTGTTTCAAACTGAAGCAATATTCCTTCTCCCTTCTAAAACAACAAAAAAGAGTATTTTAAAAATGAAGCATCCCCCTGCTTTGTTCAGTAAACTTGCTGGATGAGCTGTGACTCCATGAAGTTTAGGAACTCATTTATTATGTTGCTAGATTAGAAGCTGCATTTATTCACACAGTGCATCTCTAAAACTTAGCTTTCATTAGAGCTGTGGGGAGGCCTAGTCTTTCTCCCTTCTCTCGAGAAGGTGAAGCTCAAGAAGATAATTAACCATGAAACAATAAGGAGGCTTGCTGGGTAAGCACTAGTGTGAAAACAGTTACTCCTCACAAAAGAGGGGAAATTAGCTGGCTGGATAAAAAAGGAAGTGTCAGACTGGAAGACTGAAAGGGCTGCCAGCATAAGTAGATAGCTCTATGCATCATTAATACAATTTTTTTTTTTTTTTAACACTTAAACTTCACTGCTCTCTAAATTTAGATGCATTTAAACGCTATGTTTTGGAGGAGATTAACATGCCATTTTAAAAGAATTTCTCTTAAACTTTCCATTTTCACATTTCACCAGTTTTAGTCACCCTTCCCACAAATGCAGAAGTTCACCACCCTTTCAGTACTCTTGTTTACAAAGCCGACGTAAACAGAGCATTCTAAAAAGATTCAATTTGCTCGTTGTATTTTACAAGCACAAATTATTTTATATTAAAACACATTTTTATGAACAGAAAGTTCGTTTCAATTTCACTGTTTCACACAGTAAAGACTTATGATGTGTGTTTCCTTTCAAAACTTCCTTCTACTCAAACAGCGTTCCCTGAAGCAGCCACATCTTTGGCAGAAATTCAGTTATAAGCTATGCCAAAAGAAATTGAATAAACAAACACTGCTTAATGCAGCTGGGTAGGTAATTTACATATTACTGCACACCAAACATGAAGGCCTGAATATGGATTAGAGCTACAGCGATGACACAAATATCTTATGTGTTAGAGGAAATAAAAAATTCAGATCATCATTGCTAATGATTTACATGATATGATTTAATGTATACTGTATTACTTCAGATACATAAATGTTCATATTTAACTACTAAAGAGATGGATGACTTATATTTTCTGTTTTACTAGAAATCTTGAAAAACTGTTAAGTGGATGCATTTTTCAAAATTTCTTTTGGTGAAAGCAGCCTACCCAAATGACTGCATCATATTCTTTTCATACAATGAAGGAAAAAAGAAACAAAAAAAAACGAACAAATACAATGAAAAGCCTCTAGGCATTGCTTAAAACTGATTTTCTACATATAAAAATATTAGGTAGGTAGGTCTCAAAACTCACGTGCTTTCAGAAAGCATCTCTCATTTTGGTGAGGTCAACATTCCATTCAGCTTAGTCTATCTCTTGCAGTGATCAGTAGTGGATGTTTATAGAAAATTAAAAAAAAAAAAAAAGTAACAGAATGGTGTCATGCAAAATTTGAGAAGTCAGACTTCCAGAGTTGGAGATACAAAACATCAATTGATTTTTCCATTAATTTGTCTAGTTATTTAATGAACTCATTGAATTTTCTTATCCACAGCATCAAGCAGGAATAAGTTTCAAAGTTTTACTAACACTGCATGAAAACAGTATTCCTTTTAGATTGTTTTAAATCTTCTACTCCATTATTTCATTGTGTACCCTTTCCCTCTCGTGTTAAGAGGAAATGCACCTTGTTTATTTCTTCTCACTTAAATACATGCATATATATATATATATATACATGCATATATATATATATGCATGTATTTAAGTGAGAAGAAATATATTCTCACTATATATATATATATAATATATATATGTATAGTATTCCTTTCTGCTTTCAGCTGATACAGCTCCTATAGCATCCTATAATAATGAACAATGAAACACTGATTATTCAAATATATAATAAAGATTCTGCAAATATATGTTTATAATGACTGGAATCATCCAATCTTTTCAGGATGGAAATAAAGGCTATACAACTAGTTACCAAATGAGGCTTCTTCTATTCTTTCTAAAAATTATTTTGCTTGAGAACTCTTGAAGATATCAGAAAATCAGCTTCAATCACAGTCATATACCATTCCTTGTAGAACTGTGCTCATTAGAGACGCAGTGCAACAAGTCACTAAATTAATTCAATAATCACTATTTTGTGACTGTTATATTTCTCTTCTCTGTAATCTTTTAAAGATGACACGATCTCATGATATGCTGATATTAGGTATAGGAATAAAAAAAGACTGATGTCATCCTGTAATCAGAACAGAATGCACTTCAAAGCTCAGACCTTTTATATATATAGCCCTATTCTTAGTTGTCTAAATTGGAATGCCTTTCTTTAAAATGTGACATTTATCACTGAAAATAATAATACTAGCCATTTTTTTCCTACTTTCCTGAGATGCATGAATAAGAGCAGGTGAAGGAAAGTGATCCTTTCACTCTACTCCACCCTGGTGAGGCCACATCTGGAATACTGTGTCCAGTTTTAGGTTCCCCAGTTCAAAAAGATAGGGATCTCCTAGTAGTCCAGCAGAGGGTGAAAAACATGATAAAGGGCCGGGAACATCTCCCATATGAAGAAAGGCTGAGTAACATGGGTCTGTTCAGCCTGGGGAAAAAACGACAGAGGGAACCTGAAAATTATTTATAAGTCTCTAAAGGGAGGTGGGAGGCAAATAAATGAGGCCAGGCTCTTCTCGGTGGTGTGCAGTGATAGGACAAAGAGCAATAGCCTAGAACTTGAACATAGGAAGTTCCATACAAATATGTAGAAGAATTATAAGGAAAAGATTGATGAAGCACCTGAACAGTTACCCAGAGAGGTTGTGGAGTCTCCTATGGAGATATTCAAGATCCACCTGGACACTTAACTGTGCAACCAATTGCAGGGAACTTGCTGTAGCAGAGGAATTGGACTCAATCTCTTAACATCCTTTTCAACCCCTGCAATTTTGTGTTCTGTTCTATTCCATTTGCAATTAGTTATTTTTGCCATTTAAACTGTGCATGAACGTTCTTTCAGTACCTACATGTACTGGAAACATCAGATTTCCAGTTTCTGAATATCATATATTGCTACTAGAACTGAGAATTCACTTGAAGATTTTATACGTCTTACATTTCAAATCCATGTTTCTGGAGCACAGGATGTTTTGCTATCAAAGCTGTGGCTTCAACCAAACTCTTCCAACCATTATTTAGTATGTAGCATGGAGAAAAAAAAAAAAAAAAACAAAGATTGACTGCTGGATGGTAGAATACATGCCATCATGACCTGAACATGCCATCATGATGTCGACTTTCCCCACTGTAGAACTATAAAGCTCACATTTATAGATTTTATAAGATTGAATCCTGCTGCCCCAATACCTGAATTTTTGTAATCAGTACTATTATTTTTAATTGTGGCAAGTGTTGTTATGTATAAATGCCAAAAAATTAAGAATATTAAGATACACCATCAGTGGAAGTCAAATACCATATCAGGAGAGACATGACATAATGATAATTTTCGTGATCATACAATCATGAAATTATAGAGCTATGAGATATATTGGCACTCTGTCTCTGAGGGCCTTTAAAAAACAACCACTAAAAAATTAAGGAAATTTAAAAAAAAAAAAAAAAAAAATCAGATCACCAGGCAAGTCTTAGCAGCTTTCTGCCAGCTATGAAATTTCCTCACCTAACTGGGAAACAGTAGTGTCTTCTCGGCCACATGCATGAACACAGAAGTTTTGTATACCCCAAAATAAAACACTACCAATTTCTCACTGGATAATGCAGCATCACTGACCAGCCATAGAAGATACTGATATATAATAAACTATTTTTAAGCAACATTAAAATGCATAAATTTCCTCTCTTTCCAAAATTGCATATATGAACAGATTAAAATTGCATTAGCAAGAAAGGGAACAGAGAAGAAATTATTCTCAAACTTGAATATAAAAGTACACAAAACCTTGTGGCATTGTACTAGGTAGTTCATATAATTCTTCCTTTAATACTGAGGAAAAATAGATTAAAAAAAAAAAAAGTCTAAGCATACAGGATTTAAAGAGAAGGCTTAAGAAACACTGACCACAAAAAAAAAAAAAAAAACAAAAAAAAAAAAACACAAAAAAAAGCAAAAAAACCCCCACATTAGTCCAGAGGCACTATTTTGTACTGAATTCAGCAACAATGCTTTAAGACAATTATCACACCAAAAACCTTGACCTATGATGATGACACTGTTTACCTCAAGTACCTGAAATCAGTTTTTCACTGATTATAGAATAAGCTGTGGTTAGTAGCTATATATAGTCAAGCAACCAGTTGGTTTAACAATTATATCCTCTGATTATTTTGCTTTTGCACTCTTTCTGTTTAAAACCAGCAGCCATTATGAAGCATCTGCACTCTTACAAAGAAAGATATCCTATAAAAAAAGCAAGTAAATCTTAAATCCCGCATAGAAACGTGTGTGTCATTAATAAAAATCAAAGAGGATTTGGGGTAATTAAATATTGCAGCAATTGATTTTCTCATTAAAATAGCTCTTTACTTTCAATGTAATTTTGTTTATCTTCCTGTGCTCACACCAACAATGTCAACAAAAAGTAATTTTCACCTCTTATGTTACAAAGTTCACTGGGTACCTCAAGAGGACACAGAAACCATATGTGCCTGTGGAATTGACAGGAATTTACAGAAGAGAATCATGCATATCAGGGAAGTATTTTCAGTTAGTTGAGGTGGATAGTGGTTAAAATCTGTTACTATGAGTTGGTGATTGAACAAGCTACAAGAGAGGCTCGTGTAGGTTTCAATACACCAGAAATTTCAAATTCATACCTAATCAACACCATCATGGCCCACAGATTTGTGTGTGTTGAGTTAGCCTACAAGATCTCTGAACAGATTCTCCTCCACCAAGCAGAAGTCCTTCCTTCCCCAGACTCTCTAGCTTATCTCAAGGGTCTGGAATTCCCAAGAGGCAGTCTTAGCAGTAAAGACTTAAGCAAAGAAGGTGTCTAGTAACTCTACCTTCTCAGTGTCTTTTGTTACCAGGACACCCATCTCATTCAACAGCGAGCCCACATTTTCTTAGTCTTCCTTTTGCTACTGATATGGTTAAAGAAGCCTTTCTGGTTGTCCTTGACCTCCCTCACCAGATTTAAATCCAAGTGGGTCTTAGCCTTCCTTGTTGTATCCCTATATGCTCCTGACCGCATTCCTATATTCCTTCTAAGTGGCTAGACCCCTTTCCCACATTCCACAGACTTTCTTCTTCCATTTCAGCTTCCCATGAGCTTCTTCTCATCCATGAATATCTCCTGCCACCTTTGCCTAATTTCTTACTCTTACAGATATACAGATCTTGACCATGGAAGAAGAGGTGCTTGAATGCCAGGCAGGTCTCTTGGGTCCTCTTAACTTCCAGTGTTCTAATCTATGGAATACCCTTAAATAGGTCCTTGAAGAGGTGAAAGCTGACTCTCCTGAAGCCCAGGACTGCAATACTACTTTGTCTCATTCCTTCAATGTAAGATCCTGAACTGCTATATCTCATGGTCACTGCATCCAAGGCTACCCTTAACTTTCATTTGTTTCTTGTTTGTAAGAACAAGGTCCAGCAGCACATCTCTCTTCATTGGCTCCTCCACCACCTGTGTCAGAAAGTTACCTTCCCTGCACTGAATGAAGCTCCTTGATTGTGTGCACCCAGCAGTATTGTTTTTCTAGCAAATACCAGGCTGATTAAAGTCCTCCATAAGAATCAGACCCTGTGATCATGAGGCTACTTTCAGCTGCCTATAGAAGGCCTTATCAACTTCCTCCTTTTCGTCAGTCTGCCTCTAGAAAACACCCACAAACGTGTCACCCATATTAGCCTGCCCCTTAATTCTCACCCGTAAGCTCTCTACTCACTCATCATTAATTCCTAGGCAGAGAGCAATACATTCCATTTGTTAGCTCACTATAGAGTAAGACCACCACCTTGGCTTGCTGTCTGTCCTTCCTAAGAAGTACACAGCTATGCATTCGATAATACTGAACTACCTTTTCTGCTCTAAGTGGAAGAAAGAGTAAGCTGCTCTTGAAGAGGCTCCACAGAAAAGCCTATTCCTAGCACTACTCATCTACATATATCCATACTGTGCTACATACAAAGATTTCTTTTCCAACACCCCTCTTTCATTAACTGAGAAGAACAAAGGGCATGCTGAGTACATTTCCTCTCAAGCTTAACTGTTTACCCCACTTCCAAATCGTCTGGAACTCGTGAGAAAGTTAGGAGTATCATTTTCTGTCATCCCCAGGCTTGCCAGAGACTGTGAAATCGAACTGCCTTATTCTCTGTACTCTGAATTAGCAATTCGTTTCTTTTTGCCTAATCAAACCTACAAATAAAGAGTTCGTAACATTATTAAAAGTAGATATAGATAGAAGACTGAGTTACGGCAGTGAGCTCATATGACTGCCTCTCATGATTTGTGCTCTCTTAACAAAAGCATCTTGCTGAGATGAATGGAAGTTAGACTGGCACCACATCTGGACGGTTGCCCTAAATTGTCAGTTGTGCAATAAAGTTTCGCATTCTCTGAGAAATCTCTCTGGAAAGGCCTAAATGTATTAACTCTATTCGCTCTATAAAAATTCACTGCAGATGACCATGCAGGAGATCTTCTCAATAATGTTACATAAAGCTTATTTGTTTTTTGTTGTTGGTGGTGTGTTTTTTTTTTTGTTTTTTTTTTTTTAATGAATTTTCACTAAGAGTCACTGCATCTGCGTTATTAGTTTTTTTTTTTTTTTTTTTTTTTTTTAGAAAAAAGTTACATCTGATTTCATAATTATGCACTATTCTTTTTTGGATTCTACAGAAGAGTATTCCATGTCACAAATTAGACGTGTAATACCACACAGAAGCTGAAAAGCTTAAAGCACCTCAAGTACAAGAATTGTGATGAGCCTAAACAGAGTTATATACATCAGAGACTATCATCAAATATCAAGCCACTGAAAAAAGGCATACGTTAAGAAAGGAAGCTCCAAAGAGAGCAAACTTAAGTACTGAAACATGAGCAGAACAAGATGGCTAAAAGACCAAATACAAGCAATCAGTATCACACTATGAAGAAATGTAATATCAAAACAAGAATAACCTTTGACAGATAACAAAAAAAAAACCAACAAAACCAACTTCTGAATATTCAAACGCAAGTTATACAGTTGGAAGAGTAGTTAGAAGAGTATTTTATAGGTGTTATAGTTAGAAAGATTATCGCAGTGAAAAAGAAACAATCAAGAAGGAATTGATCCAGTACCCAAGGATCTAGGCTTGTAGTGGAAAAGTCCAAAAAGGAGAGATCTCCAGAAAGAAATCTTTCCATAGTGATAGTAAGCCCTTAAATGGGGTCTAGGAGGGGTGCATCCAGGCTCCATTCTTTCTGGTCACACAGTTGAATTGCCTTCACCTGTGTTCCTGCAGGTGACTCAGTCCTTTTCTCAGGTGATAAATCAGTGGTTTAGGCCATAACTCAACATACACAAGTCAGTAAATAATTACTTTGTGAGGGATAGATCATGCAGAAGATGCTCAGCACTTTAGAACGTGTAGTATGTTCTCCTCAGCCAATTAAGGTAACTTTTACTCAGTACTTTGCTGTACTGCTAATCTTCCAAAATTTTTTATGCAAGATTTCTAGTTAGATCTCATCTCACAAAACAATAACTTGTAACAAAATTACAATCCTATAGGAATCATGTTTCTAATTTATCTAACTATTTAGTTATCTAATTATCTAGCTATGTAAAAAATAACAGAACAATGTTGAGTACATTTTTTACCTCTGAATGCAGGGTTTTGTACTGTATCTTAGAACAAGTGTCAGTCCATAGCTTGGAAAAACATTGAACCAATGTATTAAATACAGAGAACTGAAAGGGAGAAGAATACAGTTAGCATTACACTTAACATTATTAAAATCTATTTTCTTTGGAAAAAACATTACAGAAACAGATGAAGAGAGAAAAGGGTAAAGATACCTGATCAGAACCAATACAGTATGTTTAAATGACTTGTTTTTCGAAGTCAGTTGTAAAGAATGAAATAAAGAGAAAGCTGGGAAAAATACTAAACAGGGCTTTACGGAATCTTTGTTCCCCTTATGAAACAAGCACATAAGAAACAAACTTGTGGTAAAGAGAGAGGTTTGGGTTTTGCTTTTTTTTTTTTTTAAAGTGAGCTGCCTTACCATTGCAGATTTTCCCAAGTCCTTACAACTCTAATTAAAATGTGGTAATTGGTTATGTTACCTCAATTACCATGATGCATGGACATTGATGCAAAGCGACATCAATTGAATCCCTTGGGTGTTATACCCCAAGGCCACCCCATTTATTGTGGCCTTATTATTTTCAATTATGTGGTTGGATGTGTAGCATACTTTCCAGCCAATACAGATGGGGGTTTTGCTGGACATACAGTGTAGTGTACATACAGGATGACTCAGGAGGAAAAAAGAAATAAAAGTTTCCAAAATTTCATGAAGCATAGTGGTAGACTTAAACCAATGAATACTTCAGACACTTTCTGGACAATGTGAGAATTACAGCACCTTAATCCAAATTATCTTCTCTCAAAGTCTCCATTTTAAAAGCATTATGAATACTGTCCCTTCAATAATTAGCCCTCTGTTGAATAAGAAAAGAGATTGTGCGCTCCATAAAATTGATATCTTTCTCATTCAGTGAATGAGCAGTCTGGAGAAAAAACAGTTTCTCTGGTCATCAAAAAGGCAGGAATTGAATTGCAATTTAAGAAATAACATCTATTAGAAAACACACTTTTGTCTCTCTATGAGCCACAGCAGTTTTACGTATTCCAGTACTGACAAAGCTGTTTCAGAAAAGTGAATACACAGAGTAACATCATTGTGGCTTCCTATACAGAGATATATCTGACTTGGATAGGACATCAAATTGTGAATATCATGACTGCTGTAATAATGCACTGAGGCTAGATGCTTAACTTAAACTGAATATACCAATTGGCTAAGCAAATGATCAAAAATACTGCCTAAAACAACTTACACATTCCCACTTTGAATTAGCTGATGAAAACTTGTTGGCATGACCATGACAGATGCTGTCCCAAATCCATTTTTAACTGTTCAGTTTTCTTTCATGTAGACCAGATCCTCCAAAGGAGAGTGCACAGTGAGTTAAAGCTTCTCCAACTGCTGAGTAGGAATTTCTGATGGCAGTTCTCAGTTTAGTTGACTAAAGACTGTTGCTATTGCTGTTGCAATTGCCAGACAGACTCCTTTTTCTTCTACAGTGATTGCCAGCAGGGTCTTGTTAGGTAAACTGAAAGGCATCTGTGTAATTCTGAAGCTAAAATTTAGTTGTCAGATAACATTATACCAGCAAACTATGGAATGATAAATCTGGGGGAAAAGAATTTACAAAAAACAAAACAAAACAAAAAGGCTGAGGAACATTGAAAACCTTCAGTGAAGACAAACAATTCAAAAGAAACCTAAAACCTCTTTGTCGTTAATTCCAGTATGCTTCTGTAATGATATGTGTCTCAGATAAGTGACTGGGGACAGAAACAGGACAAAGAAAGATCCCAGTACACAAATTAAAAAGAGAGCAGAAGATGCAAATGACTTTTGCACCTCTTTAATGCAATATAGTAATTAGGGTTATCTTATGTACTATCAGCAAGTTGGATGCCATGAATGAGTTCGGATGCCATGAAGTTATAAAATCATCTCATCATTTGTTTTCATAAATTACAGTATTTTGTGGGCAATCACAAATGAAGACTTGTTAGTAAGAGATACTGTTTAAGTGCCAAGACTGGCACACTATCAAATAGAGAGAGATAGGGAAGCAGAACTAGTAATCCTGGTATCTACCCAACAAATGACTACACAGGAACTGAATGAAAAGGAAGTCTAGAATATGCCAACTCAAACCCGGGAAGAGAAAGGAACCTGAATTCTGTAGTGGCTGTGGCATCCGTAAGTGTTGGGAATATAAACAGTTTTATCAACATGAGAAATCTGTAGATGTTGACACACTCAAAGAATCATATTATTATAAACAAGACTAGAATAAGAGGTTGCAAAGCAAAACAGCTCAGTGTAAATTAAATGAGTATCACATCACAATGGCAGTTAATGGCTGCTGTTTCTTAGCAGAAAGAATGGTTCCCCCCTTGCACAATGAAAAACAGTTCAGACCAGCAAATAACTCCAGACTCCCTCAGGCAAAGGGGGAATGAAGCAGCATGCACCTTGTGAAGTTCCAAGCACTGGGACATCAAGCAAAATACAGTGCTTGAACACCATGCCTCAGCTCCTGATCGATTGCAGTCCCACACAGTAACACAAGGCTCTTCACTCCTGCTGTAAGAACAGCACTAAGCTCTAATTAGCACATTACAGCTTATTTAGAGTAACTGCAGCTACAGAGAGCAAACTGTCTCCATGAGCTGCCCACATGCAAGAGGAGATAATAGGCTTTCACTACAACAACTTGGAGTTCTGTTCAGCCCCTCTTGAAGCTATCTCACAAATGCAACTTTTTTTGGTGTTCCACGCTCAATAGAACAGATATATTTGTAACAACAAAATTGTAAGTTTTGTATGAAAAAGGTAATTTTCATCTTTGTAGTACCTTACCTTTCAGATAAGTACAGTAAAAACCCAGCTCAATCTCTTTTGGGTAGCTAAAAGGACTGCTACAAAAGTAATACCTCCTATTTTATTATATTGGTCCATGAACTCAGAGGCAGATGTTGGTGGTATGGCAGTACAGGCGGAGTCTTCCCACAATATTCTGTTAAATTTTGTTGCTATGTAACAGATGGCAGCAGAAGGGCAGTCTGACAAAATGGCGTCTGACATGGAAGTGTGTATGAAGCAATGGTGCGTCACTGAATTCTTCCATGCAGAAAAAAAATTGCATCTGTTGACATTTATTGATGCTTTTGGAATGCTTATGAAGACCCAATAGTGCACAGCACACTGAGCATAATGAGGCAGTGAGCTGTGTAGTGGCAACATTGATGTGAAAGACAAGCCCTATTCCAGACAGCCATGTACATCTTTTACACCACCAAATGAAGAATATCTTGATAAGCTCATCTACACAAATTGACTAATGGTGGTGACTATTTTGAAAAACTGTGTTTTGTAGCTGAGAATTTAATCTACTTAATAGATTATTGTGCTCTTTGTATCTGTCTGTTGTAGTTTACATGGAATTAAATAAGGAGGCATTACTTTTGGAGCAATCAATGTAGTTACAGACTTGGCAGAGTCTCAACTTTTAGCAACCCAAATTCAGAATTGCAAGAACTGATTTTTAGCTATCGCCCAATACCTCACATATGTGTTCTTGAAGCTTCAAAATTCACGTAGTTTTTCTACTACTGGCTCAATAAATAAATCGTTTGCACAGCACTAACCAGCAGTTTACTAGAGCTATTGACATCTGAGTAATATAAAAAAAAAAAAAAACATTTCAAAGATGGAACCTATCACATCAATAAAACTGGTGTTTCTCAATAGAATACCAATTACATTTTTCAATTAAAAAAATATTTGCTATTTTGTTTTCCTTCTTCAGCGGTTTTTTCTGTTCTTCAGTCTCAAACCCTTATTCTAAACCACTATTTTGCCTTTGACTTCCCTCACTTCTGTTCTTATTTCTCGCCCTCCTAGATTCAGTACCATCAAAACTCAGGAATCTTATCTCACCAGTGAGACAGTATTTGTCTTCTCTTTCTTACACTCTCATTTAAAGGTGAATGTACTGTTAAAATTTCTCCTATTATTACCTTCAACACTACAGCATCCTCCTCACCAACTCACTATTTCTTGGCTAGTTCAGATTGATAGTATTTTCATTCAAGAACTGCCATTTTTTTCAGAATGATATCTTGTATATCTTAATACTACATTAACACAAACAACTCCCAGAGAAATACAGCTTCTGTTTTTTTTTTTTTCAAAGGAACAAAACTAAGTCAAAAGTAGTATTTTTCTGCTAGTCAGACAATTGTCAGGAAACAAGTACATATCAAGTATTTTTGCCTTTTATTTGTTTTATATAAACCTAAAAATTATATAAGCAAAAATGTCACTTATTCTCAAATCTCATCAAGGCTCCTCAATACATGCATTACAGAGGGTTATCATTGCTGTCAGCGTAGCTGCAGCATACAGGCTTTGGCATTATGATAGTACCACAGAACATGCTGAGCCAATTCATCCATTACAGTCAATGGTGTTACAGTAGGGATTACTTTGTCCCCCCTATGGTTTATTGTTTGAATGTGGATACTGCACCATAATATAGTTTTATGCTGTAGAAAACCTGTCACTTAATGGACAGTTTAAGCAGAGTGCTATTTTGTCTCTGAGGAATCATTTCCCTGAGATAAAAGGGAAATTAATGCATTTTACTTAAATTCAAATAACACAGATTTGTATACTAATCACATACCATGGCATTCTATGTGAAATACAGATCTACTGCTGGGATACTAATTAAAACCAATCATACTTACAAAGAAAATACTTCTTCTGAAATATATTTACAATCAATGATATATGTCTCTGGGCCCAATTCTTTTTGGTACTGAGCAACTTACTGATCTCAAAAGAAGGTGGCTTTCATTACTCAATAGAATCAGATGAGAAGAGATTTAAATACACAGCAAATAGAACACACATATTGTGAATTTATCTTATTAATTAGGGGTGTCCATAGACTATAACACTTTGTGAAAAACTAAAACTTCACTTGTCATTAGAGACAAGGAACAGCACCATCAGTCAGAAGAAAACACTCAGTACTTGCCTAGCACTGAAACAATGACTGATGTAAAATGGAATTACATGAGATCTTTTTAAATGGCCGGCGTAAAGTGAAATTACATGAGATCTTTTTAAACCAAGCATCACTCACTGGGTCTTTTTCCAGTCTCTTCTGTAGCCTTGTCTGCCACTGGACAGCTTGCATGACAATGGCTTCCCACCTCCTCTCAAGGTTTACGATTATCAGCTGCATGGACTGGTGATCTGCACTCAGGTTGCAGGTCTCCTGGTCATCCAGGAGGTGCTGGCACAGCCGCAGCACAGAGGCAACCCCACGGCGTCTCAGCTTGATCTCACAGCATAGGGACTGCAGAACAGACAGATGACAAATGTCAGGGTGGGACATTCTATATTAACTCTTATCTGATAGATACTGGTTCTAACAGTTCTTCAGCTCTTCCATAAATTCCCATTCTTAATGTCAAAGATTACTGTTTATTTCAAGATAAACACAATCTTAATTGCACATAAGGAATAAAGCTACTTTCAGTCTTCAAACAAATGCCATACATAGCTAACTATCTCAATAATGTTGAAAGTTTTATGGTGTAGACTGGTTTATTCTTCCTTTTTTACATTCAGCTGAGACACATCTGAAATGAGTTACCCTGACAGCAATCAACATCAGAAATTTTTCAGGAAAAAAATGGGGAAAAAAACTGTATTCATAAAATGAGAATATATATATACTGTGTGTATACACATATATGCCTCTCAGAAGAAAACAAAAACAAATAGAAATTATGGTTCATCTATACCCTGTCATAGGAGAAAACCTTCAGGAAGAAGAGTAAAGAGGTTACTACAAAATCCTTTACAGATGGTTTTTGCTGTCATAAAATCATTTCCAGGGTAGTTCTATGTTCAGATAAATTTAGGAATACTACGATAACTGTCCTTCTCAAAAATGGGTTATTCATAGCATTTATTTCATCCTACAGATTCCAGTGCCACAAAGAATGCAGTCTGACATAAACTTCACAATGGGACAGTCACTAAGTCCTAATATTACTGAATATTGATAGAAACTGGAATAGGCTGGTTGTATGCCAGAAAACTACATATATAACTACACTGAGAGTCCTATTGAATAGCTATATAAATAATGCATTTTACATGCCAAAATGAAAGAGAGATCTACCACCCGGAAGCAGTTAATGGCATGGGATGACTTTGAACACAGTTTAGTCTACAAATACAATTGCACTTTATAGTCATTCAACATCAGATCAGGGTTTTATTGCCTCACAATGTGTTTTTATAATATCTATAACAGTAGGGTACACAAAACACAAACACTTCTGAGGATGACAGCTTCAGCCCAGCTTCCAAGGCTCCACACTTTTATAGCATCACACAGTTCAAGTACACAGCTATTATCAGAGGCCAGTGCTACTCCTGAATTTAACAGAACTGTGCTCTACACATGGGAACCTTCCAGATAATTTAAATTATAACTTGCTAACATCTGTTTCCTTCTGTGGGATGCCACAGATGAAAGTGCATGGCCCTATGAGAAAATCTCAACTACCATCTTTTATGAAGACAGGGTATTTTCCTTTAACTGGAGTTAATAATGATAAATAAATAAACAAACAAATAAATAAAGAAATGAAAGCTAGCCACCAGAGCAGAGTTCTCAAAGTTTTTCAAAACCATTGGCTGACCTGAACTTTACCAGGAAAGGAGTTAATATTCTGTAGCAAGCGTATTTAAAGTCCATAGTTTTGTAACATTTGTGGATTAAAAATCAGAAAATCTACTTAGAAATATTATACATATACAGAGTATTTTGGTAATGAAAATATGCACTTGACCAATAGCATTAGGTGCAAAAGAGTGGTATACACATCTGAAAAATACATATCCTTTGCCTACAGATAGGGTTGAAGTGATTTTTTTTTTTTTTAATTCAGAGCCTTCAAGAGAAATGTTGATTAAACCCTACAAACATAGCTGAATTACTAATTTACTTTCACTGGCAGAACTGGGCTGTTCTAACAGTTAACAGATTGCTTATTAATCAACAAGGGTAAACAAGACAATGCAATCTCATTTAAGGCAAAAGTTTTAATGCCTAACAGTATTTGTGTTCAAAATGCTAATCATGATAAGACTTCATTAGAGGATGTCTTAAAATGATTAAGTACATTTCACTGTAAGGTACACTCAGTAGTATATCAGCAGATGGACATTTCATACAGATGTTCCACTTATTGATATAATGCATTCTATAGCAATGTAAATTACCCTAACTCTGTAATAGCTGGAATTCTATTACTTCTATAATGAGAGAACCCTGTACCTTTAATATTTCTGAATTTTAAATAAGGTGAATGACAAATTCCCAAACCACTATTTAGGGCAAAATATGACCAGGAATTTTATTATTCAATTTATACCAGAGCTGCATTTTCACTTATGTTTCCTGAACTTGCCCTATTTATTTTCCTCGACTTCATTACTAGTTTCCTACATAGTTCTTGATGTAACCAACATGTCTGACACATTTCCTTTTTGATGCTGTTCATTAGGCTAACATATCAGAAAAATAAATAAATAAATAAAGTCCTACCTAAAGTCAGAGTTCTTACTTTACATTGTGTAACAGCAAAACAATTCATTTTTATGCATGATGGTAAGTTATATACTGCTGGCAGCCAATTCATACAGCTCTGCATTAACTTTCTGGAAGTCAACACAGCTCAGAACTTGGCCCCATAACATTATCTTACCTCAATCTATCTGATTATGTCATTCCTTATAAATACTGTTCATTTTTGATACAATACCATATAATTTGATGAGGTAAGGGGTATTTAATTCATAAGCCATTATGTGAGCATTTAAGTGAGAACTTCACATTGTGCTATCTGAAAGCAGAGCTACAGGATCCAAGTCACTTCTAATTTACATCAATTTTACACCAGCATAATAACAGTAGCTTTACTGAAGCTATTTCTGATTTACATGGCTGTGACAGTGCAATTAGGCCTATGGCACTTTTGTTTCAATTTTATTACATGATATTATAGTTAATATTAAACAGGAGAAGAATGAAGTGCTCGTACCTAACAGCATGTTGAAAGAGTTGGCTATAGCAACAATACTTTAAAAGCCACAGAACTTAATCATGTGAAGACTTCTCTAAACCCCATATAATGACACTAGCAATAATGAATCTAACCAGTATCATGATCTGGTATACAGTGTCCTTAAGGGACTCAGTAATTGTATCCTATGACACAGTACTTCATGGTGTTGTATATCTATCCACAATCTGCTGTTGTTAAAATGGTATGACTCTATGAAAATCTATTAATATGGTAACTGTACAGCCATGCATGCCTCCAAGGTCACAGTTACTTCAATTCTTTGCTAGGTACATTCTGGATTGTGAATTAACAGCTATAATTCATGATTAATAATACTACTAAAAAGGAAAAGAAAGGAAACAAAATTTCAGATAGATTACACAGTATCTCTGCTGAGACTTGAGCCATATGTCTAAAGAAGCTATGGTAAGCTACTGAGTACTTGACAGTTCAGAAAATTAGGAAATAGTCTAACACAAGACTTCAGAGCATCACTTAGGCTCCTGTGTGTGCAAAAGTTTGTCTGAAACACAGATTAAGAGATCAGACACATGTAGCTCTGTCTAACTTAAGTCTTACACGGTAAGACTTAAAGTAATATATACCACTTTGTTTGCTGCAGGTGTAAACATGGTATCTGCAGCTGCCATGTGCAAGCTTGACTTTGTTCAGGTCTTTGCTTTGCAACAGGTACCCTGAAAACATTGAGGAGTTATTCATTATAACATTATTGACAGTCACACTTTCCCATACCCATCAGAGCTGCTAGAATCCTGGGAGATAATTCTTCCTTCTGCCTACTTCTATTTTCAGTGCTTTGAAGTTATCACCTGCACAGCTACAAAAAGTGAGCTGAAACTACTTTCACAGCTTGTTAATACCATGCCTTAAATCACGTGGAAAAGCCCTTGCTGAGTCAAATGACATCAAACAGACCTTCCAAGCAATGGGCTAATGGCACTATCTATGAGGTTGGAAGTATCCATGACCTGATCACAAGTTGTTCTGCATGGGTGCTAGATTCCTGAGTGAAAAGTAGGTGACAAAAATGTGCAGCTTTAGGCAGTGCCAGAGAATGTAGGAGACCTAAACAGGTGGGAAGTTGAGGAGCATTATGCAGCCCCAACTCTCCTCCATCCCTCAGCCTTTGGGCAATGTATATTCTGTATGATTGAAGGCTGGGAAGCCAGTTTTGTTCTGACACAACATAGCAGAGGAGTTGGCCATAGAAGTTATTACACCAAGGTTCCTCAGAGAAGGTGTTAAAACGGATGGGCTAATAGTACCAAGATTCTCAGTGAACTCAGTAGACTTTGAGACTAAAAATATTTTAAAAGTCTGTTTGAAATGAGTTTCCTTCATTTAAAGTCTCACAATCCACATATAATCACCACATAAAATGTTTATATACAATTTTTAACACTCTTCATTATGTATTGTTCACTGAAATATTTTTTATATGATCCGAACTTTTTTCAACCATTTCTGTCTTTCTTACTTTCACTCTATGCTTAGGAATATTTAAAGACTGTATGGAAATGTCCATGGCTTTGAAACACAGTCAGAAGACGATAAAGGTTAACTTTTACAGATTACAGATTTTCTTTGAACTTTCAGGTTCAGAAGTAATGGCAATGTATACTAGGATCCTTATGTTGTGTTTCTATGCATTGGCAATACTGGCTGTTTTCAGGTAAATGACAAAATTTCCACTAAAGATAAATCTGGAATGATCAGCTCCAACAGGAAGTATCTATTAAACCTTGATCTCTTAAAGGTTTGCTCTTTCTCCTTGTTACAGGACATAGGTATGTGCAGGAAGGAATGATACCCTTCCTACTGCATCTGTTGTCACCTGATGGAGAATGATAGGAAGATGAAATTATAGATCTGTTGTTATTTAGTACAACAACTGCATATAGAAATTTAGGCAAATTCTGAGAATGGAAGTTATCTTTTTCAATACAACAATCAAACAACATAAATAAACTAATTCACCTCCTAATATCTGATATTTGGCTAGTGTAGAACTTCAGTTTACAACAGTGCTAATGCTTCAAGAATCATGGTTAACATCAATAACACAACAGACAAAAATAAGAAAAAAATATGCTTGCAAATACTTATTAAAATTTACTTTTCAGCTTTTTTTCTGTAAAATTGCAATGCCTGTAGAAAATTCTCCTGTGATCCATGCTTGTATTTCAACTTCCACTCTTATAGGACACATAGTGAAACAAAACTCTGCTTTTTGAATGAAAAAGAAAACCAGTAATTCCTCAAAAAAAAAAAAAATAAAATAAAATAAATGAGAAAGTAATTCCTAAAAACAAAAATGCCAAATGAAAAATATAGGTAGTGAAAAACTTGTCATCTTTTAGAAAAATGCTGCCAAACCTGTGTGCTATTGCTGATTTCAAGATTAAAAAGAAAATGTCACCTAATATGGGAACTCAACTCACTTGCAGACAGTGGGACTTAATCTATAGTGAAGCTAAATATTCTATAAGTATGCAGTGAAGTGCAAAAAACAGCAATTGAAAAATGACATGATTAAATGGCACAACATGCAATCATTTGCTCTCAATTATATCAATGTATCTTCTTCATTTCAAGGAGTCAGGCAGAAATATTGTTTTTTAAATGCCTCTATTAAATTGGGCACCAATAATAAAATAGATGAGAGTCCTAATAAGCTCATTTACGTAACATACATCACACACCACAAAACTATTCTCTCCAAACGGGTTTGTTCATAGATTTGTCTCCTGGTTGTCACCAGTCTTGGCTATATTAATAGACTTTAAAGGCACAAGGCTTGCAGACCATTCAGTGGAAAACCTTTGTACTTAACCCTTGAGAGATCTTTAATGCTAATTATGGAGAAAGTATTGATATAATATCTTTGCTGTCACATTTTATTATGATGATGGTCACAACAGAATCTAGGACTGACGTTTTAGAAATATCATCTAATTGCAAGTCAGAAACACAGAATGACAATTTAAAGTAGATTATGACTTCTCCCAAAATAATGAACTGGTTCTCTATTTCAAAGGTCCACTTTTAATAGCATTACAACCACCCAATTGCTACAGTGATCATTTCTTTCTGTAACTCACTGCTTAGTAAAGTATTACAATACTTCTCTTACAAGTCTGACTACAGTTCACCATATTCTTTGTGCACTGTGTGTATTCCTGCACATACTAAAATGGCAAGAAAGTAGCAAGAAAAAATATTTAATTCTTATACTAGCTTCAAGAGCTTGTATTCTATGTATAATTTAGTATCTAATAGATTCATGTTAATTATTATTTCACTAATTTCACTCTTTAAAATGTACAAGGGAATTTGCATTTATTTATAATTGATAATGTAAACAGATTAATTAAATAGGTAAATATATTTATTTTAAATAAAGTATCGATTTTAAAATAGCATTCTAAAAATAGCCACATTATTTCCTTTTTTTTTTTTTAAGAAGTGCATCATTGTGCTGAAAAAAACAGTCAGAATCCAGAACAAGTTCCTCTAGGCTTGATCCACAGAACCTCCTATTATATCTGTACAGCATTCTTTAATTTCTTTGTTCTATTCATTCTGCTTGTCTAAGTACTTCAAAATATTTGTTTGTAAAAACATAGTTGAATGGACTGATATTTAGCTCACATTCCCATGTAACTAGTAATATATAATATATTTCTCCTCATAAATTAAAAACACTATTAAAATTCCAGACATATAAAACAACATGAAGATTGAGTTACTATAAAAGAAACTATAATAGCTTACAGATTGCTTGTATCATTATTAAAGCACTGGTATCTATTACAGTGTCTCCCTGGAATAAAGAATGCACTTTTGGCAATAATCTGCTAAAAAAGTGCCCATTATTGCTAAGATGCGCCTATCTAAGCTCTAAACTAGTGTGCAATTACAGGAAGGTAACTTTTAAAAATAAAAGTGTTGGATGTAAATGCCTTTTCCCTACTGAAATACAACATACCTTCTCCAAGTATTATTTTTTTGTGCTTCATATTGGAAATTAATTAGATGCATTTTCACAAATATTTTTGAGCTGCTGCTACACAAGCAGTTGGAGTTAACTTGGATGCGGGAATAAGCCAAGCCATCCACATGGGGAAGCCAGACGTGATGGCAGGAGGATTCATTTTCCTACTCTAGCACTATTTGTGTTTATAAATGCCTTCAGTTCATGCCCTCTTTTCATTCAGTTTGAGAAGTTCTCTTTCCAGGGAAACCCGTGCAAAAGAGAAACATTGAAGGGAGTGGTATAATTTGTTAGGGTTTCTTTCTTTGCTCCCAGAAAATGCTAAAATAACAGTAGAGAGAATACCAGACAGATATTATAAATATCAGGGCTGTGTTTTCCTTTTATGATGAATACTAAACCACACAGATCTAAAAGTCATTTTCCTGTTGTAGACAAACTTGAAATTTTTGCTCTGTAACCACACTGGGCAGAGTTTCAAATAAGCATGTGTTGAAATTCAAGAGAAGAAACAAATTAAGGTACAAGCAAAAAGTTACAAAATCCAGTGAGGCATAAGTCAGGTTTAGCTTTACTTGCAATTGTTGGAGATCACTTAGAATTACAGCTTAGAAGAAATGAAGGTGTTTCTTAACATAAATTTCACATTGGATGCAAAGAAAATCTCCAGTGTTATGAATTTCAGCCATCTTTAGTGAACAATTTAAACTGCTAAAACTTTGTGTACTGACTCGGAGCTACATAATAGTTCGTAAAAGAAAATTTCTTTACATGGAGGTGCACCAATACCTGTAGCCCTCAAGCTGAAGTTCAGATGCTGATATTGTGCTTAATTCCTTTATTATTCTTCTTTATCCTGTTCTACCACAAGTGGTAAACATGCATTTTTGTTGACTCTGTGTGATGGGCCTGTCAGATTCCAAAATTCAGTGTGAATTTACTCAGTTCTGAATTACAGGAGAAAAGCATCCTGCAGTGCACTGGTATTACCTTCTTATGGGAAAGCAGTGAACATAAAATAGACTAATATTTTGGAAACTTCAGGCAGGGAGGGTGAGAGTAAAGGGAAAATAAACACATATAACAAGTAAGGAAAAAATATATTTTCTTTGGCTCTTTTCCTGTGCCAGTGAAGCAAATTTAGCCTTGATTCAAAAATGTATAGCTTGAGTTGTTCAGAGGTAAAGAGAGAAAAAGATATTATGTTGCTGCCAGAGCATCTGTACACACACAAGGACAACACATAGGCTTTTCTAGAAATGGTGTTCCTCACCTTATTTTAAAAAAGCCACACCTACCAGAGTGGTTATACCTTTAAAAGATAAAAACATGATGCCCATTATTTTGCTGTGTCTTAATTGTGAATACATAAACCAACTTTTTAAATTTCAGCCCAAGACAAAACTAAAACTAAAACTGTCCTACAAGAGAAGGCAATAGCAGAACCAAGCAGAGCCGGGCAGCACTGCACTCATGTGGGTTTATTCATATCTGAAGTAAGCTAGGCTAATTCATCATCTTACTTGCAGGAATAATTACTTTTTTTTTTTTTTTTTTTTTTTTTTTTTTTTAAAGCAAGTGTTTGCATAAACATGTTATACATAGTAAATTAATTTGCTTGTACTGTTAAGGCAGACATGACCATTTAGCCACAGGGCTATGACAAGTTTGGAATTAGAAGTGAGGACAGAAGTGGGTGATGTGGTCAAGATGAGCAGTGAATGAGAGTAAAAAAGATGAAAGTTGTTAAAAGGCAAACTTCTGGATGAGGAGACTGTTTGCAGATGATGGTCTCAGAGGCTCAGCATTACTCATTTTATTACTGCTCTTTTTCCAGCCATTCTTCCATTGCTTGGACAATATAGGATTAGGATAAGGAGGCTAGATAGGATGCAAACAAAGAGGGCACAGAAAACATTATTTCCTTCACTAATCCTCAGAATAGAGAACATAATGAGGTTGCTTCCTTGTGTTCAGAACACAAAAGCAAGCATCACTGTGGAAAGGGAAGGTGGTACACTACAAGTGACATTGCGCTGCCAGCAATTGGTGAAATGCACGGAAAATCCATCAAAATAAAGGCCGAGCCTTCAGTTTTATTCTGGGGTGAGGAGATGCAGCACTTTCCTGACAGAGTAGTAAGGGAACCATCCTGGCAAGAACAGGAATCCACATACTTCTTTTTCCCCACTGACTTAACGCAGCTAGCATAATTTGCTGTCTCTAGTAATATGTTGCCAGTCTGCAAATCCCATTCCTGACATACATCTCATACTTGTGATACATAATATACCTGATAAGGACATCAATAACTCTTACACTGAAGGCTTGTTCTTTTTACATTCACATTCTAACTCATACTGCACTACACTTAACCCTGCAAATAATTATACTAGAATCAATGGATTTCCTGAAAGCATGATATTATTTTTAGTGTGAGTAAAGGTACAAATACAGTCTGTAATACTGTTCCCTACTGGGACACCGATCTATTAACTTACATGCAAAGATGAAACTTGGGAAACCCTTACAGTTCTGAAACCAAGATTAGGCAATTGTCTACTAGGTCAGTGATAGACCAGTTAAAGAAAAACCTCATCAGCAGGATTTAATGGCTTCAGAGAACACTATCCAATTAATAATCCACTAATATTGGAGCACTGGAAGACACAATACTATGGCTCCAAAGGGACAGTCATGATCAAATAAATCATACAATGCCTACTCTGAAAGTAATTCCTCCTACGTTATTATGTTGGCCCATGAACTCAGAGGTAGATGGTGGTGGTACGGTTACAGAGGTTGAACCTTCCCTCCAATACTCAGTTACATTTTGTTGTCATGTAAAAGATGGCAGCAGAGGGGTAGTCCAACAAAATGGCATCTGAAATGGAAGTGCATATGAAGCAAAAGTGTGTGAGGAAAAAAATGGCATCCTGTGACATTCATTAACACTTGCTTCATTAACACATGGAGACTAAACAGTGAATGTGAGCACACAGAGGTGGCAGCTGGTGCATTTCTGCACTGGCAACAAGGACAGTAGATCACCTCCACTGGTGCAGATTTGTACGAGCATGGCATACATGCTCATGTTCATCACTGCCAGAAATCATAGCTAATGGTGGTGACTACAGTGAAAAATAGTGTTTTGCAGATAAGAATTTGATCTATCAAATAGTATTATTGTGCTTTCTTCTCATTCTCCTTTTCCAAGCTAGTAATAATTGAAAAGGAAGTTTCTGGTTTTGCAGTAAACAGATAATAGTAGAATAAGCAGTTGCATTTTCATTTGGGTGCATCAAAAGAAGAAAATCAATTGTATCACCAATGACAACGACAAAAAATAAGTGAAGAACTGAGAATGATCTATCAAAAGAAGCCAACTCAGCTATTCTCGCTTCCATACATATGACTCTTCAAGAGACCCATGACTAAGGAAAAATGTAGCCCAAAGATTTCCTTCAGATACCAACAACACAAAAGGCTGGGAAAAAAACTGTGAGCCATTAGACCTTACAAAATTGCAGGTTTTACTTTGTAGTGGTGAGCCTGAAACATCTTTCTCCGTACTTCAGGATATCTTTTGTGTTACTCAGCTTGACTCAGACCTCAAGTCTTACAAGTCTACTCAGGGCATAAAAAATGAATGCAGACTATTCCAGTACCATAAGAAAGACAGGAACAAGTATTAGTTGCATTGCCTTCTCCTCATCAGTTCCAGCTAACAAGGGAGAGTTTCAGATGAAAACCCTCATGCACATTCAAGAGCGCAGAAAGAAACTTGGGCTCAACTGTAATTAGCAGTGGGGAAACCTCACAGACATTAGTAACTAATCTTTTTGCAGTTGACTCAACATCTTCAAGTCTCTCGAGTCGTAGAGATATTCTTACTGATTCTGTAAGTGATATTCATCTGATCTAATGGAGAATTCAGCAACTGAGCTAGTCATTCAGAAATAGGCATTCTGAAGTACAGTTTACCTTCTCTATAGACAGATGTCTAAAACAGGATTGATTAATTGCATTCCGAAAGTGCTTATTTCTTTCCAAGTACTATAACTGAAGCTCAGACATTATCTCTGCAGTGTGTGTATCAAAAGGTAGCCTGTATTATCCTACCTTTACCACATGGCTATGCTGTCTGCAGTGTAATCATATTAGTATACCAGAAATAAGGGGACAGGACGTTTAAAAAAAAAAAAAAAAAGACATAAGAAGGAAGGAAGTAATAAATGAACTAGGTAGTAGCATAAAAATAGCCAGTAGTCTATTCTCTCCTCTACTGAAGATTTCATGCATTGCCGTATCTGAGCTCTGCTGAAAACAGGCTGTTCCTGTTACTATAGTAACCTCCATCCCACAACCCCAGTCCAGGAGCCCACAGCTGGTGCTGGATTAGAACTACATGCAGATGTTTTATGATACCTCTGTGGAAACGTGCAGTGTGTCTGATCTGACCACCCCTACTGGGTAGATCTTCTGTGTTCCTTTCTTTCCCTCAGCAAAGGGCGAACATAGTAAAATCAGAATTCACCATTCAAGCTTCAAAGTTCAAATAAGATGATGAAATGACACCTCCTATCTCAGATCAGATATTTAGTTCGAAATGGGAATTGTAAATTGTATTATTGTTGCCTTAAAGAGGGAGAGCTTCATGAAACAAAGACTGAACTTTAACTAAGTAAAAGGTAAAATAAAACATAATTTGAGATATGTTTGATTACATTAACTACTGTTTGCATACAAAGTATTGAGTATATTTGAGTATGCTAAAAGAAAAAATTGATATATAAAACCTCCTCCTCATGTTAGAGCCCAAATACCACACTTTTTTGAAAAAAAAAAAATAAAAAAAATAAAAAAGAAAAGGCAACCTGCTTTACTTTACATAGTTGGATTCTCATTTAAGTGACCCGCAGAATTGCTGTTTTGGGGTAGTAGGTTATGTAAATTAAGTCTGAATTTGCTTCAATCCTTTGTAAGTGGCATCAAGTTTTATTACACTTTGGAAATCTGTCTGGTTTTCATATGATTTAATACTTTATGCCTTCCTGTTTATTGAAATTTAATCCAAACAAAATTTGGGTAAACATTTCTTCATCTGTGAAAAGACTCAAAGCTCTGGAGTCATACTCTTTCTGAGAAATTTATTAAAATTACTACAACATTTTTATCATCTTAGAGGTATAAAAAGGATTAAATGCTGCTTGACTTCTTTTGGACTGTCTGCTGGAAACTGTTCTGCATACGTTTGTTACATGCACATTGAATTTCTGCAATTCTTTGATTGCAGCTCTGCCAGAAACATCATTCCAAAAATTGTAAAGCATCCAAAATGCAGTAGCAAAAGTGATTTCTGGCACCTGTAGGAACATTTTTCCAATCTCTGAGTCACCAAACCTTTACTCAAAGTTAATATTTTCCTTTGATTTCGGTGGGGCCATAAACTTACTTGCTCCCAAACTAACTCACTTGTGTTATATTTAACAGAATTTTGTTTGACCAAATTGCTCTTAAGATGTACAGTGCTGACTTAGAGAAACTTTTCAGTTACAATGAAAACTGTTATAAGAGGTGTCAATTAACTGATCAATTATGAATTACCAATGTAATCTACACTGCTACATCAGAATGCTCAGTTTCTTTAGGTGATGTTGAAATAAGAGATTGTGATCAGAAATTCTGCTTTTTAATGGTATTGTGTCATCTGGCTTGCTGAGTTGAAATTTAATGGAAGACAAAAACTATTCTTCTGTGAGTTTAGTCATTAGAAACAGCTACAAACATTAGATAATTTACACTGCTTAAAAGGAAGAGATGGCTACAAATACTACTTGCTATGGAATTCAATACACTATTGATTTTTAGAAATATTAAATGAGAAAGTCTTTCCAACATATTCTGGTACAAATGGTTTTGTCTGATTTTTGTAATGAATACATTGACTAAAGTCAATGGGAACTACGGGCCTTCAGTGCTGCCGAAAGTTAGGCATCTCTTTTTTTAAAGAATCAAATTATATGAGACAGGTATGACAATAGAGCATGGCTCACATAAAACCAGATCAGAAAACTACATGAAATGCAACTTTATTGTTGCCAAAGAACATTAGATCAGAAAATGCTGCTATGTTATTTTAACCAAAGTAGTCTTCCCTTTTCCTTAAGAAAAGAGGAGATTTATAAATCTGGCTACCAAAAGGAACAGGAGCTTTTCCAGCTTTATGTGTCTGAGAAGGGATATCAAGATGGATAGATACTCACAAATCTATGCTTGCTCTTGAGCAGCTGGCCTGTAATCCAAAACCACAACAAATACCTTTTCAATGTTGATGAATCATCGCTCTATATCAAACACCTAAAGTCATAAGTTTTATTACAAGTGATAGAAATATGTGACTAATTATTGAGGCTCTTCTGCTGCCTTTTGCACAGAAAACAGCATGATTTTTGAAATCCCAGACACATAAAAGCAAATGTGGCAGAACACTCCTACTTTCAAGCCAACGAGCACACAAGTTCTGGCTAGATCTTACTCAAATAATGGGACTTACCAAAACCTTCATGAAAGAATGCAAATTCTTTATAGTATTGTTCCTCATTCTTTCCTGTTTCAAGTCTCTCCTGACCCACAAAATTGTCATACATCATTAGGTTAGGAAATCAGTTGTGCCAATTATTAGTCTCATGACAGTAGGTTTTTCAGTTGCTAAGATTATGTGTTTACCTGAGAATCTTGTAGCTCATTTAAAAAGCATGGTTCTGATTCTGGCCATTAGAGTTTCAGTGAAAAGCAAGAAAACAAGAATTCCGGGAACTCAAAGGGCAAAACAGAAACAAAAAGGAAGAATAAATAAAATAAATGCATATTTGTGGTTAGGAAGATCTCATGAAATTTAAGTCCGTCTCTTGATTTTTTTGGTTCAGATTCATCTGTTTTTCATGTTACAGCAAATCAGGGGTAAGACACCCACATGTCTCCCTTTGCAGCTGTGCAACTTGTGTTCACTAGTTCCCCTCCATCTTTTTTAAAGCAGCTTGGGTTAGGCTATATTTGAAACCTTGCAGTGTTGCTGTGGAATGACCAGCAAATGTCACTATAGACTGAAGCAAAATTTGTGCCTCTGCCTTGGAACTAAATATGAAAATGTTTGAAACCTTGAGGAGGACAGAAAACTGGCAGAACAGGTTACAAAATGGCATTGCAGACTGGCTGCAAAACATTGTATAGAGATTACTGGGCCAACTGAAGCATGTAATATAGTTACCCCCAAACCAAGAAATACTGGAGTATTGCTGAGTTACTGGAGTATAAACTGAGTTATGACTGTAACTAATGATATTCTACTAATTCTAACATCTAAATATGCTAATAATAATGGGAAAAAAATCATTTAAACATTTTCAGCAGGATTTGAACTTCAAACAGAAACAAGAGACATTGATTAGCACAAGGATGCAGACTGTCTGCATTACATATTAAAATTGACTATACTGAGAAGTAATCTAGAGGAAAGAAGGAAAAGCAGCCCTGCGGTTAGAACCAAAGACTAGGGTCAGAGCAGCTGACTTCTTCCCTAGAACGACCATTAGTTTTCTGAAAGCCTGAAAAAATCACTTAATCTCCTTGCGTTTTATTTTTCCCATTTATAAGAAGGTGGTGATAATTCCTACCTTTAAGGTTTAATGGAGTTTAGTTCATCAATGTTTGTACAGCAAGTACAGATACTTGGCAGCAGAGTACTGTAGAAATATTTGATATTACTATTATACAGGAATATCTCAAAAGAAAAGCAATGCAACAGCACATTCTTTAATAAAGAGAACTCTCAAATTAATATGCATGATTTTTTTTAAGTAAAAGGAAAAAAGTCAAAATAATTTCCTATTAGCTGATTTAACAACACCTCTTTCCACCAGAGTGTTGTCATCTTGGGTCCCAACTACATGTGAACAATACATTCAACTCATCCTCTAAGTGCAAAATGAAATAAAAGCACTCAGAAAATAAAATAACTGTTTTTCCTAAGGCATAAGTGTAATTAAAAACATAAGATTATAAATGAAAATCAACAGCACTGTTGAGTTTATTTTATAAAAAATGATTCTCTGTGCACAATGGCTATATGTATAATTGGGATAGTGCTGTACAATAAAGTTCCATTAAGTAACAATGATTCACTTACCATAGTGAAAGCAGTAATAAGGTTAAACTCTTAAGTTAAGTGGAAAGTAAGTCAGTCTAAACCCCAGCAGGTTTTGTACTAGTGGCATCGCTAATGTTTTTGAAAATGTTCTAAATGTTCCTTCTCAAATATATGTATTATACATTGCAGTATTGTTAATTATATCCATTTTATCTTTTATACACTTCCCCAGGAGATCAGTGAAAAATGGAAAACTTACTTATAGTGGATTTCAGATTTAATGAGACAAAGATGGTTTAATATATATGACAAAGTGATGTGCTCTAACCATGTTTGATAAGTAATTTTTTTTCTACTCTAATGGCTACCATTTTAAAAATAATTAATGTATTATTTATGTAATTAATAGATAATCAACCAAGTAATTAAATACTCTGGTTATATCACAGTATGTGTGTACTATAATACCCTGTTTAACAACTCTAGAGCTCTTGGCATGACATCATATCATATATATATTAAATATTCTGTATTAAATATTATATATATTATATATATACACATACAAATTTAATTTCAAAGATTTATGCACATTCTGAATATGTAAGTAAAATTTTTATAATAGTTATGTTCATATATACATGTTCATATACGTTACACATATATTGCTAGGTCTTTAAAAACAAGTTTGTTAGAATTCAGATTTTTAAATCCATAGTTATGCACTTATATAAATGCCATAAATTTCCACAGAAATAAGAACTATCCAGCATTTTCTATTGATAACATGGGTCCATGGCTGTTAAGTTCTTCAGCTTTATCAACATTTCCTTCATAATCACTAACATTTAAAAGTTCGCTGGTAGAACAAATAGAACCAGCATAACATTTTCCCTGACAGCAGAAGATCAAGAATCAGAAAAAAGACAAACAACATGGATGTAATAAAGAAATTTAAAGTTGTATTCAAAGAAACATGCTCAGGAACCTGAATGGAAAACCAACTTCATCTACACTGACATAACTCTCCCCCTCAATTCTCATGACTGGAAAAAGAAGTATAAAGACTGCCTAATTTGGAAGCCAGACAGTTTTCCACTGTTGTTTTCTTGAATATTTGTCTAAAAAAATATTTGATATTTGTTTGGAAGTGTTTGCAATCTGCCCTTTGAGGTGAGTATTCAATAAATTGTCCATTGCTGAGTGCTTTTGCCTTAGACACTCTGTTGTACCAGAGAAAAACATCTTTACCTCTAATACTCAACAATTACTCATGATTTGTTTCTTATTCTTTGGTCAAAGACGATTTGTAGAGTAAAGTGACCTGTAAGGATAACTCAGATGTGGGTTTACTTAAAAGTCGTAGCTATGAACAGAAGAAAATCACATAGTGCCATCAGATTTAGTTGCTAACTTAATAGTCCTGTATACTAAACTGTTCCGAATGAATTAATTAATACGTAAATGAAGGCTAAAATATGAGTGCATGAGGACATTGCATTATGCTATGTATAAGTTAAATATTTTATCCTACCATAAAGAAGAGTATCTATGAAAACTATGACTGTTTTTTTATTACCTTAAAATATTGCAGTTGTTTCTCAGCATTCATTGTTCCTTCATTTTCTTGTCTCAGACAGGAATTGAAGATGAAAAGCTCTGTATCTCTCAGCCACCCTTTCAGCTCTTTGATCCTGACCTCCAGCTGCCTTACCAGGCTGCCGCTTTCAGGCGAGAGCAGGTCACGTGGACCTAACCCACTGTGCCCTACCATTGTGTCTTGGATCTTCTCTCCTAGGGTTTTCTAATACATCAGATAAAGAAAACATAGATTAGTCTTATGCACCAAAATACATACAGGTTAATGTGCAACAAGAAGCATCTGTTAGGTGATTAGAGAGGTTTTTATTTTTAAATTACTACTAATATCAATCAATTTCACTCTTTCTTTCCTTCTTTCAATCAATTTCATATTTTGTATCTTTGTTTTTCACTAATGCCACAGTGTTGTTCTCTATGGGTCACTGGCTTTGCTGGAAGCATGATAAATCAATGCTTATTAGGAGCAACTGTGGACAGAGAAGACAAAATGCTACATAACTTTATAAAGTAGTTTCAGAACTTGTCAGCTACTTTAGATACTTATGACTATAGGACTTACGATTTCTTGGCTGTAAGAACAGAAAATACAGCAAGCTCTGAGCCCATCTGGATCTATGTTTTTAGCGTAACATTGCAGTAGTGAAATATTTCCAAGGTACAAACTGTCAGGTCAGAGTTTCCAAACTTGCAGCCCCGAAGTTATGTACAGGAACAGTTAGGTCACATAACATCTGGCTTGCTTGTAAAAGTGGATGAACTCATTCAGACACCAATAAGCTAGAAATTGCAAAGCCATCAAACCAATTATTTGGGCACCTAAATTTGGATCTAAGTTCTCCATGTTAAGCATTCACTTTAAAAATAATGGATCAAAATCAACATTCACCTCTGATCATTAATGAAACTAATTAACTATAGCTTTTCAAAGTAGCACTTCTAATAAAGGAACTGCTGAATAACATTTTGATAGCGGACACGGTGATGGTAATGAATATTCTGAAGAGGTCAGAGATAGGAAGTTACCTTCCTTTTTAATATTTTGAAAGGCAATCATTTAAACATCACAAAGGAAATATGCAGTTGCCTGCTTCTCCTATGCCTAGCAGTATTTTATCTGACCTGTAAGAGGCTGTCAGTCTGACACTTATTATAAGTAGTAGATCTGTGTTACTGATTGTAGAATACTCAATATACACTGACAATCACATCCAATAACCTTTTAAACTGATAATTAGCAGTGGTTAATTGTTGTAACATGAAGACATGGTTTTAGGTGACCCAGAATGTCTGTCTGTTGAAAATACACCCTTCATTAAGTTACTGGAATATAATCTATCATAATGAACTTAGCTTCCAAAATAAGCTTAAAAACCACAAAATTAGATCAACAGACATTAATCTACTTTGTGGCATTCTGTAAATAACATCCTTAGGAGATCATAACTGAAAAACATGTTTTCTTGGCACCACCCTTCTATTTTCATGGTGCAAATATTGATAATTTGAAGACCCTCAGTGGAATCCAGTGCTAGCTATTGTTTTCACGCTGTAACAAAAGTAGCAGCAGGAGGTGAAATCAATGCCCTTGGAGGGTAGGGTCACAAAAAAGAATTTATTGCCACTTTTTTGTTCTGGAACAGTTTGCAATCATAAATTCTTCATAAACAGAATACTTCAGAGAATGGTCCGTCTTCATAAATATACGACAGAGGACATCAATTTCATTTAATTCACAATTTGTGTCAGCACAGCAGATGCCAATGCCTGCCTTGATAGGGTTGTTTAATATGCAATTGAGACAGAGTAATATTCAGCACAGGGGACAAAATTTCACAGATTAAACTGTACGCACCACTGACATTTCATTCTAATGTATTTCCATTCCACACTGTTCACCTTAGATGAAAGTAATATTAAAAACCATATCCCTCTATTTTACCATTGTTAGAAGTTAAAATCCTTGTCTTTAATTTTTTTTCATGCCAATTAAAACATAATCATGCCAATTAAAACAGTATGCCTACCACCGTTAGTTTGTGTGAAGATTTTTATTAAACAAAACTCTATCAAACTCTGCTTATTATTAATGAAATTGCATTTAGCAGGAAAACAGGAATCCTTCTTTTTTTTTTTTTTTTCTGTAAATGCTGAAATTACTTACAAAACTTAATCCAGAGGTATATTTTAATCTTAACATGCAGAGAAGAGGGGGCTTCAATTTTTCTTAAGAAGTTTTCTTAGATTTTTTGTAATTATTATCACTTACTCATCATTTGCATCCTACCAGCTGTAATCAGTGCAACTGAATTAATCTGATTAAATACATTGAATGTCATAAATATAAGGCTAACTAAAATTATTTTAAAAGTTTAAAATAAAATACATGAATTTATGTAAAAGAACAGGTTAATAGGTCCCATTTTTATTAGCAAATTTTTTCTTCTTCAAATATTTCAAAAATGCTACATATTATAATTATAACTGGAAAATAATAAGCTCACTAGTTAGAAGACAACCTTTAACATTTTCTGACAATTTGCAGATTTAGACAATCAATCAGTTAGAAACAACTTTCACTGAACTAAACGAACTCAACCCTCTATAAAATGGCTACTGTATTACCAAATAAGCTAAAGCGACACAAGTCAGTATTTAAAATGATGCTGGCAAGTTGCATGTATAGTTTACTCATAATATATTAGAAATGGTTTTTAAGCTCAGATAATAGCATGCAAAATTATGCAATGTGACTGTATTGTTAATATCACACATCTATAATTAATCATTTAAAGTAATTTATAAATTTATCTTACCCTTGATTTGAAGTGAAGGCAATTAAGGAGAGAAGTGGATGGAAAAATATATAGTTTGACCTCTCTCTCTCTCTCAGCTGTTTTACAACAATAGGACTACAGTGTCTCCTGCATGGTGCCATCCCTGGTCTCTGGATAACAGAATCTCTATATTGCTTTTTTTGCCAGATTCTTGTATCTCACTCTTTGGCTGAGACCCAGCCCATCATAGCGTGAAATGAATTACATGAAACTTTTCTGGCTTTTGTCAAAAGTGAGCTGAATATAGCAGTATGAAACATATCCTGGCTGCATTCTAAGCTTCAGGTATTCAGATTTATACAGAATCTGCATATTTGTTTTTGAGCCATCAGAGTGACCTGAAATATGCGGTGACAACCCCACTTTTCATCTTAAGGGTATAGTAAATAGTTAAACAGTAGATGTCTCTAACATGTACCTTCAGAATAAATTCTATTAACATTCACTCAAGCATGACAGTCAGTGTATATCAGATATACTGCATTATAGTTGACTTGGTTCATACCCGTAATACATGGCATATTTTACTTACATTTTTATGTATTAAAGAACTAAAATTATTAAAGTCAGACAGGAGACAAGCATGGAATAAAAAAAATCAACACAAGAGGAAAATACTATGGAGTTTTTATAATAGCATGAGTAGCTTGTTTGAAATGTACGTGGTGAATTGAAAGAGAGAGATATTTGTGCCTCAAATTAGAAATCAGGCAGACAGCGTACTTCAACACACAAAAATGTACACATAACCCACAAACAGTAATAAAAATGCAAATACCCCGAGCAGTTCCCATTTTTCATTAATTGAATCCACTTTTTCAAGGAGATCATTTGGTAGTAAAACACCACTTTTCTTCAGAGCTTCAACCTTACTGAGCAGTTCCATCTTTTTCGGTTGCCTGATTGACATTTCTACGCTGTATCTCTAAAAAGAAAAGAAATAGATAATATTAGCTACTGTGACGAGCCTTCTCTACAAAAAAAAACTTGAACTTTAATTCTAAGAGTCCAGTTGATCATGCTCACTGTACTATTTTCTTCCCTTTTTTTTTTTTTTTTTTTTTTTTAACACATAATCTTATTACATATCTGAAGAGATTTAGGTACCGATCATATTGTTTTCTGGGTGACATATAAGCACAGGCAGTTAGTGATGGATTACACTTAGTAATATCCACTTACAATATTCACGATATTCACATGTGCAGTAGCATTCACTAACACCCTCTCATCCAAAGCTTGATCTGCCTTGTCTCATTCAAGGGAGTTGGTATCTTATTTTTCAAATATGCTACTTCATCAGGTACCACTGAGTCTCTTCACTGAAAAAAGCCCATGGAAATAATTACAGATTTATGTTTTCTGTGAAGTTTATTTTTGCTCCCTCTCCATTTTGCCTTATATATGGGCTTCAAACATAGCAGCACATGAAAATGCGAGGGCTTCACCTTAGAAAAACACTTCGACGTAACTCACTTGTAACAGAATACAAGTAACTTGATTTTTATTGTGTCAACCAAGAGTGAAACGGCACACAAACGACAATGGCCAAAGTGTTAATACAGTCCTGCAACAATGCTTTATTTCCTCCGCTGTTAATTATTCTTTAAAAAAATAAAAAAGAACAGAGAAAACAGGACTAAAACCAGAAACTTTTTACAAAATCAACTTAATACAAATTTCTGAATATTTAAACTGCATGTCTAAATATGTGATATATACTCTATTAAAATGTATTCTAATCTGGAGATGCACAGGGAAATACATCTCTTTAAGAAAATTTTATTCTCTGAAAACCTGAGTTAAGTGTTCAGTGTGACAGCTACTACACTGATCAATTAGTAGCTGGTACTTTGGGTTTAAAAAAAAACAAAATTTAAACATAGACATATACTCATATACATGCCATACGTATAGGTAATCTAATTCACTCTCTGTCTTACATACAAACTACTTATAGAAATAGGAGTAGTCAAAATCACACCTTTTAGTGGTAAAGGAGAGTTCAAAATGTATTCTTAAAGGAGTTTATGAGACATTCATAAATTATGCAGAGTTATTAGCAAATTACATCCCAAACATTAAGCTTCTTTGCTTTATTTTCAGCCATGAAAACTGGTACAGCAGCTCACACTGCAAATGCTAGTAACTGAGCCAAGTATAAAAATTAAATATGAATAAGGAATGTTTAAAACATGGGTGCCTTTTCCAGATGTAGGGAGATATTCTGTAGGAAAACAAAGCAAAAATACAATTGGAGACAGCTTAAAGAAAATAATAAAGGTGTGAAATCACTGTTTCAGCTAACAGGTCCTCAGCATTTCCATGCATATGTTTGCATATTGTTAGTTTCATATTTTAATCTTTCATTTGCACAACACATGCACATCATTTGTATTATGTAAACTTCAGCAAATATTAGTCGTTTGTGGATCACAGAGCAAATGTTTTAAATGAGGTGATTTAAACCATTTCTCATTATTAATGAACACTGATCAGGTGTCTGTGTATCCAAAATTACATGAATATGCATAGTAAAAAACAAGGAATTGTTTGTAAAGAATTTGCCTTGTGATACAGAGTGCACTGTGACTAGTTTCAGACCTGTAAATATTAGGCATCGACCAGATTTCACACTGGCAAACTGAATTCTCAGTTCAGTTTGGCCAACATCATTCTGTTGGACTGAAATGTTCAACAAGTACTTTTCTTGGTCCCACATCTTTGCCTTTTCAGCTAGAATGGTTACTGGAGGCAATTACGATCTTCTTCATGCAATCTGATTTCTATTTAAAAATGATATAACTGAAAAGGATTTGCATAATTATTTCTATGAGTACATGTAATATCAAGGGGAATCCAGAGTCCAATTTGCTAGGCACTGAAATCCAGTTCATGCTACTCCCTTTCTTTTGTCAAGTGGACTGAGAGAGTCCTCTAGCTGTGTGAGGCGGGTGCAGGCATAGCTGGCTAATGCCTATCACCTGTTACAGGCTGCTACAGGGTGGACTGCAGTTGGTAGTGGTCCTGGATGGCATAAGCCCAATGAAGAAAAAAAAAATACAGCGAATGTTTTGTAACTACAGTGTTTTGCTAGCAGAGAAATGTAAAATGTTTCATTTAATTTTGGGTCAGATGAAATAATGCAGTGAAGCATAATCCAAATAGAGTGATGATGTTATTAAAGGGTTATTACATTAAAAAATAAATCAGATAGATTTTATGTACAATCTCTGACTTTGTCACCATGTAACCTACTGTATAAACAAGCATGACAAGCATTGATTGACAGAAAATGCATTATACTATAACTATAATAGATGAAAATATTCAGTTCATTATTAGGTATCGGTATGTGACTGAGAGTCAGTATTGTTTCATTTCTGGATATTTAATATGCAGTACGTATTTTAAGTTAAGGGAAGAGCTTAATGTTAGGAGGTATAGTTTAAGAACTGATAGCACTACATGCTATTGCTAATGCTATTTTTTAATCCATTAAACACCTACACTCTAAGCAGTTGCATGGAAAAAATTAGCTAGCAGCTCTATCAGCGCAGCACAACGCTAGTCTGGTAGGACTTCTTAATCCTGCAGTGAGAAGATAATTTAATCTTTAGATTCATTCTTTCCTCAGCTTTAAGTGAGCAAATGCTGCTCCATTGTAACAGTCCATGGATGCTATGATATAAATCATTGTTTAATAGGCAAAAATAAGATTAAGTAAAAGTTCCGGTAGTTTTTAATATTTAATTTCTCATGACACTTCTCATGTTAAAAAGTTGGGAAAAAAATATAATGAAATAAACCCGCAAAATATTTACAGCATGATTAGCTGCACGCATGCATGGCTGGCTTTGTGCTCCTGAAGCCACTCAAAAGAAATTAAAAGTTAAAGCATTTGGGCTTTTCATTCCCCCTCTCTCAATATGATTAGTACTTCTCTAAAGAAAAACAGTAGAATTTAGCAAAAAGCAGTAACATTTATTTATGAATAAGTTTGGCAAAATATTTAAACCATGAGAAGTTGAATTCCAAAACAAAGCAAGTTAAATTTCCTTTGATAAAAATGTTTTACAAAACCTAGGCAGGCTTGATTGAGACATGTTTTTTGACACTTTAATTAAATGATGCCCTTTTTCTTTTCTTTAAAAAAATTATATAAAACATTTTTTGTTTGAAAAATCACACCCGAAAATTCTGCCCAAATGGAGACTGGAACAATGCCTTGTAACAGTGTTAATTGTCACCATGGAAACCAGAAGAATAAGCCATTTTGAAACTGGTATAGAAGGCACACATTGAGCAACTCAAGCATTTTTCAGCCTCCTTCAGTGTTAAGGAACAAGATGCCTAGTCACTGAGAGGTCAGAGAAAGAAATCATCATGAAAGGTTCGTAGATGAGCACTGTCTGGTAAGCAATAAAAAAATCTGTACACAGTTAACAACTCCGTAAGACTGCACACCACATCTTTCAGAAAGAGAAACATCACAAAAAGATGATCAGGATGAGGGTGCAGATTCCGCTTCTCAAGCAAAACTTTAGGGCAATATTATGCAAACCTTGCCCCTAAAGCTCCCTGGGAATTCTGTTGTTGTAATAAAACTTCAGAAGAGGAAAGGAAAAAAAAAAGCCTGCATGATGGAATTCAAAATAATGCTCTAAAAGCACACAGAGAGATTAAGACATCCATTGTAAGACTTTTGTATGGTGCTTCTGTTGGTTATAGTGAAAAGAGACTAGACATACTGAACACACAGTGGAGCTATGGCTACGAAGTACAGAAGAATTAAGCCAGTGAACTTTCTTCATTATTGGAATAAGGGTGTGCTATTTGTAGATGTTCTGCATTCCATCATTCACATACTAAAAAAGTGCCTTCGATCAAATGGTACTGCACCACAGACAACTGAGATCACAACTCAGTGACTTCCAGTTTAATTTTTACCTAGATTACATCTTTAAATTTTAAAACTAAGCCTTTTGGAATGATTTGGTTGAGGCAGACACAAATACACACACATGCACAGTCAGGGGTTATATATGCACACATTCAGTGGTGACACATATTCACAAAACATGGTATATACATAAAGTAAATACTTTGCAGGTAAATTCACCAAATACCCAATATAAATATACGTAAACATACAGCCATGCACATATAGCAATATTTGTCCATCATCTCTTCACACACATTCTCACTTTGCTTTCTGGATAATGTTTGCACTCTTCATGCTAGGCTTCATGGTGGCCCCTTAGGAAGCCCATGCCTAATGCCATTCAGTGAAGAACAAAGAGTCTTTTTATTCCAAAGTCCAGGGTCCAAAGCTCAGCTGTATACAAGCAAAGTGAAGGAATCTGCTAGAGGCCAGCCTTCCCTTCACAATAGCTCTTAATGCTTCTACCTTTTTGGTACTATCAGTGTGAAACATTTTAGAAACCATCCAGAAGCTTGGTTATATTTCTTATGTTGTCAATAGTACTAGAACCTCTGGACAACAATCAAGATCTCAGCTGAATGCTTTGTCTAGATAAATAGCAGTTGCTGTTTCTTGCAAACTTCATGTATTTCACTATTAGCAATACATGGTAAATAATTGCACAGGGAAATCATAGAGACTCCTACAATTGTCCTTGTAAATTAATAATAGGCTTTCCTGATTGGGATAAATTTGTTGCTGAGCCTTTGGAAAAATTAAAAAGTGCAATGTCATTTAAAATTGCCAGAACTCACACAGCAAATTACATCTGAGGTTAAGAATCAGTTTTTCCTCTCCTAGTTTATTCCATTTGCATGATCTGAAAATCATATTACATTGGCTATGTATTGTTAATTGGACATAGATTGCATTATCTTTAATATAAATCAAACTACAAATACTAAAATGAATTGCAAATTCTTTAATAGAAGATCATAAAACAATCTTTTTTAAGCATTTCCCATTAATAATTTAATTCCAATTATATCACTCAGAAAACTCAAGAAGGAGAGCGCTAACTTATTTCCATTTGCTTTTCCCCCTTACAAATAAGCACAGTGGTAAAATATGTATTTGTATGAGTGAGCGTGTGTGTATGTGTGCACGCCTGTAAAACAAGATGAATTTTAGCACTTTTGTCTTAAATCCTCACATTTTTGTTTCAGAAAGTAACAAATGTGGATTACACTTCTGCAGCACATTCCTTTTCCTGGCAGCTGGAGAAATAAACACATTGAAAGAAATGTTAAGTAACTTCATGAACTATTTCTTTCCTACATTAAAAAATTTTGCAGTCAGTACCCATTGTTCTGCCTTTTTCTTAAGGAAGGTGATCTCAACACTTTAAATTTTACTATAAATGTAATATCTTTTTGAAGACTTTGTATGCCCTTTAATGAATTTATATTAAATATTTAATACTGTTTAGGGCATATCCACTACTACCAAAAACAGTTATATTCCCAGCAGTCCTACTGTTTCAGGCAGAGGGCTTGATTGATCCTCCTAGCCTGAATTGAGTAGAATGAAAAGAAGCAGTTGGAAAATAGCTGCAATCATTTAATGCAGATGACCTCTGACAGGCTCACAGCTCTTCTATCTGAACAGAAATTTGCATGGGGTCTCTGTGCAGAGGAACAATGTAACCTAAATGGTAGACAATCTTTATTCTAATGAAGTGGGTGTCAAGGTCAATGTAAAACTGCAATGATAAATGGTGCACCACAAGGCAAGAGAAGTTGCATAGGCATTGTAGTGCTTTCACATTAATTGAAGGCTGAAATGCACTGAGTGAAAGCACAAGACTCTCTTTTCACCATAATGTGTTAATGCACAAATGTTTAAATGTTTTATTCAAGCCTCTAGCCTGTTGGCTCAAATCTTATTGCAAACAAAAATACAATAGTTGGCCAATAACCAGAAAAATAGAACTTTTTATTAGCTCGCCTTATTTCTTGAATCCCTAAGAACTTCCACAATCTACTCAGAGTACCAAAAGAATAACAAGTCTCCAGACAACTAATGTAATTCCCATGATCCTTCTTCTATTTAGGATATCTGTCTTTAATTAGTTCCAAACAAGCAATCCTTTAGACAACTCTTCATTAGATACCATTCTCAATGAACTAGCTGCAAGAAGAAAAGTCATGCTTCGATATTATTATTTCCTAGATTCCAAGTTTTCTTTTAGTATATAGTTAACATCTCCAGGTGCCTTTTGTTCTCAGTAAGAATTAGACCAGTAAAACTGGGTTTTGTAATGCAAAGAGTTGTGTGCCTGGAGTGGGGACTAAACTACAGTCTGTTATTGTGGCTTTGTCAAAACTGCAATACGACTATAATTATAGTACTTCATCAGCTGATCAAGCAATTTGTAGGAGGCAGTGCATTTTGTCTTATAAAAATGAGGAGGACAGTAATCTGCTTTTTAAAATCCTGAGCTGCTTAAGCTTGTTAAGGGTATATTGTTTGCTAATACACTCATTAGCAGCCAAGCATTTTAACTTCATCAATTAAACGGGAAATGGTGGTGCACGATTAGTTTCACAAAATGCTAAAATACAGATAACAGTTTGAAGTTAAGAATTTTAGAAAACTTCTTTTCACCTGCAAACTGCATTAGGCACTTCAAAACATTCTATGCACTGAGATACACATGGAGTGGGAGCACTAGGGCGGGGGGGGGGGGCGGGGGGGGAGGCTGTGCATGAACGTAGCTGGTGAAAACCCTGCATCTAGTTGTGAAGCTAATTATATATATATATATATATATACACATACACCCACTTCTAATTTCCTAAGTCCCATAAGGATTGCTGTTAAAGCAGAGAGTCAGTGCTGACACTGATACTACTCCTGAACATTACTCCTCCGAGTAATCCCTGGGATGACAGAAGTTCATTTTTGTGAACAGCAGCACACAGCTTCCCTGTATCATAAAAGGGTGCACAATATGGACGATTATTTTTGAATATTTATCAGCCTTTATAGTTTTAGGCTCTTCTGTGCAAATAGATGCTAACAATGCGCTTACAGTTATTAGCCAAGGAGCTATAGCTTGTTGCTAATTAAGGAGCCACAGCGCTTTCAGTTTGCGGAGGGCTGAGTGGCATGCAGTGCACAACGCCATTTCCCTGTCACAGCTCGGCTGCGCCAGTGTATTTTCCATACAGAAATCAGTCTTTTGGATATTGCAATTCAGAGAATAAACTCCAGGAAAAAAAAAAAAAAAAAAATTTTTTTTAAAAGAAAAAAAAAAAATAAAAGCACGTTAGTGATGAAACTGTTTAAAAAACTGTACAGCTTCATCTGTGTGTGATTTGTCAGGTCTGAAGCTTTGACGTGCCCAAGGGGCAGACCCCAGCGGGGAGTAGGCTGCAGAGCTAAATAGCTGTGAAAGAAGTCTTAATGTAGGATGGAATTCAAACTAACCTTGACATGACCTCAGGAAAAATATGCAAAAAGTAAAATGAATGCACTCTGCAAGATACATCCTAATTTCGTGGCCAAGCTGGTTAGTTTCGCAAACATAACTGGGGCTCTAAAAGCAAAATAAAATACAAGAAAAGGAGGAAACTTTGGAATTCAGAGTAAAAACTTAAGCTGGCATGGTGTTACTGTGGAGGCATATGAATCATTTGGAAACAATCCAAATAAAAACCAACACTGAACAATATTGTTGTCAGGCTGTCTATTCAGGAAAATTGTTTTTTTTTAGGTTGAATATAAATGACACAAAGCCAAGATTACATCATTGCATTACAAAGTCTGTTGTGGCTTTTAGCTGAACAAGCCTCATGGATCTACTGGCTGATGGCAGTAATTCAGTAAGAAGTTTTAAGGGCTTCTTTTTCAGCTTTGTTACTCTAAATATAAGGGAATTTTCTTTAAATGCTGATTATTTTTCTTTAATCCATATCCCTGAGCTTGCTCTGAAAGCTTACTACATGATACAAAGAATAAAAATTTGAGTGGGGATATTAAGTCTTGATTTGACTTTATTGCGCATTTTGCCCATCTTGCTCAATCCTCAGTTAAGTAGGAAGACATTTACCCTGGCACAGCAGCCAAGAACTGGCTAATTCACTAGATATGCAGCGATTTTAATTGAGCATCAACTTGTGTTGAAATTCAATCCTTTGCAATACCAGTTATTTACAACACTATTAACCTGTTTTTAAGTATAATTAAATCACTAAGAACATAAAAAATATAACACATCGAATTTGCAAGGACAATTAAATATCAGCTGCATGAGATTCCACTAGATCTACAAATAAAAGACAAACCCTGGCAGATGGTAACAGAACATGGTCCCACAATAGAGGTTGCAGTGCAGTTCAGGTGTATTTCATATCATAACAATCTACTGATCCAATAAGCTATCCTTTAACTGGTATCTTTGTCTGATATCATAACAAATTTCGGAGATTTATCCCATGTTGCTTTGACTAATACAACAAGGTGTTTTTCACAACTAGCATCAAAGGTGCAACTTTTGGCACAGACTAATACATATGCAACTTACAGACATGCTTAAAATATCAAATTTGGATTTAGCATAATTTACATTTGTTTAGTGTATGAAGAACAACTGATTTAAAATAAACTAAAAAATAGTGCTCTTTAGGAATTAATAACTACTGTATCTTTGGATTACTGCTCAAGTATTTTTATTTACTGAGGAAAAGTGTAGATTAAATGGATTCCAAAACACTGGAGAAGGCAGTAGTTAGCCCATTACTGGTCAGAAAATGTATTAGATGACAGGGAGACTGTATGACCTGGAAACACAAAGGTGGAGATACACCTCTCCCTGGCCTGATATTCTGAAATGCCAACCCAGAATGTATCAAATGTCATACGGTTACATTTTTACTTTTACATTTTTACAAAACAATACACAACAATATAAGATTATGAAGATTTTTTTGAAGATAATCAAAGAAACTAATTAATAACCTGAAATTCACATCTTATCCTTCTCTCTGCTAAGCTGCGCCTACTTGTGCAATATGCATGAAACATAAAGTTGGAACTCCTCTACAGAGGAATTAATTCCAAATGCACAGCCCATTGTCAGGCTGCGTGTTACAGGCTGTGTTTTATTTTGAAATGGATGTTCCTGCACATTTATCTTTCTCAGGCTGGCTCTTCTGAAGTCCTTACTCCATCGTTACTCAGCCAGAATGCTAATGGCAGGCAGTAATAACCTCCCGTGAGTGAAGTCCAACTGAAAATCGACAAATAAATTATCCTGTCTTCTAGCAGTACCTTCTGGGATATGTTTGAGGATAGAATATCTCTGGATCCTTCTTCTTACCTATTTGTTGTACTGTTACACAGGAGAAGAAGCTGTCAACTGCAAAAAGAGCCAAATGGAAATCTAAACCGACACAGGCAGAACTAAAAGTCTCTACCAAAGAGCAGGAGAATCCACACAGGAGCTCTGGGATCCAGATGGCTCTCTCATCCCACCATTTAAGGCACACTTTCTTTAGCAACCCATGTTACTAGACCTTGTCAACTGTAAGAAAAGAAAATCATCCCTTGCCTTTGGCAATAACTGCAATCTGTGCAGGCTGGTGAGTGAACTCATGCCAAGGATGGACAGAATCTGTGTAGCTAACTTGGACTCTAACCTCAGAATATGCAGATCTGAGTTCACAACACCTGTAGTATGTAGCATAACAACATGATCTTTATCATATTTGAACTTTTTTCTACACAACAGGATTTACACCTGTTTGAGAGCCCAAGTATGGTGCTGCTTGGAAAGGTGCAGCCTGGTGTTGACAGCAGATTTCTTAATTTGCCCCAAAGTTATAATGAAAAATGACATTCTTATTTTATATTCATATTCTGTACTATATTAAGTAAAGTGAAAGCTAATAGTTTTTATAATTTGCTATTTGATTTGTTCCTTATAATTTCCCTTGAGTTATGTCAAAGTCAGCACAGTCAGCAGGTCCACTAGGAGTGCTAAAACATCAACACTGACTACCTAAAACATTGGCTATTGCTCTAGGTTCTCCTACAGCAATGCCATTGCAATGTACTGCATCAAAACAATTATTAAAACATGCTAAAAATAAAGTTGTATAGTTAGTCCCATTTTATCATCTCCAGACAGACATTCTGAACACTTCAGGAGACATGAAAACTAATAGCTACTCACTTCTCTAGTATAAATTAGAGTTATTAAAACAAAAGGAGAAAGTTATCATTGCTGTGCCACTATCTGTGTTAACAGTAGACAAATCCCATGTTACCCTGAATTTTTAAAATTGAGAAGTCAATATCCCATTTTTAATATTATTCTGTGATAAAATAAAAAAAAATTCTTTCAAGTTGAAAAACTATTTTTATGATCAACATAAACTGTTTTCAAGAGCAAATTTATAATGGAAATGCTGACACAGCTTAAACCATGCCTGCGTGAATGCTGCAGAAACAGCTATTTCAGAAAATATTTTTAGCATTTGGAAAAGTCCAACTTTGTTTAAACCTGAACTTATTTTTCTACAATAGCAAGTAATGTTAACAGCATGCTGAAAATGTTAAGGATAAGTGTACAGTGTCAAAATAGATTGAATCTCTTCGAAAACTGGAGTTTCAAGCTTTTTAAACATAATCCAGATGTTTGGCTTTTAATCACATTTCAAGAAAGAGGAAACTTATGCGATACAAAATTCATACATGCATATTTCATTAGTGCCTTTCCTATCACTGAATTAAAAATTTCTAACATATGTTTTCCTCAAACAGATAATGTTTTAAATTAGAAAAGTTGGCAAGAAGTTGTACACCTCACAAATGTCACTGAATTATTATAACATGGAAGAAAATATTTCTTTTTTTTTATAGTATTAACAGCTTTGATAGTTAATGCTATGGCAGCAATCACATTTTCCCTCATTGGTAGGAAGTCTCTTAAACAAATCAAGTGTATGGAGATGGCTGAAAAGTAAGAACTAACAACATACATTCTTTAGAACAGCTGGTAACAACCTCATGGACCTATGTGTATCCAGCACAGATGCTTTCTCCCTTCTTCGAGTACTGATCTAGACAGCACAATGCTGTGCCCAAACAGTTTTTTCAGTAAGAGCCAGACAACTCTGAAGGTGGGAAAACCTCTTCCAAGATGTAATTCAATCTTAGAACACTCTCCAGCACCACTATCTTTGCTGAATAATATTTAAGAGACTATACTGGTATGAACACTGTTTCTAAAAATTAACACATATGATAAGCCCCAGACCCTTAGTAAATTAAATAAATTAGTACTTTAAGACTCTGAATCCATTCCTAAAAATGGACTTTCAGAATGTAATAACATTTTAATATTCTAATTAAATTTAAAGTAGACATAACCTAAGCAATAACACTGGGAGAACTATCACACATGTAATAGCAAGGAGAAAAAAATCAAAGCAATGCTTCTTTTTTCTACCTGCATATGGTATCTGGCTTGCTCTTTGAAACCCCCATACCTACTGAGAGGTCTGTGAAACATAAACAGGAACCACCAGGAGCAAAAGTATACGTTCTGCTGTTCTGTGATTGGAGGGAGGGATATTCCTTTAATTGTTACTATGAAATGCAGCTCTATCCAGAAATGCTGGAAATTATACAGTCCAGGACATGCTAAAAGCCAGTCTCTATCTCGAACAGCTTCTGTGCCTAAAAGAGATACTTGGCCCCTTCCAGAACATCCATCAGCAGCCTTTCACATACAGACTCAAGCTTGCCATTCCTCTGCTCCAATTCTTTACAGGCTTGCAACAGTTCAGTGAAGTGGAGAAATATTATTTGCAATTTAAAATGAGAAACTGAGGTACAGACAGATCATGCGTCCAGTACCACAAATCTCTGATGGGGGAGCACGTCTTTCATTCTGCCCATCACCTTCTCTTGTGCAGCTGAGCTCAAAACTACTTAACAGTTCTTACTTCACACTAGACTGAAAAAAAAAAAAAAAAAGAAAAAAGTACTATTGTACTTATGATACATTTTAATCATTGCAGAAAATACACCAGATCTAAACTCAAAAAATCTTTGTTTCTACTAGATATTTAGGAACTAATAGTTACCTTTAGCAGAATACATGAGTGTACTGACACTGAACTCATTTTGCCTTCTGTACAACTTGTAAGAAAAAAACCCAAAAATGTTTATCCTCTGTTTCTATTTCCATGAATTCAGGTGTCTATTTTCAAGGCTTTATACTGTTGCTAAATGTAAACTTTGCTATTTTTTGGCATGATGAAAGCTGAAAGCTTCTTCTCATTTCTAATGGCATTCTGCCAAAATATTCTCTGGAAAAAAAAAAAAAAAAAAAAAAAAACAACTTGGACTGATTCACAGATCTAATGTTCAAGATCTAACCTCACAGCTTGTATAAAATACGTCATGGTCTTACCTTCCCTCCTATATTTAGCTCTCAATGTTCTTGGCTAAAGAAAACCTTTTGATACTGAATCCAGGCCCAATTTAAAGATACAAATGATGGAAAATTCATAGCATTCCATGATAAAATGATAAATAATTAGTTTCTTTAGCGGTTAGAAGCTGTATGGTATGCTACTAGTTTGAATTTGTTTAATTTTAACTTCCAGCTGTTTTATCTTCTCGTACACTTTCCAATAGCTTGAATGTCTGTGGAAGTATGATGTTAGTACACATAATAAGAATCAAATATGAAACCAGATGACTTGCACTGATCTGTTCGGTGTTTCTGGAATTACAACGTGTACAATCACAACAGAGAGAATCAGGACAATTTTTGCAGCGCCTGGTGAAGTCAAACACACATACTTTGGACATTCTTACAGTTTATTTCATTATAGTGCAGTTAGAAAGCCAGTTTTCTGTAACTTGGCCCTGATACAAATTGAAAAGAAATTAAGGAGTTGGATTTCATTTGAGTTTGTGGACAGTATTGCCTGTATTCATATTTTGGTTTTTAATTGTTAGGCTCCTCTGATTGAACCTAAGATTATTTTCTGCTTCTATTCATGCTGGAAAGGAAGAGGTGAAGCAAGATAAAATAACAATGGTAGCAAATGATTGGACAATACCAATGAGACTTCCATCCACAAAGAGATCATTTTCTACTGCATATGCATGCCTGTTCTAGATTCTAGATCCACACGGAAATTGTAAAGCTGAATATGAAGTAGTCTTGACAGACTGATGAATCTGTCCCTTACTCTTTAGTACTTTGTAATAAGATGCTACAAGGTCGTATCTGTATATTAATATAAACTTTCAGTAATTAAAAAAGCATAGTTCTGTAAAGGTACTGCAATGAAATTGCAGAAGTGGACTTTAGAAAACAAATAAACATACCTTCATGTTGATTTATGTTGCCAACTGAAATCCTAATATCTGTGCTCAAAAAATTCCAATAAACTGGCGACTACCATGTTCAAACACTCAGAATACTTACAATCTAGATACTACAGTTCAGATATGGGTAAATTATTCCTACTTTAATGTCTGAATTCTATGTAAAGAAGATGAAGAAAATGTCTTGAAAATTGGAAAATACATGCATATATCTGAGAAGGACTTTTTTCGAAGGACCACAGCAATAGAAATTATCAGGACACAAAATCGGTCATGAAGCAAATTCAGGACACTTTGAATGTGTTTCAGTTGTAGTAAACACAGGGTAGAGTAGCCTTATGAACTTTTTCTGGCATTTTCTCAAGAAATTCTGGTCCTGCTTTTGTAGTCAACTTATTCTGGTAACCAGGCATGTCATGATAGCTGTATGGCAGTTCAAATACAAATTGAAAAGGTCTGTGCCCATTAAGGCAAGCTATGTGCTCACACTAATGTGTCTGAATGTCTTCAGTTTTAACTGCTGTCTGCCCAGTTGATAGATCTTTGTTATACTATGCTGCAATTGTAGGGAATTTAAAAATACCAAACGATGGTAGAAAAATTAAAGAAAAAGAATGAGAACAAGCTGAGGAGGAAAAAACATTGCATATGCTATAATTTTCAGATATTTGTAAGAAATATGTTCTATTGAGAATATCAGAAAAAATAATGGACTGTGACTTCTATGGTGACAGAAAAATAATGAGTTGCAACTTCAGTGACAGAAATAAAGTAGTTTTACTCAGTCTTGTGCTTCTCATGTTAACAATTATTTTATAATAATTGGCAAAAATGAAAAGGTCTACCTCGTTGAATACTCCATATCCCTAATACTACTAGGTTACTTTTTCAAATCTCTATCTATATCAGCTATGTCAGGTGACCAACTACATTAACTATGTTCACAAATAATACGTTGCTACAGAACTTAAATTTAAATAAAGTAACAAATACGTATTTCAGAACAGGCTATAGAGCTTTTGTCCATTAAGAGTCCACACTAGCACTACATTAACCCTATTAAAGGTAATTTTTCCAGCTCACTGGTGATTGGCATTTGGTTCTGATGTTTGAAGAATTGCCATTGCATCAATTTAATTCCTTGCCTCTTCAATAAAATGTGGAAGTAATGTTAGAGGAAGCAGTTAACTGTCCGTTGGTAAGGCCATTAAGTACTTCAGAAAAGGTTTGAATATTTGCACCATATAAAAATCTTTAAGGACATTCTACATATCTGTTAATTTTGCAACCTTAAATAGTTCTGATAAAGTCCCACTAATATGAATACATTTACATTACAATACATTTACTTTCCAGAAAAAAAAAAAAAAAAAAAAAGACCAAGGTAAAATTACAAATTTCACACCTACAGTCACAGAATAACATTATCTAACTACAGAATTTTTAATAAATATTATTGTATGCCCTTCCCAAGACAAGAGTCCAGGCATACAGTGAACAACACAGTGTAGCAGGCCACCTGGCGGTCAAAGAAGCTAATTATCCATTTAAAACAAAATTAGAAGACCACTCAAAGAAAAAATAGACATGAAGTAAGTGCATAAACCCCATCCATTTAAATCTACTGGAAATAAAATAAGGATATACAAACGAGATTTTTTTCTTTATCTTAAATTTTCAGGGAGTGGTCATTGCATGAGACAAGATACCAAGGTTGGTTGGCATTCGTGTGCTAAAGATCCACAGCAGCTAAGTTCCTAGGCTTTACCCATATCACTTCATAGAATAAGGTTCCACAGCAGCCTATCCCACTGTATCTTTCAATTCCCTAGATGAGACTTACAAGTGTTCTCAGGAGTTTCTCTGGGAAGCTTAATCATAGGGTACACAAATACATGTTGGCCAGCCCATTGCTTTAAAGGACACAGGAACTGAGATGACTGCACACAGATCTGGATCAAAATATCTTATTGTCCATACAAAACAATGACAACAGGCATCAGTGCAAACTACTGTTGATACTGTACGTTCAGACCTAAAAATGTTGATATGAAATGTAAAGCAACTGCTGGCTACTGACAAGTAGGTGAGATACCTGAACAGATAAGTTAGGGTCAAGACTTGGGAAAGATCCTCAGCTGTTGAATGATCTGACAACTAAGGATCAGAAAATGGGAGACTACATGGTTTGGAGATTTACTTCATTAGAATCTGCTGATATTAAAATCTATAGTACTAGGATAGCAAATTCTGGACCTGATAGATTAAGTCATCAAGCTAGACTATATAGCTACACAAAGAATTAAAAGAAAAGGTAGAGCAACCTCTGAAGAACTTGTAAATGAAGCATATTCTTCAGGAGAGAATACTTTAGAATGCAGTAGAAAGTAAAGCAGCATACATTTTCTGGGCTATTTTTAGCCTTAAAGAACCATAAATATCAATATTGAAGCCATTTATTGGAAGCCCTTTCTCCACATCAAATTTATAAATGAATTGCATGCATGATCCAAACAGTCCATGCTGATTTTAATCACACCAAATGTCTAAAACATCAGAAGATGTGCCATTGTTGTATCTCTACATGTTGGGTTATCCATACAGTGAAGAAATGTTCTTCTGAACATAAAAAGGCACCTATGAGCATAATAGCCTTATACAATATGCAAGTTATGATAATAATATAATAATCTAGAGACTAGTTTGAAGGGAATGAAGCATGTAGAAGATTCATTTTCTAGCATGAATTCACCTGGGTAAAGTGCAGAAAACATACTTCCTCACTGCTTAAACATGCTGAGATGAATCAGAACATTTTAGCTGCCATTTGAGCATGCCTCAGCACTAAGGTCAGAATTTCCTAGCTGCTGATGTATGATGGCCATGCAGAGCACTGTCTTTGCAAATGGCTAGTCCTCCAAGGGAGAATACCTTGCCATCCAGTCAAGAAACAGATTATGGGACACACTGTTTTTAAAGAAGATGCAAAAAGCTCCGCACATCTAGTTCACCTAATTCTGTTTGTTGCTGCCTGTTGCTGTTGACTAGCAATATTCTATCTTCCTTTTAATCTTTCTTTGAACAGGAAGAGTTGTATTTTAATTAACCAAACAGAAACATTTGCCATGAAATACATATTTTATTGTTTAACATTTTAATTCCACAACTTTGAAATGTGCCAGGAATAGCTAAGCTCACTTATTCAGTATTTGTGGTGTTAGACAAAATACATGTCTATAGATATGTATCTTACATAGAATTGAACTAAACGCAGATATTTGTCCTTAAACATACTGTATCCTCTTTGCTTTGCATCTGTACCAAGTAACGTACCAAGTTGATGAGTTTTTATGGAGGACTCAGTGCTGTTCATTAATTAGTAGAAATACACCCACCTTTTGATACAGAGAAAAAAAAAGGGAGTGTGGGCCCATGTGCAGCTGGAGGCAGCAGGTTGCGTCTTAAAGGTAGACACCGCCCATTACTTAATGCATAGTACATTGTCTCAATTAGAGTGCCTTGTGCACATGAAGGGAGCAAGTTGTGCTGTTGCTACTGGGTGAGATAGAAATTCATAGTTTCACTAATTTCAGAGCTAGAAACCTTTGGTTTGCAGAAGTAAGAAACCACTGATCAGCTGAGGCACAATATTTTCTTCAATAATCCATCTCCTAACTGTGATCCAGGAGCCCCTATTCCTTGCAGTACTATCAGAGTATATAAAGTGAGTCTCAGGTGTAGAAGGTACTCACTGAACCTACCATTTTAAGGTCTAAAGACAAATGAAGGAAAGAGAATTTTATTATCTATAGTTCTCCTTTTTTTATTATCTATAGCATTTATTATCTATAGCTTCTCCCACACCTAGGTTAAGACAGCAATAAAATAAGAATTGGGTCACATAAGATAGTTTTCACTGCTGTAATCTAGCTTCTGGTTGTCACTGAAACCTTATTTGCATTCGAGGATCTATGTTGGAAGGAGCACTACTTTCACTTTCACTTATCCCTACATTCATTCACTATTTCTGCTGTGGTGTGAGGTACAGCAATAGAGGACCTACTAAGAGAGCTCTAGATCACTTGGAGATTTTTGTAAATCTTTGTAGATCTGTAAAAGGGATATCTCACTTCTCTAAAGAAGAATATCATAGCTTAGTCTCTTGAAATACTTGCATTATTTAAAAGATGATATATTTCCAGTTTAGGGGGTTAGATATTTTTCCCCTTTTATTTGTTCTTTGTCCTTTACCTGAATTATTTTGTATTGACTGTGGCAAAAATGGTTACTCATCTTTGTGAAAGGTTGAGTCCTGTCAAGTGTTCTGCCTGTTTCCTGAGGGGCTTCTGGTTTCTCAGGGCTACCAGCAAATTCCTCTAAAAATGAATAGGGGTCACTCACAGGTGACTGAGATTTTTCCAACTTTTCCCTTTATTGCCACCAGCTAGTGACTAAAGCAACAGAAATTTCTTCAGCACCTCGTCTACTAGAATTCCTCTCTGAGTTGGCTGAGACAGAAGATTATAAAAGCCTGCAGATATCTGGCAAAATATGTAGCAAAACAAAACAGTGGCAATGTTGCTCATTCAGATCAATAAGTTTGTTTGTGACATCATGTGAACAGCTTTGCCTCGGGAGAAAGAAAAAAGTAATATGTCTCAGGCTTTCAGCGTATTGCTCAGTCATTTGGGGATCAAGTTACTCCAGTGCTGTCTGACCACTAAATGTCTGATTATTTATCTACTCTGCCTTCATTTCTGTAGCTACATGATCTCTACTTTGCCACTTAGCCTTTTTCAGAAGTTTCACTGAACTAACAGAATTCAGTTCTTATGAATTCGAGTGTTCTGCGGTGTTTTGTGCTAATTTCAGCTTAACATCTAGGTTCTATTCTTCTTCAAACATGTTGTGTTCATCTAGAATGCTAGAGAGGAAACACAGCAACTATCCTGTTTCTTTTGCATACTGTTTTGCAATTGAAACCAGAGTTTGTACAGACATGTGGCTACTGGTGTGCAGAATTCTTATAAAACAATTACTGTAAACTTTAAGTGATGATGTCCTCTCATTTCAGGGTTTCTTTATTGACTGACTACGTTTATCAACTGGCCTCATCATGATTTAATTGCACATCTGCAGTGCTTGGTTGCATCTCTCCAGTCTAATTTTGATCCTTATCAGTGTTGCACTGCAGCTGGCTCCACAATCCAGCTGGTATCAAATTAGTCACTGATCTAATAGCATCGTTGCAAATATAGCAATTGAATGTCTGGCAGCCTTCAGCATTGCCAGAACACTAAGAATCTTCAGATCAGCTTAAGTTACATTACAGATATCTTCATTAAAACCTTAAATTCTTAATGGTTTCAGCCACAATTTATTTAACTTCAAAGGTATCTGCAATATTTAATCTGCCTACATGTTCTTTTTTTAAGAACATTCTTTCTTTATACTTCATATGTTGCTTGCTACATTGCATATGTTGCACTAAAACATGTGTCTTTTCAGCTGATCCAAACCTGCTTCACAGGTTCTTTTGACTTAAATCTATGTGTATGTTCTTCTGTTTGTCTTTTGGCACTTCTCTGGGTATTTGGGGCACTATTTGGAAGCATATATTAAACTTGCTTTACTTTTAAATCTTCCCCCCTCCAATTAAGAAATGTTTTATGTTTCCAATTACACATGGGCGCTCTAGATCCCAGCACCATACCATATTCCATTTTCTGTTTCTGCTATTGGTTAAGAAAACCTTTCTACAGTTTTATGTTTACTTAAACGTATTTGTGTCATTCTAATCAATCCTAAGCCACTTTTTCTGTTTCCCCAAAGCAGAGCTTTTTGTCTGGAGTACCACTTTTCTGGGTGCCCAGAGTCACGGCAAGCTGTGATTTAGGTGTGTTTTATCTTGGTATTCACAGAGAGTACTTTTCTGTCTAAGGTGACTGTTGTCTTAGATCTCGTATGCTATTTAAGGGAAGTAAGAGGAAAGGACTAGACTGTAACTGGCTCCTTATTTAGTACTTAAGACTCTTAAGACTTGGTGGGCATAAGGGGCCAGTTTTCATGTGCAATGACACCTGCTGCCTTGTGTCTAATCCTCTGATCACACTAAATGAGTTACTGATCTGCAGTGGGAACATGTGGATTAATGAGGAACTGTTTGACTGTATTTACAAAACCATCATTCTGTATATTTAATAAAACTGAATAAAGTATGTACCTTCAAAGTCTTTCTAATTTCAGTAGGTACCCTGTGAATTTCATTCTCTGCTTATCCAGGAAACTAACTACACAGAAACTATGTAGCCATTAATGTTATAAGGAGGAGTGGGCAGAAAGGCCCAGCACACAGAAGCAAAGGTGAAGTGGGGCAATTTTCTTTAGTGCTTTTATCCTCTCTCCCCCTCATCTATTATTTCTTTTAACTATTACTCATTACAGATTCTGGCAGTCTGGCATTAACACCTTACACATTCTACTAGACAGCAAACAAAAAAATGACACTCAAAACATTAAAATTTCAGATTAAATCAGGTAGAAGTTCTAAATTTTTTCTTTCATCTAAGCCAAAGCAATAAGCAACTACCACATATTTTTCTGTTTTTAAGAAAAAAAGCTTTTCTGTTAATTTTTTGGGGAAGGAGAGGAAGGAGAGAAAGGCAAAAGTCTTCCATACTCACAGTATGATTTGACTACTGACTTGCTGGAGAAGAATGAATCCTAACTTTAAATTAGATACACTTGTTAAAAAATCAAAACAAAACAATACGCATGAACTTCCTAAAAGTTCATGGGACTAACTACTTCTCATATCTGATGGTAGTTATTTGATCTCTCCACACACTGTAAGAATCTAAGAGGTCTCAGGAATTATTGTTCTTTCTCTCCCCTAGCAGACACATAGTCTTCCTTGATGATAGCCAGCAAAAAACACGTATGTCTGTCTAAATAGTTCATCCAAAAAGTGAAATGTTCATCTTTATAACGTTACCACCTGAAAATCTCTAACAGAAATCCTTTATCCATCATCTCCCATTTCTAAGCAAAATCAATTGGTACAGCAGAGATGATCAAACTCCAGTGTAATGTCTGTCAAATTCTGCATGTATCACAGCAGGGTTTCAAACTGGAACATTGCACAGACATAACACAATGGTACTAAAAAACCCTCTTTTCATGATAACAGAGAAAGTCAGTGAGAGGTAATGTTGAGTGAGGCTGATCTTCATAACCTCTTTATACAATCAGTGGAGAGAGATAAGAGAGAAAAGGTTTTTCCTGAAACTATCTTAGTGCTTAGCTCAAGCTTCTACCCTGAATTACCCCTTGGACGAACATCCATTTCCTAAAGACTGGTCTATTCTAGAAATCTAAATTAGTCTTCACAGATGACTCTTCTCCCACTGGATCACTGTTCAGGCTATAAGCTGCCCATAGCTTTCTCTGCAGTCTCTGACATGCTGCTCATCTGCTCTGTGACACAAATGGAGTATGTTCTGCACATCTTAACAGTACCCATCATTCTGCAACAATGATGACTGAAGGGAGCAACTGTTGTCTTCCCCCAAAAGCATCTCTCCATTCAGACAAATTTTAATATTTATACTTCATGATTGCTGCAATCTTATAGCAACTGTTTTCTGTGTTTTCTGCAATGCTAAAATGTCAGTATCCACAAAAGGCTACAGGTATTTCCCATTGGCCATGGGAGTTGGGTGGAATCAACCCTAAGACCCAATGGACAAATACAACTACAGCTGCAACAGCTATGAATAAAATTATGTATAATGATTGCCTATTTTACCTTGATAGAAAGAGAAATTAGCACAAAATATTGTAGATATTTTTAGTAAAATATATTAAAATATATAAAAACATTGCAAAACAATCACGTAAATGTAAACTTGTAAAGAAGTTTAAAAACATTACAAATAAACAAAAGTATTTTGTATAAAATACATAAAGAAAATATATATCTTATATTTATGTAAAAAATAAAAGCAAAATTTCTGAAGATAGTAAGCTGATATAGTTCACTGTAACATATATTTTATGATTTTGATAGATATAAATTGAAGGTACCACAACTTCAAGTTAATTGAGACTTAGTGAATTTGGGTTTCACCTAGAAAACCTGGTAACAAGGTTTTGTATGGTCATTTGTTTTCGTTCTGTTTTGTTTCTTGAAAGAAACGCTACAGTATCAGTTACTTATGAGGTATACTCACAAGGAGAAATGAGGAAATAAAAAAATATTTCCTGTATTACAATTATGAAGAAAAATATAATGGATAAAGCACAATTCCTATGACTTCAGAACATACACATATATTTTATCCTGTGGAACGATGTGAAAAAAATAGGAAACTTAATTAAACTTTTCAAGTTAACATGAGAAATAGGGTAACACTATTGCCCCACATATTTTCACTGTCATCCAAAGCACCAGTTAATTTTTTATCTGTATCCCAGTAAAAAAGTTCAATCTACCAAGTTGCTAAAAAATATTAACCTATTCACATATACCATTAAGAATTTTGTCTTACTTTAACATATTATTTACTGTGCCTTCCAACATGAATACTATGGGGCATCAAAGAAGACTAGTAAAAGGCAGAGACTGCACACATCACACAAAAGGCAGCTCTTTACCATGTAAAGTTTGGTCTGAGAAACCACTTGAGGTAGGAAACATTACTTTCACATCAGGTCAGCATTGCTGGATATCCCCAAGAAATGTCTGGGGAATTCTCTAAGATTCACTGCTCTTTGACTCAATCGAGCCACTTTTATGTTACATTCCTGTGTACGCTTAATTGGTAGTACATGATTTTGGAACCCAGAACAACAGCAGTGAAACGCTGACTAAAGCAGCAGAGTTAGATACAGTGTAATAAAGATAAATCAGTCCTGGCTTCTTCAACCTTCTTTATAGATGACTGATATCTTTATCTGACATTATTGTATTTGAGATTTCATGACTCAATTATGAGTGCAAATTCCCAAATGACTGCATAAGATTCTTTTAGTCAGCTAATTCCTACTGACTTTATTAAACCCAAACAAGTCATGTTCAACACGCAACTTTGAAAAGATGTCTCCAGAATCCTAAAACCCATGATAATATATTAAATATTAGCCTTAGTGGGCAGCTCTAGGACTTACACGTGGTCTGTACATGATCTAGTCTATCAGGAAACAAGAAAATACTCCTAATCTAAAGTTGGTTATACAAAAGGATAAATTTTTGAGAGATCATGCTAAGAACATAAATCAGAACATGCCCATGTTTTGGGACATCATACAGATTCTTTACTCTGCTTAGAGCAAAGAAAAACACTGCAGCACCAGTACTGTTATACCAAGTGTCTGATTGCAAGTGTAACAACACAAGCACGACATCTTTTATTAGAAAATCCTAGCTCGATGACTAAATATATCTGAGATCAATCTTCAGCACTTTCTACCTTGAATGCTATGTAGTCCTGGAACACAGAAAATAACGAATGTGGTAATTTCATCATCCTTTCACGGTGAATTAAGCTGCCATTTCCTCACTAAAATGAACTAAAATGCTTGATGAACAGAAAATGGTTTGAAAAAATATACTGCTGGACACAGACACTCAAACCACCATAACGTAGTTTGTCAGAGTGTTGCTTCAGAACTGAATCTTTCATAATGCTTTAAGGTCTCAGTGCTTGCGACCTTATCCTACCATTTTATACCAGCAAGGGCACAAAGACAGAGCATGTGGAGTTGACTAAGATGCTTGACGTGATGACTGTAAATTGTCCACATTTTGCAGCTGTAGTATGGAATGGTGATGACAGCTATGTGGTACACATTTACTTTTGTTTGAAGTCCAATGCCTCTTTCATTCTAGACACACTGCTTTAATCTCCCAAAAGCTGTGCTGGCTTTTGCTACAATTTCAGTAAGTACTGCTTTGGTACAATGTGAAGTTCATCTTCAGTGTCATGCTGGGAAGAAATAGGAGAAACTCACTTATTCTTGGGAAACACATGAAGACACTTTTTTTGGAAAGACAGGGAGTTTTCTCTAGAAGTTGCATGTTTAAATTTGAAATGTATTAGGGAAGCAACCAAGAACATGTAAGAATATTTTTCTTGTTCCTTCTGTACTTATGCTTTAAACTTAATTTGTAGTTCTGTTGGCATGGTAATTAATGTTTTCCTGTTGTACTTATGCAAGATATTAAAACTTAATCTATTTTAAAGAAGATTTTTTCCCAACAATAATTTCATTTGCTGTTTTTAAAATATAGAATTTGCCAGAGATAGCAAGGAATTCATTCGTATTTTGAAGTTAAAGTTTGCTGCAAAATTCAGTGAAGTTATTTTACTCTGTGTGACTGTTAAAAACATACTACAGAGTCAAAGGCAAAAAAGATGACATTAATGCAAATATCACTCCACTTACAAAGACACAAGTGCATGCTGTAATTTACAATTTACTATTACTATTGAATAATGGAATAATTTTTTTATTTTTATTTTTTTTTAAGAATTACATGAGTTTCATCAGAGAAAAGCTTTCACTTTGGGGTTTAATTTGGGACATGATTTGCTAGTAGCATTAAAAATGTATTTTGAAAAGGTGGCAATTTTTGCAAGCTAGCCTAAAAAAATTGTTAGCTAACTATAATAACTATTCTGATTGCAATTAAAAACAAAAAACAAAAACAAACACACAAATGAAAAAAGAAACATCAAAACCACCTTCCCAAATGAACACACCTAAATGCTATCTGCAATCACTTAGATTTTAACATCATGGTTATTACATATTATCAGGTTGCACAATGAGATATTGATTACTTTTAACCTTTAGATCCACGAATTCAAGAAAAGTCAAGGCAGTAGCAGAGTCTACTTTGCCTGTCTAGTAAACTTATGGCCTTTAGAGGAATTCTAATGATTCTTAGTAGCAAGGCAAATCCAAAATTAGTTTATTCTCTCGGCTCATACAGAAATGATGACATACCTAGAAATACTGCACGCATAGTAGATTTGTAGTTACTACCTACAAGGGCTTAATCCCGCAGTGTGCTGAGAGCTTCTTCTCCATACCTGTCACCATCTTTTTTCACCGACTGCTGCAGCAGCCTTGCGCACCACTGACACATTACTAGAGACCAGGCCTTCTGGACCCTGCACAATATGCATTGTAGGAGCAAAAAATCTTCACGCTTTCTCATTTATAACCAATCCCCTAAGCATATTGTCCAAATATATCACTCTTCAGGCTGTTAATCTTTTAATAAGTTTTCTTTATACAGAAAATCTGCTTGAAATAAAGACTGAACCACAATGCAGCTTCAGTAGGTACGCAGGACTCATTTTAAATGGAACAAAGTAATCCAATTAAACTAATCTGTTTTACAAGTTAAAATGATATGAAGCACATAAATTGATCCTTCTAGGCTGCTGCTATTTGAGCCCTCTTTCTATTGCAGCATTTGGAACTGCTTCACACATTCATATCCTCTGCCTGAAGAAAACTCAGCCCTCCGGTTCAGGAGAATTACAGGCAAGAGAAACATACAACTGTTATGTGTTAGATTAATTTGCAGAACACTTGGCATTATTATTGCCAAGTAGTCAAATTGTTCCAAGTTGTTCCGGAAGGTTGTTATTAATAGTATGTTTTCTGAGGAAAGTTCTGTCTACTTTTGGAACTGCATTTCTGTTGCCAAGGAAACTCCTTTAAGCACAGCATTCGAGGAGCACACTGCTGCTTTTGTTTGCCAGTATCCTATTCATATCATCTAAGTAAGCACTTTACATACTTCAGCCTCCAGTTTCAAATGTGGAAGTTTCTCAGTATTTATACTTGGCATTAAATATAGTTTGTTCTTCATGTTAAACATGGGGGACACTTGCAAGATTATTTTAACAGTTGCTTTAAAGAACAGTTTTTTTTTTTTTTCACAAGTTTTCAATAAATTAGTTTTAATTTGAATAACAGCTCCATAGGTTATAGCACTAGTCCTTAAGTGTTAATTATCTTTTCACTCTGAAATTAATGTAGTCATTTCCTACTGACTCCTCTACACCATTGCTGAAGTGCTGAGGAAAACATGTCATTGAGTTCTGAGCCAGAACTGTTGTGATTAATCCTGGTCACATGGCCAATCTCTGCCAAAAGGAGATCAGTGAAAAAAGGTGACAAAGACAGTGATTTCCTGTCAGCAAAGAGTACGACAGGGCTGTCTAGAAGTGATGCAAATGAGGGAAACTTTCAGCAGGGTTTGTTTGATCCACTCGGGCTGCCCAGGCCGTGCCAGGAGGGCGGGCAGTGGAGCAGCAGCACACCCAGAGGAAGAAGCAGCACCTTGCGCAGTTTTCCACTTGGTTTGAAGCGTATCCTCAGCTTTTGATATGCGTTTTAATGTGATTCAAACCAGGGGTCTGCTTGCCGCAAAGCAAGCAGTTTTGCAGTTAACCTGCCCGAATGCCACACCAAATGCGTTTCTTCACAATTTCTGAGCTACCACAGAGGTTTTCTTCCTGCTCTCACCATGTTTTCTGTGAACTTTTAAGTGCAAGTCTTACACAGCTCATGCAGTTTGTATTAAGAACAGCATCCATCATTTGTAACCAAACAGAAAAATACAATTTCTTTTATTTGATATTTTTAAATGTTTAGTTAATTTTATTCTGAACATGCCTACAGTCTGAACAATCATACTGTACTTATTTAAATGGGGTTTTAATCTAACACAATTAAGTTTTGCAATTAATCTTCTGAGGGAAATGGGAAGAATTATCATTAACTTTTCTGCATAGTATACTCATTTCTAATCTCCCCAGTTCCAGTAAATACAGATTTGCTTCAGTTTTGAACACTCAAGGTACAGAATTACTCAAGTTCTCACTAAAGGGCTAATTAGCAGAGTTTAAATTCTTTGGGTTTGATCGTTTGGTAATGGCATATGAATGCAGCTGAAGTCAATGCAAGTTCTGTGTACTTAGAGCTTATGAGATCAGGCTCACATGTAGTAGATTAAAATGAAATAAACATAATACATTAGGCATTAAACTGAGTTCTTACAGCAGTACAAAGAAGTGAGAGTCCAAAAAAAAAAAAAAAAAAAGGAATGTTTCTTTAAGATTTTCTTAGTTAATAGATACAGCATTAGGGGACAGATAAACTCTCAGCTGTGTGGTCTGCGACTGCCATTCCATCACACACCAGTTAATTTTCAAAATCATTAGTTTAAGTGTGTAAAGCTGAAATCCTTTAGAGCTGCAGGGGAACACTGGGAGGAAAATGAAGGAAGAATAGTTTTCTATTTCTGCGTGTCTTTGCACTGAAGTTAGAAATGTGGGGAAGTCAGTGTACATATTCAGAGTTTAACAAAAAAAAAAAAAAAAAAGAATAGCTGTGTTGCTTCTCTTATATTAAGGGCACAATGAAACCTGGTTAAAGAGAGATAATAAGGATGCTAATAAAAAAAAACCATGTAGCTACCACAATATTAAAAAACAAAATTAAGCAGAGAGTTAAATTTGTATTAAATCTGAAAATAGAGTATTAGGAAAATAATCTAACTATAAAAATGTATTTTATTTTCCTTTATGAAATTTTAGCATTTATGTATTATGTTAAATTGTTTTAAGGTATGCTTCTCCCTTCTGATTTACCTGTGCTACCACTGTTCCATCCCATTCATAGACATCTTAGGGGCAATGATAACTGTTGGTAACAGTGATACCACAGCCAGATCCGTGCCATGGGCAGTTTGCTGAGCTGGCTTACAGGTGCAATTACTTATCAGCTCAATTACTGATAAATCTGTGGGTTTAGGAGAATCCACCAAAATGCAGTGCCATTACAAAGTTCATATTTGAAACTGTAACTGGTAAGGATGACAAAAGCAAGACCCGTGTTTTCATGACATCCCAGAACACTGAGGAATTCTGATAATAAAAGCTACCTGAATATCTCTTTACAGATTTCTTTCCACATGGAGTAGAAAGACGCTGTTCACAGTGGCCAATGGCTTTGAGTATTAGATCATCCACCATCTTATATAAAACTTAAAAAACAATAGGGTGTCACATGTGATTCTGACTACTTAAAAAACAAAACAAAACAAAAAACAACCCACCTATTAATGGCATTTCTGAAGACATTTCTGTTACTTGAATCTCAAAAATTAAGGATAATAAAGAGCTACTGATTTATCTGATCTCTAATTTTTTGCTAGTGTAGATTTTTTTTTTCCTTTTGTCTACTTTTAAAGGTCTGAAATTATGGGGTTTTCAATGGTTTTTTTTGGGGGGGAGGTGGTTATTTGGTGTGTGTTTGGTTGTTTTTTGTTTGTTTGTTGTTGTTTTCTTTTGAAAGGCTAATAGACCTTAATGCTATTCACTCAGGCTTTTTACATTACCTGAAAATATTCATTCTGGTTTGTGGACACTTCTCACCCACTTCTTAACCAAAGTGAAAATTTCCAGTTGTTTAAGTCTTTCCTTTTGCTCCTTAACAATTTGCTTTCTGCTTTCACTATAAAGGTGTATTCAGAGAATATTCCCTGTTAAGAGGATAAGCAGTCTGTTTCTTTCTATCTTTCTTCAAGAGGTTTTGCAGTGGTCAGACTTTTGAGACAGGGGCTCTACTACTGAGCAGATGCCCTTGCTGGGGAAACTGCACAGCAAGTAAGTTGATTCTGCACAGGAAGCAGTACTGGAGTGTGTGCTGCATAAGTTACAGTTTCTGTCTCTGTCTCAAACCTCCTGCTTTTGGAAGTGTCACACGTATCATAAGACAGAATTTGGTAATAATAAAAGATGAATACTCCCCATCTTGCACAAACAATATTTCTCATTTTGCCTTCGCCCTCTACTGCCAAGTAATTCATAGATTACTGCCCTCTTCTCACTACATATTTATCCCAGTCTGACCATCTATAATTATTTTTAATGGCTACATTTGGATATCAGAAAGGGAAGTATCCTAAACACCTAAAATACTTGTGCTGTATGAGCACTGTGGCTTTTCATATTTATGAGTTGATTTTTTTCCTAAAATATGATTTATGTTTATTGATATATATATTTTTAAGTATACTACTAAGACTAACAGATAGGTTAGACATGTACATGCTGGTCTTATAAGAACAGACACTACCAAAACACACTGTTTTAGACTTGCAAAAAGTATATATACGCTTCTGATGTTGCTTATTTCTGAACTTATGAAGAACAAGAACTGTCTGTGCAATTTATTCTGATTAAGTATTTAGAAAGATAGGAAAAATTAGTGAAACAGTAGTGAAAATAAATGATTGACAAAGAAATAGAGATTACTGAATTAAACTCACTTGCAAACTAAAATAGTTCAGATCTGAAGCATATTTCCATTCCTAAACATATTTTAACTTGTTCAACAACCCTTTTTCATAGGATATTTTAAATAAAAGGACTAAAATTAGAGAGAACAAAATGCAAGAAGACCATCAAGAAAATAAGAAACCAAAGCAGGAAAAACTAAATTATGTTTAATAAATTATCATATCGTGCTATCAAAAGAGAAAGAAAACAACTTTTATTTGACCTTGAATGTACCATTTATTCGAAAAGAAATTAAAAAAAAAGCTAGAGGGTAGTTGTTTCTTGTCATTATACTGTTGCTGATTCTGTGGTTAGTTATTAATTTTATTTTTTATGATTCACAATCTGCTCTTTGAAATATGCCATATGCTCAAAGCAATTCAAGGATGACAACTGTCAGAATTACTCCAATAAAAATTGCCTAAATGAGGAAGATTTACTGCAGCCTGATATTTCTGTCAAAAGCCCCTCCTTTCTTTTCCCCACCACCCCTAGTACCCATAGACTGTAGCTTCTCTAATGCAGAAGGAAGCCTGAAACAGTTTTAGGATCAAATCACTCATTTTGGACAACTTCCTCTATGTAATCATACATTAAAAAAGGGATAAAGCTTCTCAGTTAAGGCTACTATGATAAATCTAAGAAACTCTGCATATGTATGTATATCAACATACACACATATCTGAAAACTGTATTATAAATATGCAAGTCCAAAATCATTTTGTTGAAATCAAAAGGCAACTGTGATGACTTAACATGAAAACAACTGCTTTATGGATAACTAATAAAAATTAAATTGGAAAAGTCCTGTATTCTGGCAGCAGCAAACCAAAATCAAGGCAAATTTCTTTCTTCCTAGAAGAGGTCTGAAAGGTGGATGAAAATTCAGCTGAAAGCTCCAATCAAAACACGTTTTGTGAAATGCTACCATTTCATTTTTTTCCCTTCATTTTGTTTCACTCTATTTATTAATGCCATTTCATTTATTTCTATTCATCTTGAAGAGAAATCTTTGTCCTTCTATAGAATTACACCAAATAGAATGTGATAAAGGGAACTTTCTTGCAATTATGATGTCGGTGCAGCCTGTCAGCGCACAGGGGATGGAAATGAGGTTGGGGACAGGGAAAGGAATTCTAATAGACACCATGATACATACAATGAACGCAGCGATATCCTGTGAGAGAAAGACTTGTCAAGCTAATCAGATCTTCTATAGCTAGGTAAAGGCAGTAACGGTAACACTAACCTTGTAAAGATGCTGCTGCTGCTCCTCTGACATCATCAGGTCATGGCTGTCCATCACAATGGATTCCATGTCAATCAGCCAATCCCAGAGCTCCTGGTATTCTGAATCAAAGTCCAAAAGGCTGTAGATAAGGAACAAAATGTATTATGCATAAATACAGTGTAGTTGTTAAAATCTTGTATTAGAATAATATATTCTTGAAAACTCATGATGTTCCTAGTTATATTTCTAAAGAGACATTCTGTATTTATACAGAGTTGAGGAAAATGGAAACTGAAATCCAATTTAAGCCAGTGCCATGACCTAAATTCAGTGGCTGATGCCAAATCCTGACAACTGTTGGCATATTGCATTTGCTTCAAAATTTTTTGAAATAGAAATCCTTCACAGATAATGTTGATTAATGGTTTTTAAAGTGTTGACTTCATAATGAGTAAACTTTGCAATAATAATTCCCATACAATTCATATATAAATATTGTTTTCACAGAAAAATGACTCAATCCGTTCAGCCATCCTTCTGCTGTCTATCTGCCTATCTCTGTAAATATCCTACATTTATTTTCATGGATGAGTAGCTAGCATTTCAACTTAAGGCCTTAAGATAGGCTTGAGTGAATATGGTAAGCCAGTGAGAACTAAGGCCAGATACAGTATTAGACAGGTGTTCCCTACAGACATGTAAGAAACAAAGGTAAGGACAGGAAGTCAAAACAATGAATCCTTGAATAGCCAGCAATCATTAAAATTCAAAGGAGGATCACTATGGTATTCAACAAAATAAATCATTAGAATAAGGAGCTTAAAAGGATTAATGTGATTCTCCATTGAAAGCTTAGTGAATAAGTAAAGCATAGTTTCTTCTCAAACACCGTAGTACAAGACAGAAGGTACATGCTAAAAAATTGCACATTCATCAAAAAGATACACTTTAGAAAGAGATCTCCAAACATCCAGAACTGGAGTTAACAAAAGCCTTGTCACTAGTATAAAAAAAACCAGACTGATCAAACAATTGTACATGTTCCACTGAAGCTGATTTATCTAACTACTGAAAACTATTTCAGCTTTCCATATCTTTAGCAATGCCATTTAAAAAAATTAGCAGTATTTCAACAGAGAAACAATAAACTAAACACGTTTCTAATGTTATTAATGCTATTGCAGTTTCAGTTAATAATAACTAGAGTACCTTGTGCATGTTAATTTCGAAAATTGGTAGAAAGAAAGCAAGAAAGAGAAAGAAAGAAAGAGAGAAAGTGAGAGAGAAGGAGAGACAGGAAACTATTTGCCTTCTCTGATATTATTTTCAACAAGCTGACAATAAAGGAAGCCTTGTATAATGCCCAAGTGTTGATTCCCACTTTTGAAGTAACTGCATTCTAATCCACTGTACTTAGTGTACTTTTACTTAATAATTTATGAGGTGTATTTGCTTAAAACTACTCACTGTCCTCAGAAATTAAGCAATGGTGCAATTACAAAGAAGAGCTAGCATACAAAAAAAGTACAATTGTTGAAATACAACAGTTTCATTGGGAGTGCAGGACTTTTCTCCTCTTTCAGGAGCCATTTCTCTCAAATGTCATTTTCAAACTAAAATAAAACTAAACTCCATTTTCAATACTGTATTAGAAGTGATATTGAATCTTTATCTGTATTAGAAGTGATATTGAATCTTTATTTCTTTCTCTGAAAAGAGTATAACCATTCTTTATGTTTAGTGTCTAGTGCTCCTTTAGTTCCCTTCTGTCTCATCCAAATATTATCCAGTGTCATTAAACTGACAGGCATTTATTAAAACATGTGTTTTACCACATAAGAGACTCAATTTCATTTCATGTAAATTGGTCCTGATTCAGTTGGACTTAGCCCATTTGTATCGGTGAAATATTTGAATTAAGATATGAAATGATTGAATCAAAGCCTAACATCCAACGCTCGTGGTCTTCAGATGCCAGAGTGGGATGGGATGGGCCTTTGGAAACAGCACCAAGAAGTGAACTGGGATTTCAATATAATGTGCAGAACACATGCTGGATCCAAACACCTGCTTTATATCTACTGAACCTCATTTTACAATCCAAATTTGTCCATTTATTGGTATAAGAGAATGAATTCATCTTTTAAATACACACAAAAGCACTTTTCCTTGACCTTTACAAAATCCAAATAAGCACCGTCCTGCTGTTTCCTAGTTTGATTTCTAGCTAACATTCTAAACATATTAACCTAAAACAAAAAGTGGGAGAAACAGGATTCACAGGGAGAATCCCAAGAAAGGATTTCTTTTTTTTCCTATAGTTTACATCTTGTGCCTCTTTCCTTTTTTTTTTTTTTCTCCCCTGATTGTAAAATAAATTTAATGAGAACACTTTTAAGCAAACTGTCTATACTGCTCTTACTTTCCTGAAGAGAGTGAAGCCTTAAAGCATCATTTAAAAATAATAATAATGGACTGCAGTATTTATAATAGTTCTGAAAAAAATTCTGCTGTTTTTCAAATAGAAGCTTTGTTTTGAAAAATGAATGTCTTAAATCTAAAAGGAAAATACTGACTACTCTTTAGTTACTATCTGGAAAAAAAAAAAAAGATAAACTATTAAGTTGCTAAAAAGATACTTAGAATATTCAGCAAACATAGTATCAGTGACATGTTAAAATAAAATGTACCTGCCAGTATTTAGGTGGTATGTTGAATGTGTGTTGAGAATTGTTTTCTTTCCATAGACTTAGCAGATCTTTTTCATGTTGCTACAGGCAGAGTGAAGGAAAACATAACCTCTGAAATACTGTATCAGTGTTACAAATGAAAGCTACAGAAAAGTATAGTAGATAACAACACAAACGCTTGAATGTTAAAGGACTCCCTTTATATAGGCTTGCTGGTTAATAAGCTAAAATCATTACTATGTAATAACTGAAATGACATAAGAAGTATACTTTACTCAGTAAACAGGGAATCAGACATGCAGAGTTGCATGTCTAATCCCTTGAACCCTAAACATATTTCTTAAAATGTGGACATCAATTTATTATTTTGAATGAAAATTCATGAGCACCTTCCTCATGAGAGAACCAACTCGTCTGTGGCATTAATAAATAAAAAGGAATGCAAAGCTATTTCTATTAGCCTTTTTTGCCACATCTAACACACACTTGCAGTATGTATTACTTCTTTGATAGCATCATTCACATAGTATTTAGAAGTACCATAAACATGATGCTATGTCTGCCAAAAAAATCAGCCACAAAGTTCTTTCAAGTTTCTAGGTCATCATTTTTTGGAACTCCTCTCCATACATGACTTTATTAGGCGGATATAGGAGAAATCAATATTCTGACCTTCACGTTATCTCATTTTCCATACACATAACCCTCTCTATTGTCATAACAACATCTACATTGCAGGAAATCTTGTTCTTTACAGAGTAACTGGCATCATCCTGTTCTGCAGATACTAATTTTTACTACTACTGCAATATCAGTTTAGCTGTTTACTGCACAAAGTCACTACTTTACTGTATAAACAATTCTCCATCTACAATAATTCTTGTTCTCCTTGGAGGCATATTTCTTCCTCCTGAGCCAAGTGTCCACAACAAGCAATAGACAGATACCAAAACCAGATACTAATTTTCCCAATTTGCTGAACAGCTTCTTGTCTGTACAGATCTCAGTCATCCTGCAACAGATAACTGCTCATCCTACTACAGAAATTCTGTTTATAGTTTTTAAGCAGTAAGGAAAAGCTGCGTAAAATCTATTCTGAAAGCTATGTATTAATAGCTGGAAGACATTACCATTGCGTTCAATACAATACCTCAGACTAGATCAAGCTGAATCCATCTGAATTCAGCCCATCAGGTTTTATATAATGGCTAAATGCATGGTGTGCCTATCTCCTCAACATCCTTTGGCTCTTCAATCTACTGCTGAGCCTATAAGACCTAAGATGATCACAAGAGCCCAGAAAGGTGGCCACAGCACAGAAACAGAGAACACCACTAGATCATCATTATCAGTAATATGCAGGAAATTATGAGTACAGACAAATGCATCCAAGAGCCTCCCAATCTACCTCACACGTATGATATTTAGAGTTACAGACTAGATTTTATCTTGAGGCTTAAAGCATTCTTTATAGCCTTTATCCTCAAGAAAAGTAATTCTGTTATTGTCTTACAGTCTGTGTACCACACCAAATTCCAACCTCAAATCTTGCTCACATTCAACTCTGGCTGCAAAATAAGAAGCTGTTTTTGAATACTTAACCCCAGTATACATCTATATACATAAATGTATCAATTCTAAACAAATTATTTTTATAACTAGGAATAGCTGCTCTAGCGTGTTTGAGAAACTGACAGATTTCTGCATAAGTAATCAAGATCTCAGATAAGTAATCCTACATAATTAGCCTACATTAACTTTTCTAAAACAGTCATCTTTCTGTATAATAAGAGGGGATGTTTACAAGACTCATCCTTACAGTTAGTAATTTTATAAAACTTTATTTCCAACTCAACATTGAGTTAACAACTGTAAAATGAAGTTTCAAGGATGAAGAGCAGCTTGGTCAGTGATGTTCCTTTCATATGAAGTTGAAAGTAAAAGTTCTACTGAATTTTCTGGTTACTAGAAATCTTATATCAGGATGAGGACGTACACTAGCCAGCTCTTTTTCACTACTTTTGCTGCATACTATTATGAACTGACAGAGATGTCCCCCAAAATACCTTAATGGAGAAGCTGGCTACCCACAGTTTGGATGGGCATATGCTCTGCTGGATGAAATACTCTCTGGATCCAAAGAGTTGTGGTCAGTGGAATCAAACCCAGTTGGCAGCCAGTCATGAGTGGTCGCCCAGGGCTTGGTACTGGGACCATTTCTATTCAACATTTTTATTGATGATTTTCATAAGGGGATTGAGTGCACCCTCAGTAAGTTTGCAGATGACACCAAACTGGGAGGGTAGTAAGGCACTACAGAGGGACCTGAATAGACTGGATCGATGGGCCAAGATTAACTCTATGAGTTTCAATAGGGCCAAGAATTGGGTCCTGCACTTTGGTACAATGACCTCAGGCAATCCTACAGGCTTGGGGAGGAGAGGCTGGAAGAAAGGGACCTTGGTGTACTGATGAATAGTCAGCTGAATATGAGCCAGCATATCTGGGCCCCGGTGGCCCAGAAGGTCAATGGCATCCTGGCCATCAGGAATGGTGTGGTGAGCAGGACTGTACTTGGCATTGGTGAGGCCCCACTTCAAGTACTGCGTTCACTTTAGGGCATCTCAATACAGAAAGGACACTGAGGTGCTAGAGCATGTCCAAAGAAGGACAACAAGGCTTGGAGAATATGCTCTACAAGGAGCAACTAAAGGAACTGGGGCTGTTTAGTCTGGGGAAGAGGTGGCTGAGGGGAGACCTTATTGCTCTCTTTGAATACCTGAAAGGTGATCGCAGTGAAAATGGGGTTGGTTTCTTCTCACTGGTGACAGGATAAGGCGAAATGGCCTCAAGCTGTGCCAGGGGAGGCTTAGGTTGGATATCAAGGAGCAACTTCTTTACAGAAAGGGTTGTGAAGCACTGGAATAGGCTGCCAGGGAGGTGGTTCAGTCACCATCCTAGATGTGTTTAAAATCCATTTGGATGTGATGCTTAAGGACATTATTTAGTGGAGGGTTGTTAGAGTTCGGGTAGTTAGGTTAGGTTGCTTTGGATTTGATCATCTTTAAGGTCTTTTCCAACCTGAGCTATACCATGATTGTGTACATTTAGAGTTGTCAAACATGATTTTGTGAAAGAAAAACTCTTAAAACCAGAGCTACAATAAATTCTTCTCAGTGTGAAAAAGTGAGGGGCAGCCATTCAAGACACCTATTCTGTGATGAAACTACCTAAGATTCTTTGCTCAAATTTCCAAGAAAACAGTTAAATTTAAAAAGAATTAGAATTGCTGCTTTCTAGAAGTACAAAACTGGGAATTTTAACTTCACTTACATACATGTGTGTATATATAACATTTACATAAATAATACATATTTTATATATATACGTAAGATATACACTTTAGCTCCATATTTAACTTCCTTAGTCACCAGTATAATTACTATTACAGAGAATTGTCTTACAGTTGTATTAACAAGCTATAAAGACATTTCCTTGTAATATGCTAAGAAATGCTAAGATAATAGATAATGTTAGGGAGTTCTATGAACAAACCATGACTTGGGTACTTTATCTAGAACAGATAAATTTTTGCAGTAATATATAACAAAGCTTTTCACTGCTTCATGACCTAGGAAGAAAAGTTTGGGTTAACTAGAAGTAAGAAAGAGTATATCACGTAAAAAATAATACAGATCAGTGAGAATAAAACAACAAAAAGAATAGTTCCCTACCCATTACTTCCCACTGTGTGAACTTTTGACATATCAGCAAACTCTTCCTTTCGCTTGCTACTACTGTTGTACTGCTCACTGTACAGCTTTAAGGACATCTGTTCAACAGCATCTCTTTGTGCTTCCAGATAGCATAGCTGAACCTCAGCCTAGAGAAAGAAAACAAAGAGAAAAAACAGAACTTTTTTCTTTAATTCAAAATGAATGCATTTAAAACAGCTACTTTTGCATTGCAAGAATTTTAACAGAGGAGTATTCACACCATCATTTTTCTCTTAGCATGATAGCAAAAAAGGCTGAACCAGTCAGTCAGATAAAAGTCAATTGTATTCCAAAATACTCGAACTGAAATATTTGGTGACTATCAGAAAATGTAGAAGATATTCCATAACATGTATCAAATGTTGCATAAAAATGTCTACATATAGATACATAAACAAATATTTATCATAGGCTTCAACATTTATCTATTTAACACTTTGCCTGTGCTTCATAATTAATGAAAACCACGTTAAGTATTTTTGTTTTGAGCAGCAAGCGTAATCAAAACAAAAGAAATCAGCAATAGTCACATTCTGCTTTCCCCTTATTGGCATCCACCAATTACTCAGCAATTTTGACTGCAAAGATGAAGGCAGTCAGTTAAAAGTTAAGGCAAACTTTGTGCCTGGCCAGAAGAATGCTGAATAATATTTGGAATCATAACCTATTGAAAAGACACTTTATTTAGTGCAGCTGTGGTGATTGGTTTGATTTTGGGGCTCAGAGAACCAGATGATAGGATGAAATCTGCTGTGTGCCACAACTGCCCCTAGGAAAAGGGAAACGAACAGAGGACAGAGTAAGTTCAAAAGCACTTTGGGATCAATCTGCTATTGTTTTCTTTTAATATGCCTCTCTGAAAGAAAAACACATTACAAATTCTGATAACGTTTCAAAATCTGCTACTTCTGCATAACTACATACTCATTTCTATTAGGAAAGTGCCTGCTTAGCTATTTGGTACTATGGCAAGCAAATGTAACAAATGGGAGAAATTCTGTGCAAGGACTCTTGCATTTTTTACTGCGGCAGGCAGAAAAGTGAAGAGTTTGCCTGGTTGCTGACAGCACGGCAGAGTTACCAGGCTGTGGAATGGCAGCTGTACACAGACAAAGGAGGGAAAGCACTGGATAGAAGAAATGCGCAAAATCCAGACTAAAAAATGTTGGCCAGTGACGTAGGCACTTAAGAGTCGCAGTGGAGAAGGTCCGAAAGAAGGTTCAAATATCTTTTTAAGAATGTCATAATAAATTCTGTATATTTGCTTATGCCTTTCTTCAGCACTGATGTTGTTTTTGCTGAGTAACAATACAGCTAATTTGAAAATTCCATTTCCTTTTCAAATGTATCTTTCTTATGCTCAACAGCTTTATTTCCCATTGGCCTTTCATATTAAAATTCCTTTTGTTTTGCAGTAAATCCCCCCCCCTTTTTTTTTTTTTTTTTTTTTTTTTAATAAATTAAAGAAAAGTAGGAAATATTCCAAGGATATAGTAGATAAAATTCCAAGTAAGCCACTCAAGCCACTCAGGACTTCTGGTGTGTATGTAAGTGAAATACAAGATTTTGTACCTACTTCTCCAAAACAGTGGAAAATTAAACCGGACAGAGTTACCATTGAAAAAGCATTAATTCCATATAAAACTATGTCAGTCTGGCAAGTTATTCAGAGTAGACTACTAAGGTTAGAAAGGGCTGTAAAACACACTACTTTCAGAAACTGTAAGTAAAACTGTTCATACAACTCCAAAATGAAAAAACGAAGCAATAAATATCATCAACTTCCTGTTCTTCTACCTCCAGTACATTTTCCCACTGTGGTGATAAACAGTCTCTTTCCAAACATTATAGAGATTCCCGATTGAAATTAATCTTTGGAAAGACTCTTCAACAGCCAGGTGAATCTTCCAGGTGAGTATTTTGTGCTGTTCACATAAGGCTATGAATTTTCTCTTTTAATTTATTCTTAATAGAAGACCTATTCACTGATTGTTTTCATTTTAGTTATTGCTGACGACAATTTTTTGACTTTCCAAAGCAACTACCTTAAACTAAAATTTTCCATCTCCATTTTAAGCATAGAATTGAAATCATCTGGAAAATTTTCATCAAATAATTTCCGTCATTTTCAAGATTGACATGGAGATATGGACAATGGAGATAAGTGATTATACCTTTTGCGTGTTTTCCTTTGATTTTCTTTTCTGTTCTTTTTAATGTGTATATAAAATAAAACCAAACACTTCTCACCAAGTTATCCAAAACCAGGAAAAAAAAAAAATCACATGCAGCCTAGACTCAGGAACATCTCATGTGCTAATTAAAACTTATCCCCAGTTGATATAACATACACTATTTCTCAAAGAGCACAACCATCCTAATACTGCAGGTAACTCTGGGGAACACTTTCTAATTCCTACACCCTCCACCTCCAGAATTTCCTCTCTGTCTTAAAAGAGAAAAAGGAGGAAAAAAAAAAAAAAAAAAAAAAAAAAAAAAAAAAGCAAGAATCTTTTCACCGACTTTTCAATCTGTTAACTTGCAAGCATAAGTCATAATAAAATAACAATTACAAAACATAAATAGATGAAAACTTTAATTGATTTGAAAAATAAGAGAAGAAAATTGAGGATGAAATAGAAAAGTGGAAAAAAGAAAATACAGGGTGGAAAGAGAAAGTAAGTATATGAAAAGAAATGAATAACCACTATTTCTTCTTCAAAGTTATGAGGCCACGTTGCAGTGATGATTCTGAACTGCATTAAAGTCATACATATGAATTCTGAATAGAAATTTTCCCCAGTTCTTGTACCTCAGAAATATGAAGCCTTTATAAATCTTTTTTTTTTTTTTTTTTTTTTTAAAAACTCATTCACTTAATGTCTTCAACTATCACAAATGCTTACAACAACTCTACAGTGCACAGTTTCAGATGGAACTCCGATTTCTTTTGAGTATAAGTTAATCTATCCAATGACGCGCTTAAGCATTTTTTCGTCCATTCTACTCTTAGCAACTGAAAATCCAAAGAGCCTCTGAAGAACTCAAGTAACTGTTGATCAGTTTAAGTCTCAAAAACCATTCTACATTCTGCAGAAGCTGAACAGGCAAAAAAAACACAATTTAGAAATTAGCATGTAGCATGTGTGTAATAAATCTACTGCAGTTTATTTTCATCTAAAAATCTTTCATAATAATGAAGGAACAGTTTTGAAGTATTTTGGCACCATGCAGTAGCAACTTCATTATTTGCTAACCAAATACAGAATAGCTAGTCGTTATCCTCTAGTTTATTTTGAGAGTCCACTTTCAGACTGTCCTACAAACATTTCTGTGTGACTTAAGGAAACTCTGAAAACTCAAGTCTTTATCACAAACACACTGCTATGGATGTAGATGTCCAGCATGCTAGGATATGCTTCATTCCAAATATACATAATAGAAATTAGAAGGGAGGCAATCATTCATTTGCTCTTAATATTCTAAAGCAGAGGTGGAAGTGAGAATTGAGAGACTGACCAGGCAAAAAAAAAAAAAAAAGCCATAAATAAAAAGAAAAAAGCAAATAATGATGTACAGCTGTTTTGTACTTCATGACTTCATGATCTTATTCCAAGTGATTGTTTCTACAGCAAAGATGTAACCACAAAGATGACAAGCTTTATTTGATAACACAAACTCCAGTGCCTTCTTGGTAAGACAGTGACTGTTAATTTACAATATTCAGTTGTAAATTAAACTGAGATTTTTCCAATAGTCAAATGTCACAACGCTCTGATATTTCTGAGCCTGGAGAATCTCTGATCAGAACTATGAAAAAATAATAGTCTCTATGGGAAAACTGAAAATTTTCTATAACCATGCCAAATATTCGGATTTAGTGATGGGTTAATAACTCTAAATATTTTTAAGACTGCTTCAAGGGGCTCATTTGTTTAAAATGCAGAAGCTTATAAATAAAATGAGGGTGCCTATTCCTTTGGACTGGCTTTGCATAACAGCACAGAATGTCCTTTACTATACAGTTCACTACACAACACAAAAGGGGTAATCGGAGACACTACCAATCAATGAAAATACATTGTATTTCTTGTTAGACCTACACTGTAGAATGACCTTATTCTGAAGTGGAGAAAGGCAAGACATGGGATAATGGCTTACACTGTGGGAGGAAGGAGATTGAAAGGATACATATAGAGTGTCAAATAAGAGGCTTAAAATTTACACCCATGTAAATTGAAGATCAGAACTCAGTGTTATGTTGTTATGCTGTAAACCATTTTTATATTGGAATGTGCTAGAATAAATATCTCTGAATTGGTGCGAAGGTATTTTCAAACACTATTTCCTAGGGATCACAAGTCTTTTATTATTAATTACATCGTTGTAGACAAACTATTTCGTGTTATACAATATACCATGCAGTTGACTTTGCATTAGAAATTTACTCCATCTTGCATTATCCTTTCTATACAATCCTTTCAAAAAGCTGTATCACTTGTACACTAGACAACAATTACTCTAGAATTATATATATAAATACAGACTTAATTCCTCTGCCATTAGTTGAACTTAAGATAAACAAAAGACTTTCTCTTAAAGCATAGGTTCCATCTTTCACCAATTAGTGAGGTGGTCAGATGACATTCTGCAGCACGTAGACTTAGAATGTTCAATTATATGCATATTTTTAGAAAAACTCACATGCCTCTGTCTAAAAGGATCTAAAAGTACATCCCAGCTGAACACTCTTCATATTCTTGTTATTTATATCCACACACAGAATTAGGAGTAATTCCTTAGTAGAAATAAGTTGATGACAGTAACACTCATATGGTCATATCTGCATTCAAGCTTTTTTTTTTTTTCCTATTTTCTGTCACATTTTTTTCGCTATATGCCCACTTTATAAATTTGTAGACAAGGTATAGTTACAGAACATGAAACAGACTGTTTTCAGTGCAGCTACTGAATAAAATGATATCAAGTACAGAGCACAAGACATTTCCCACTGAGATATGGCTGACAGAAAGAGTTCTTTGCCAGGCAAGAATCTGACCAAAGACTGTACAGACTTGATCATCCACCACTCCATTCCCACAGTGAGACAGCACATCTTCCATTGCTCAAAACACTCTGGGTAGAAGCAGGACTTCCAAGTTTATCTGACATTGTGAAACAAATATCTGTTGTTCAGGGCTTTTTTTTTTCCCCCCTCATTTCTTCCTCCGCAAAATTTAAACAGAGACCTTGCTGCAGTTTACTTCTTCCTCAGTGTGTCACCCTTTCTGCTTTCAGTTTTTCTACCTTTCACATCCTTGATTTGCACACTCTCTTCAGGACTGAAATCAGATTAAAAAATAATCCTATATTGTGAGATGTGTTTATGAAAGCCAAACATCTGATAGTCCTATTACAAAGGACACACTGTGTTTTGATCATGCAGGAAATTAATTCTGTTAATCAGGGTGTGCCTGTTATCAGGTAAAGTCTTAGCAAAGTGTTTTTATCGTCATAAATCTCAGAAATGCTTTTATATCAGTAATAACTTCATCACTATATTTTTCAAGTGATGAAACTAAAATTACAACAATGTGAAACCTCCACACACGTTAAAAAACAACAAAATTATAAGGACACATTGTTCTTATTAAAGTACTTAAACTCCTTGTGGAGTTTAAACACCAGCGGTAACATTACTATGAATTTTATGCTTGCCCACAGGAGGCATAAGATGAAATTTTAGACTAGGGCTGTGTTAGAGCAAGACAGGACTGCCTTCTAAGGCAGTTCCCAAAGCCATCAGAAACAACATCAAGGACAAAAAGCAGTACATTTTTTGCAGGGTTTCCCTTGCCTTTCAGAAATAGAGATTTAAAAAAATTTTTTTTACTGTTTTGTTTTAAAGGGTAAGAAGATGACCTGTGACTTCAGGCCTGGGGAGTGCAAACTGAAATCAGTAATGTGGCCTCAGCAGCATTGTCTGACCAAATCCATGGAGGTGTCCACATCACACTGTTAATTTCAAATCTGGACCTCTGGTGTCTAATTCCTGACTGCCCTCTGCCTTTGGTTCTGTTCAGTGTAAAATTAAATACACTACAGAAGTGTCATATATCTTGTGCATCAAACGGATCTCAGTTGTTGATCCAGAATTGTTTCTTTTATCATAAATACCAAAAAGCATTAAAGGAAAGTATGAAAGGAATAATCTCTCATGAGACTTCTAGGACTGTGAATAGTTTCTGACAATAGCATCCCAAAGTTGTGAATTAAAAAGAAATCCTAGTAAGAACGAAAATTGAACAATGGATGGTATCTTTTAGTACTTTTTTTGCTGTTGTTATTTTGCAGGTCTGCAAAACAGATAAAAAGGGGTTTGCAATGGTCAGGGACCAGGTGGAGAATAGGTTTGCTCTAACAAGGAAGCTCACATAGAGAGGGATGACAAAATAGTTTCTTGCTAAGAACCAGCAAGATATCAATTAACAAAAACTCATCCCTCTGAAGACATCAATACAATGGTTAGGGTGTTGTAATTTCATCAGAACTGCCATACGCATTCCAGCCTTCTTCAGTGACACCACTCAGAATGCCAGACTCAGAAGCCCTCAGCAGTCCCAGCCCTACAAGCCCTGTGAAAGTTGTTCTATTAAAATAACAATTTATTAATACATTTTGTCTTGATTTTTTTTTTTTTTTTTCCCCCAGCTCAGTAAGCCAACAATTTGTTGGGGGAAGGTCAGAACACAGAAATCCTATTTTTAATATCAAGGTTGAACACTTTCCCAGGTCAACCTCAAGACCCCCAAGTAGTCAGGGAGTGGAAAGACTAATCAAATGCTGAAAGTCTTTCTCAGTGTGCTAAAATTTCGAACTTAATCTTACTTAAAATCTCCATTATTTGCACAGTCCTACCATTCTCTGTTAGAACAATGAAGTGGCTTAAAATCAGATTATGAAGAATTTGCACTGATGTCACACATAGGCCACACATCTAACTAGGTCAGTAGGCCTGGGCATTCAAAAGAGCAACTCTTAAGGTTGAAGGCACACAAGTTCAAAATTCCAGACAGTAAACACTCTGGATTTTATCTTGCATGGGATCATTCATCTTCCTCTTCCCCCAGCCTTGCAGTGATGGGCTCATAGGTAATTTCTAAAAATAATGAGAAAAGTTTCTTGCAAAACCGAAACCTCCTAGGGAAAAAACAGCCAGCACGCCACAGGAAGTCTGAGCTCACGTCAGAAACTTGATGGCCTTTTTCTTCATAACTTTTCACAGAGGTCTACTTTGTGCATATTTTGGAGGAATCATTACTCTCTGGTGGGAGCTTTACTGACTTACAGTGAAGAGAATCCCAATGAATAATGGTGGCTTCCAAAATATTTGAAATTATTGTATAACTTAACCACTTATTTTGAAATAAATATAAGGCAATTATTCTTTTAAACTTACAGTGCATAAATCTGATGTTACTTTGACAGCACACATTGACTTGTAATTACAAGGGCTGCTCCAAAAGTAATACCTCCTGTTTCATTATGTTGGCCCACAATGCCAGAGATGGATAATGTTGGCAGTAGAAGTTTAACCTTCCAGCAAATATTTTGATACATTTTGTTTCTGTGCAACAGATGACAGGAGAGGGATAGTCTGACAAAATGGCATCTGAACCGGAAGTGTGCAGGAAGTAGAGGTGTGCAATTGAATTTCTTCATGGGAAGAAAAAATGGCTCCCAGTGACATTTATCAACACTTGCTGAACATTTATGAAGACCAAACAGTTGGTATGAGCACACAGAGACAGTGGCTGGTGTGTTTCAGCAGTGGCAACAGTAACAGTGGGTCTATCAGCATGGCACCAAGGCTTTTGTTCACTGCTGGCAAAAAATGCATAATTAATGGTGGTGACTATACACAAAAAAAAAAAAAAAAAAAAAAAAAAAAAAGTTTTGTAGTTAAGAATTTGCTTTCTCAAATAGCATTATGGTGTACTTTGTATCTGTAGTAATTCCCATGGAAATAAATAGAAGGCATTACTTTTGAAGCAAACTGTGTACATTTACCACACTGTTACATTATTCCTGTTTTATGTTTCAACATTTGTTAATGAACAGATTTTTGCACATTACTGTTTCTCATCATGCTGAAAGATACCTACATAAAATTCAGCAATGAGTAGCAAAATGAGAAAATATACATTACACGGCATATTTTGTGAGCTTATTACATGGTGATGAAATTAATTTAAGCCTTAACATTTTGAAATTTTTTCCAAGTAGTTGCATTTTAAACTTCTACATGCTTGACAAGTGTTTGATATTTATTAAATTAATCATAAGAAATATTTTAATAGCTTGTCCCCCTGTACATAGTGACACACAAAATTGAAAAAATTTCAAGCTAAAGTCTCCCTTTCTCCTTTTGATTCATGATTTTGAGTCAAACATTTTCAAGTCCAAACTCATGCAGACTGTACCTTGAAGACTGTCACTGAATGCTCATCTGACTTCCTCTGAAATTGAAGGGGACTATCTTCATGCCTACGATATACTCCTATTGATTGTTTTATTAACCCTAAAGAGGAAATGTTTTCTAACTATAAAAAAAAAAAAAAAAGAACACTTTTTCTCTCTAGGGGAAGTAATATTTTTCTGACTTTTTAATGCATTCAGCTGCTAACAATGAAAAATTAAGCAAACAAAAAAAAAGGACTTTTTCCCTTCAAGATTAAGAAAGGCCATTAGACTATGAAAGTGAATAAAATCTATGTACTTAATGTACTTAAAAAAAGCCATGAAATGCTTTTCTGATTTTTATTTTTTTGAGGAAAATTCAAAACTGAAAGTTTGCAAAATAATTTGAGAAAGTTAAAAAATTAGTAAAGACTGGAAATAACTATAGCAACAGCAAATTATATAGTTTAGTGTACTGATCCATGCAGTTACCTTGCCACATATAAAAAGCAAACACAGACTGCATCTCCTTTGAGCTTATATATGACCCTTAGATGAGAAGCCTCTGGAAGCACCTGACACCTACTGAAGTAGAAGGAACTGTGAAAAGATAACTGTTTTAAATGTAAAATATTTGTATTGCTGAGAGGTCAGCTTTGCCACTACTGACTACATTGCAATTTGCATACTATTAAAGCATTACCCATAGCTTTAAAATTAAATTTTACAAATGTTATGTTGTTAAAGATGTTTGCTGAATTGTAAGCACCTGGGACATTTGGGAAATTTGTTAACGCTTTGATAGTTACAGTATTTTAGTCTCATTTTGCTTTCTCTTTGACACTCCCCACCACCCAAACATGCACATACTATTCTCTTCTTCTGCTTTATGACAATGAATGCAAGCTGAGATACTTTTAAAGAATAGTGCAGCAGTATACTAATGAAGATAAAAATATTGAAAATGAAAGGACAAGTTAAGTTTGTTAAAAAATGACACTAACACTTATTTACTTTTGCTGGGGTATGAGATTCAGTTATAATCCTGTCGATTACAGGTGATGTTTATGATTTTTCTATTTCATACTAATACAGACCTTCTCATTAAATCAGTGAACTCAGTAATCACAGTCATCAAGTTGTGTTTCAGTGCTGCATTCACATTCTTTTTCCCTGGAATTTCTCCCTTCTTTCCCCACAGCCTCCCCCAAGATCTTTATTTACTCCCTGGCAGAAACTGCGAAATTAAAGATGTGTAATGTAAAGATACAATCTCTGCTTCCTTTGCCCTGCCAGGCTAGCACTTCACTATAAAATACACTTACTCTGGGAAGTATTGATATTAACTCAGTTACTGCAGTGAATGAACCACAGTTTGCCTTTGAAGTTTACTGAAAAGTTGTCTAGATGATAATAGAAAGGATGGGGTAAAGCAGGAATAAGAATTTGCTTTACATACTAATAACAACAATTTAGTTATCAAAACAGTACAGAACAAGCATGCCTTTATACAATCTCTAAAAAATTTAGCTTCCTAGGGTTCTAATAGGCTTTTCCTGCAGTTCAGGAATGCACGGTAGCACTCAGCCCAGTGGCTGTATCCTTATTTCAAAGAGAATCATTCAAACCGACATCCACCCTGTCAAGAATCTCAACTTTGAGCTGCTAATGCAGAATAAAAATCAATATAAATTTTGATCATTTGATGAATATTTACTTCTTTCCTTGGAGCTTGGGGATTTAGAATTGAAAACTGCTGAATCAAGTCCTTATTTTTTTTTTTTTTTTTTTTTGTGTGTGTGTGTGTGTGTGTGTTTGTGCCAACACCAATTTACTACCCTCCTGAAAGTGCCTGAACAAGATGTCTCATGTGGCATACATAACTGTGCCAGTAGGGAACCATAAACATTTTCCTTTCATACTCTTAGTTTCCCAAAAAGAAGTATTTTGATTTCTTTGCTGGAAAAGGTAAGCATTCTATAGAATGGTTAAATAAGGCAAGTTTATGTCTGTCTTCCTAGGATGGCTGCTGCACCTAATTTGATACTAGGTATTACATATTTTGTTTTCAGTATCAGTTGCTTCCTGCAAAGACACAGTTCACATAAAGGAATCACTGCAAACAAAGTTTTGTAACAAAAAACAGATAGAGACCTATACTGACATTATCAATTTTTCTATATATTTTCTGAAAAACAGCATGGAAATTCTGAGCACTATAATTTGCACCAAATGTTTGTGTAAATGAAGATAGCAGGAGATAAAGTTAGCAATTAAAATGCAATTCTAGTTTGCATTTAATCTTAAAAAGAAATGTACCTTCAATCTTAATAAAATGAGCTTCTAAAAAAAATGTATATTTAAATCTCTTATGTTTCCATAGAGGGTTTTTTGGGGGGGAGGGAGGGGGAGGCAGCAGAAGAAAAGGGAGAAATGATGCTTCTAAATCTGAAAAAAAAAAAAACAAAAAAAAACAAAAACAAAAAAAAAACTGTAAATGCAAGCAATTTTCATCTTGCAAACTTTTTCATATGTTACTCAGTGGCAGACGGGTTTTATCTTAAGGAGCAATTTTGTTGGTCTCTTATAAATTAAATAAAAGTAGCAGCAGCTGTCTTTCAGAAGGCTGATATAGGCTTGTATAGTCAAATGATATTATGTAGACAGATGTTTTAAATAAAATAAAATATTTAGATTACTAGATACCTTGCTAGATACAAAGACAATTATAGGATGTCTTTGTTAAATTAAATTTCTCATTCTTCTGAGAAGAAAAAAGGAGAATTGTCCTGGAAACTGTACCAACAGGAAATGATCCTATATCTAAAACAGCTGGAGACTGTAACTAATATAAATTTACTTGAAAATAAAAATGCAGTATGCCTCTGGAGACAGGCAGCAACATGCAGTAAAAACAGATGTAATAAAATCATTTTTTAAAACTTCAGTTTATATATACACATACAAAATATTAAGATATGATGCACACAAGTAGGGGGACTATTCAGGGCTAAGAGAAAGTAAGAGAACAATTGAAGCCCTAAATATAACAACAGTGACATCTCTTTTTTAATAATAAAAATATGGGTTTTTTTTTGTTGTTGTTAAATGATGCCTTTTACAAAAGGGTATTAAACACATTACTTTGACTAGGATTCTAAAATAACCCTATTACATTACCAGGACAAAACTTAATGGCAACCTTTTACCTCAGCACCATAAGGTAAATTTTGATTGACATCTACCTTTCCTGCAAAAACTTCTGAAAATAACTTTAAAAGAAATGCCAATAACAGTATTCAAGTTTTTTAGATATGTCTAAGAAAGTTTTCCATAACAGAAAAACAGAGTTTTGGAGAGCAAAGACTGCACAACTGAGTCTTATGATGCAAGAAACTTATGAACCCTTTTTTAAAAGTGACCACACATTTTAGCCTGCATCTATGTAATGCATCTCAGCTAATTTGTTCCTGCCATTTTTGTTGAAAACATTGCAGAATAACAGACTGCATCCAATTCTACGCAGTTAGGTTGTTTTATTTTCCTCAAGACCTCCATTACAAACTCACCATGACTCTGGGCCCAAACCTGCTTTGCTTATTCAGACACAGCATGAATGTCCTGACTTACATATAAAGCAAACATTAAGGGAGTATCTGCAACATGTGAATATATGCTGTATGAATAAGCACTTCACGTGTGTACCTTTCACATCACCACTGATACTAATCTGTCCCAATTTGCATAACCTTCTTTTTCATAATAAAATGGTACTACAGAATCACATTGTTTGGGATGCTTTTCTTATTTAATATTACTTAGTAATTTTAACAACTTTCTCTCATGCATTATAAGAAGACCCCACTAAACAAACAAACAAACAAAAAAAAAAAACCGAAAACAAGATAGTGAATCTACTAATTGTAGTACACAACAACCAGTGTAAATGGTGTTAAAGAACACCATTTCAGAACGATTCAAGTTGGATTGCTTTCATTTTTTTCCAATAGCCTTAATTGGCTAAGTGCCTTTGGGCCAACTGATACCCAGAGAGAACTAAACTCAGTAAATCTCGTAAATACAATGATTTCAACAGATTTTCTTCAAAGACTTGATCATTACATAAGATACTGCTGGTTTGGCACTGTACCATTTTTCACTTAGAATGTACATGAGTTTATGAACATAGAAGATTTATTCTTACTGTATTATAGGCCAAAAGCAGCCCTATAAGCAGAAGATACTGGATATTTTTACTTTTATTTAGATAAAAATTTAAGTGTATATGAACAAAGCTTTAATTTCAAAAAGGAAAGGGACTCTGGAACAGTCTCGAACAGACTGAGAATTACAAAAAAATCACACTTTCAAGATGCAAAGATGTAAATATGACGTGTATAATAATTGACTGTATAATTGCCCAGTACCGTGTTTTTTCCTTCAGATAATACTAGGAAGTCTAGCTGATATGACAAAAACGTCACAGTATAAAGTGGAATCCTGGGCATTCTAATTCTGATCAAATGCTGATTTGTTTCCAGCAGTAAAATGGGTGATATCTAAACCACGTAACAACCTTACAACATGATGTGGGTTAAAGTCTCCTTAGAAGTTGAACGAACAACAAAAATCTTAACATTTTGATTAATCCAGAACTATGAGAGGTAATATTCTGAACAGTCAAAGGTTATTAAAATATTTTAAAACAAAGTTCTCAATATAATTTGATAAAAGAGTTTAATTCAAATTACAGAAATTCTATGAAAACAGATTAACACTAGGTAGGTTTTTTGCTTTTTCAGAGCATTAATTGAAGAGGAAGCATTAAGCTTGTGTACTACAGCAAAATATTACAGCTTTTAATAGACACAGTGAGTCCCTTATACAGGTAGTCATACCAGTGTAATGGGAAGGTCTAATGTCTAAGGATATTTTTCAGCAGGAAAATACATAGATGCAGGCGAGAGGAGCTGATAATATAGCTCAGGCTAACCAAATTACCTTTGCCAAGCATAACTGAAAAATGGACTGTATTGTAGCTATTTATTACAGAACACAGAAACTACTCTTGGAGATACTGCCACATTACATGTATGAAGCAGTTTGGATCCTACCATAGAACCTCACATTCATTCTTCAACTGTGTGTACAAAGCAGCAAAAATTACCATGCTTTTGAGCTTAGTTTCATTATAACTGAACCATCAATATCTTACTGGAGCAGGTTTAGATCAGAAGTTCAGTCTGGAGCCATCAGCAATAATTACCACAGAAAGTCATATGGTTGCAGGACATTATGGTCTTGTTTATGGAGCTTAGGTAGGATTTCCAATCAGCATGATTGCATCTATTTCTAGTGCTTTGTTAATCGCTTCCTGAAGCTGCTCATTAAAAGCTCCTATGTCAACACATAGTGCTGTGGTGACTGAAACAGAGATTGGGAATACAATCACATCTCTTGGCTTGGCTGAGAAGTAACATTGTTCCCTTTATCACAAATGCTGCTTTCCCATTTGACAAAAAGCCTTACCGTGCCATGGAACAGTGGTCATTGTTTTAGAGGAACAAACTGAATCTTCACCATTAAACACAGGATGATATTTGCTCACATTCAATGTTTCTTTCCATCAACAATGGCATTGCAATGAGATCCAAGTACAGAAATTTAGCATCTCTCTTACATGAGCCACTGAAATGATGAAAGTCCCTGACAATAATCACTTACCAATACCATAGTACTTACCTACCTACAACTGTGAAAGCACTCATAGCCAGAGTCAATAATTGAACCAAGCAATTCCACTGTGCTCATGTGATTGGTGATATTATCCCTTTAAGTGTGTTATTTAAGTTTGCAGTGCAGTTAATTGAAACCCTACTAGATGCAAATCAAAAGTTTCAGCCTTAATTGAGATATTTTGAAAATTGAACCCATTGCTTCAGGCAGGTGCTACATGAGATTCCATTAATATAGGTAATTAACATTAGCCTCTGCTTTAATTAACATGCACACTTTAATTAGTAAAGCATTAACCAACATTTAAAAATCTGATCTTCATGCATCACAAAAACTGCAAAGTTATGACTATGTTACATTTTTTCCAAGACTATAAATCATACAATCCATTTTTTCTTTAAATACATCACAATGCATTATAAGAAAAGAAGTACATATAAATTTATCTACTCTGTTTGAAATGATGAAGATTTCTTAAGAATGTGGGAAAAACCTCACATACTTGAAAATTCATCTAAAATGTGTATGTATGTATGTATATATGTTTGTATGCAAGTATGTATAAACGTTTGCCTTATGAATGAAGATAGTTCAGTTGTAATCAAACACATTGCTCAGGACAGTTTTTTTTTTTCCAAAGCTGGCATTAAAAAAAAAAATAAATGCCCTATCATAAGTTCTAGCTTTGTTTCCCATAATGCTTGCTTTATTTAGCACATAACATTTTAACATAACACTGCTCCCCTCAGCAAGTAAGAAACAGATCTGCAATCATGAACGGAATGTCTTCTTGAACATCTTCAAGAACTAGCCCGATCCTCTGAAACATTCTCCTATACCAACTGTATCACAAATCCCACTACTGGGCATCATCACATCTGTGAATTCAAGTCACCAGGGAGCCGTAGTGAAATAACTGGATTAGGTCAAAACCAGCCCTTTTGCATGGCAGGTCCCAGTTGTTGGTGTTTAACTCATGTCCTTATAGAGCTTCTATAAGTGCAGCTACACTCTAGCTTTCAACCAAACACAGGAGTATTTCTCTGATACAGGCAATGTCTTTATTACTCTGGTTATTTAACTATCCATCTGAATTATAAATTCTTATTTATAAGTATAGCATGCTCCCAGACATACCTAGTATACAGAACTCTGCACAAACTTGTGAGATTAAATGGTGCAGAGCTCTGATTTCAAAATCCTTCATTAAATAAAATTTAACCTCAATTTCTTTCAAAATACATTTCCAAACAATATAAAGATACCTTCGTCTCCCTAATCCTTCCCCCCGTTATGAATTACCTGCCTGATCCTGACAGCTTTGCTTTAAATATGTTAAGTTCCATTTCTATAGCCTCATTATTAACACAAAGATTTCTTAACCACTCGCTTTTAGATTTCCAGTGTTCCACTGTCAATACGTAAAGGTGAAACATATATTAATTACTGCTCTGCAATTCTCATAATAAGATTTTGAATGTGATGGCTTGAATAATAGAGTCAGCTGAAATCTAGTCCTATTTCTACAATTTTTCCACGTTCCAACCCTCCACTGCATTTGGCATTGAAAGAATGGACAGTCTTAAAGGAGTATATACTGTATTCATATTGCATCCAAATATCTGCAGATCTCAGACATGCGCAGAGAAAAGAATATGCCCTTCAGTTAGAATTTATGAAGCTCCTAGAACAACCATATCAATGTCAATTCAGCCTTTTGCTTATTTCTCCGAGTTAAATGAAAGATAGTTTTCAGAAAATAAACATGAAAATGGAATTTACTTTATCAAATTTAAGCACTTTTTATCCACGGGAGTAAATTCTACATTATGTTTCATATTCCTGAGATATAGACATGCTTCTTATACACAAGACTTCCCAGATACTGAATCTATGACGCTTCTAGCTAAAAATGCCAGATCCTTTTGGTGCAGTTCGCCAGATTTCATGGGATACTGCAGGACATTTTGCAGAGTTTTGAGAGTTCACTATGAAATTAAGAATATTACCACTGAAGAATAATTCATTGAATACCTCTTCTGATATGCATTTGAATTCACCATACTTTTAATTTTGCAAAACAACATAAAGAGTCAAATCTGTCCTGTTTTCCATTCGAGTTACCTACAGTGATCAGGAAACTATTGTTTCCATAAAGCAATGTGGCAATACTTCAAAAACAGTGATTTTGACAATACTAAGTCTTAAGTCTGACCACAGAACTATTTTGTCATTCACTTTTTTGAGTTTAACTAATATTTTTATTCACATAGTAACAAAGAAATAGGTATAAAATATATGAGGAAAGTTCTTAAAAATAGTCTAAACAGCATCTCGGGAATTAAGATGCCTCATCCTGCGGTGGAAAACCAGTAGTGTGTGAATCACACAGTGGTTCAGGAACCATAGAAACACTTGGCCTACTGGAAACTCAGCAAAACATGCAACAACTCTGCAAAAGGGCAGCTTATTTATATACTCCTCAGAAGACCATCCTCAACTCTTCAGTGCAACAAGTGAAATAGCTGGTCCTACCTAGCCTTCTTCCCTTGTTCCAGAGGAATTCTACCTCTTGTTAGGCAATGGGGACAACAGAAGAATATAGTGAGAAACTAATTTTCATTGCAAAAACCTTCTGCAATGCTGTCAAGTTTCAGCAACAAAGACTTTTTGATTGCTCTCTCAGTTGGCTGTACTACTATGCACAAGCGTGAAGTTAGGAAGAAAGATTTCACAAATAGAATACTCTTTGTTAGACCTGACCCCACATAGTTAAAATAAACATGCTGCCTCATAGTATCAAAACAAAACAACAAAAAATGAAAGTTCTACTACATTTAAATTAGTTCTTCGTTTATCTGTGCAATCATTTCAAGGCTTCCTTATGAAAAAGTCTTCAGATTCTTATTGAGAAATGTCTGGCTTAACATAGACTCAGCACAGCAAAAGACTTACATGGCATATAATAACACAAAGAAGCAATTCTTAAGTCATTAGTTTTAACATAGGAGATTGAAAGTGGTCAGAATAACAGGCATGATGTGGTTTTTCACTAGAATGATTCTTCATTAAACAGTTGTATAAAAGCTTTAGGACTAAAATTATAATTACACAGGGAAGGAAGTTACACTATAACACAATGGAAAGCACAGCAATAACAGCAGAGTAGTAAGGAACTCCACTACAGCAAGCGAGGACTTGATCAAATACAACAGTTATGGGCACAGAACAAACAAAAGAAGCTGCTTACCTTCAGAAGGTTTCAGATGCATAAGAAACTCCAGCAAGATACCTTTTTCCTCCCCTGCCAACACTTACACGAGGTCTGGGAAGGGGTGGATATTGGCTCTACCCCCTTCTGGTTGCTCAGATGCATTGCATGCACCTGAGTTCCCCTGGGTTAGCCCTTCCAACCAGGTGCTCAATCACTATTTCAAGCCACGACTTGGCATTTCTGCTGCAGAAGTGTACTGTACTCATGATATTTTAAAAGGTGGAGTTTTGCTTTTCTAGTACCTTCAAAATAATAGGCTAAACCTAGAAAATTAAGGTTGGGTTCTGTTCTGTCATACTCAGTGATGGTTTTCTTACCTTCTGATTCAAGCAAAATATGCTCCTTCAAATCATTTGACAGGAAAAGTATATGAATTTGTAATTTCAAAGATTAACGTTACTAACATTCCATATATTTTTACAGGAAAGAATACATACTGTAGCTGTAACTATCAGGATACAGAATATGCAAACAAAGAAAAGATTGAAAGGAAGTGCAGAGGAGTCAAGGTCTAGCAGCACTTATAGGAAAAGTTGAGTTCTACTACTCTAAGGATGTGCCTTTTATCACAAGGAAAACAGAGAACAACCAAGGTTTGGTTAATAACTTCTGCTGGAACTCAAAATGTCAGCCTTGGTTCTCCAGTGTCACTGCAAGAAGGAAGGGTTGGAGCTCTTTTGTTCAGTGTGGGAAGCATGTTTTGCCTTCCCGTACTAGCTGCCACCCCAACAACCTCTTTACTTGTAGGTAGAAGTTTCCTGTAACCTGGACACAGACAATTGCAGACAGCAGGGTCACAGCTATCTTAGTGATCACTACATAACTTAGTGCTGAAAGCCACCCCTTAAGCTTTTTGTTCTTTTCCTGATTCTAACAGATAGTCTAATAAAAAATACTAAACTTTGCCTCTCTTGTCTATAGTTCATTACTTGCCATTGCCACAGTGAAGTTATGAGCAGTCTTGGACCACGCTGTTTGACGTGTTCTGAAGAATGTCTTTAAACGTTCCTGGAACACTCATGTAATTATTGAAAGAAAAACATGATACACAACGCTCAACGTCTTATTGTTGGGAGCAATACATTTTGTTACACTATGGACATATATATAGCATCCTTTTTGAAATGAAAAGGTAACAATTATTTTTGTTTCATGGAGGTTTATGAGCAATTTGGTTCAACTTGACTTCAGCTTACAAAAGCCAAATATAAGTGCATATGAGAATGCAATTGCTAATTTAAGTCACTAAACCAAATTTGAAAACATACATTTTATTTTTTTAAACTTAAATTGTCATAACGTAGAAGACACTGGAACATTAAAAACAATTGTTTATTCCAATAAGCATAATATGTATTGCATAGCAGCTCTTTATTTTTTTTTAAACTTAGTAGAGCAGTGCACCTAATGTCATTCCTAAGTGGCAGTGTGTATGCTTTGTGTGAGTGTATGATTCCAATATGATATAATCCAGTCTAATTAGATTCATAATTCTATCACAAAGTAGGAACAGTCCACACCTAAATGCAGATTTTTCTCCTGTGCTTGCATGATTGTCTGAGAATGCCAGAAAGAGTTATCTTGCTGCTTGCTAATACTGACATTCACTACTTGTATCTCTGGCAGGACTTTTGCTACCACACTGAGACATGCAAAGAGCATGGGAAGTTTGCTGCCATACTCACAGAGAACTCTGCATTTCTTTTTTCCTTCTAACATGTATAAGAACATGAGCCTTAAAATCCTCTCCAGTAATTAATCTTTCTCCACGATACATAAAAAATACAGAAACTAAATATTTCTTATCAGCAAATATATTTACTGGTTACATTTATGTTTAGTTTGTTTACTTGCTAATAATTTCCTACCAAAGTTCAAGCACAGTATGCTAACGATTCAAGAAGGACACCTTCTGCAGTAAGTGGAAATACACCAGGATTCATGTGGAGCAGTGTATTTTATTTGCATTTTGCATTTTTTTAAGAAAAAAAGATGGAAAAGAAATTATAGAAACTTAGTGGAAACTTTGGAGAAAAACCAAAGATAGATACGTTTTGATCATGTATTTCTTCTTGCCAATTGGCATACATAATAGAAAGTGGTAGAGAATAGGTTAAACAGTCTAAAAGGATTTTAACCTTAAATTTGACAGAAGCTAAATGGCTGTGACATTGGGTTCTTCTACTTTATTCCAGCTAGTAATCCACCTTCAAAGTTCCTGTCAGGTAAATGACCTTGTATTTCATTAACTGATAATTAAATGGATTTATTCCACTAACGGTTTTAATTAAAATGCTAGAAATATTGATTACCCCTCTCATCCTTATTCCCCCAGATGAAAAAAAGGTTTTAGGAATGTTTATTTAGAGAAGACAGAGAATTAAATTAGATTGAATCTCTATGAGACCTGAAGACTGGTTCTTTCATTTCTGCTGCTCAAGCAGAAAAAGGTTTCAATTTTTTGATGTTTGATTAATTATTTTGAAATCCATTTATGCTTACCTTGGTGTTTAATTAAAAATGTCATTTTTAGCATAATTTAATTGGCTATCTGTGGAAGACTAACTTCGAACTTGTATTTTAAAAATGTTTTTTTTTTTTAATTTGGGGTAAAAGAAACTTTTTACTTATTTGCTTTTGCTATAAAGGTATCATCTCATGAATGAAGAACTAAGGGCTAGAGCTTAAATGGATTTTCTACATTTGAATATGAAGCTACATATGCTTATGAGTAATGCAGCTTTATTTAGCTGAATGCTTGAATCCATTACCAGTTATTCAGAATCTCTAATCTAACAAGTATGGAGTGTGTGCCTCCAAATATGCTGGATTTTTTTAAACATTAATTGAAAATTTACTTACTTGGTTTTCCTCACATAAAAATATGCAAGTTCTTTACTGTTTTCATGCCCTCTGTTCTTACCTATTGAAAATCTGCTTTACATCTGAGCCAATTGTCCACTGACGAAGCAATTGCTTTTTTAAGTATACAGGAGATTAAAATAAAATACTTATGTGTCTTTTCAATACCAAATAAAGACATGTCATCTTATAAAGAACACATTTTATTACCAGTTGCTAGTTTTAAAACATTTGGCCCAAAATACTCAGTGAAAAGTCACAGTACCTTAACTGACAAAACCAATAACTAAAGCCCTAATCTGTAAAACGTGCTTAATTTCAAGCACATAAATCGTCACACTGAAGTGCAACAGGATTATTCCTCCATTTACCACTACAAACTGTGGACTTGCTTAATGGCTTTGGTGACTCAAGACCTTCACACTTAGAGTTTTGTTCCTTTTGCTTTACTGGCTTGTGGACTATATGCTCCACAAACATCAGGTCAACAATCTCAGAAAAAACACCATTATGAAAAGACTAATTGCACTGTTATTTCATTTCTAATCTGAAAATGAAGAAAGTTGTGCTCTGCAGACACTGGATTCTCAGGCTTGTCAAAAACATTAATACTCTACTTTCTGCAGGCAGTATAATTTATATTGCTCTTTCATTCTTCAAGTATTTATTGAAGAAAAATGTTATATCCTGATTTAAAGCTTGATGAATCAACGAAAATACCCTTAATCAAAATATTTGTCTCCAGAATTCCATCTTTTTAGAGTTATTTCAAAACACTGTGTGAGAGCTAGCTAGGTGGCAGTGGTTTGTGTATGGTCACGAGTAATTTAAAAATAGAATGGTTTTACAGTGGTTTACTGTCTAGAAGTTATCCTTGTCTTTTCACAGATAACTGCAAAAAGCAAAGGAAAAGAAATACAAATAAACAGCTTGTGCATTTGTGAGCTGTAGATTTAAGAACTTGAGGGGTTGAAGAAGATGAATTGTGTAGAATGATGTTGCCTCTTTGAAGTCAGTGATGTTCCACTCCCCTGATGTGCTCATTGTTACATTTTCAAAGTGCTGCACATGGCTTTACTCATTCAGCTTTCCATGACATCTGCTTGAGTCCATTATCTAATGCACCAAGTCAGAATCCTTCCTGTGAGCATGCACTCATATACATTCCTTCCAAGTTCATGGCAGCTGCCCCAGTGAGTTCTTATTTCCATGGGTATGTGTTTGTACAGTGTGACTCAGAATGCTTTCTTGTTACAATTCTAGCTATGGAAGAAAATGGACCTACTGACTTCTGCAGACAATATACTGGCCTAGTAAAGACAAGATGGTCTGTCATATCTTTAGTCAAGACTCTGCTGCTTTGACATATTCAATGCAACAACATATTTCTCTCACTTTTCAGAGTAGGATTTAAGCATTTGGTCTAGTATTTTATTTCTAGGTTACTCTTTAATGCTGCCTTCATTTTCAGTATTGCAAATGTGGGGAAATAAGAGCAACAACATACTTTTCATTTAATTTTCTGCTACTGATTTGCTCAAGATTCATTTTGCCTTATTTGGTTACATTTTCTATTTTAATTGAACAAATTTATTAAATTACAGAACAATCTTTGAACATGATGATCCATTGGGTGTTTTCCATGACTACTTTAAATGATGATTTCCATTATTGATGAAATGAGCAAAGAAAATAAAGATTGTCCCTGTATGTTACTAACTTGGATGTTCATGGATAAAAGACAATTGAAAACATGCAGAAGCTTTTCAACAAAGGGCAATCACTATTACAAACTACAGAAATTACAGAAGCACAGTCATCTAAAAGTTCTACCTGCACTATTGCTACCTTCAAATTAGCTTGATTTCAGGAATGTGAAATAATTTTTAAAGACACATATGGCATACATTTTACTGCCTTTTTTTCTGAACTTTAAGAAAATAGCCAAGATGAATAGCTTTATTTTTAACACTGATATATGACACATTTTAACCTGTCTACATACAAAAGTGGTGCTGTTAACAACTGCAACTTTCTTCAAGTATGCTATGAATCACTGTATTCCTTTTCCCTTTTTTCATGCACCATTGCCACTATCTTACCTTCAGCGGTTTTGCTAGATTTCAATGAAGATGGAACCAGAGGGCACACATTAGAATTTTATATCAGTTCAAGAAGGAGAGAGAAGAAAGACATATGAAGCTAGAATGACATTCATTGAAGGTTCCCTAGGGAAGATAACACATGTTTTTGTCTTTCACCTGCTAGGCATGCTAAATCAGTGCAATGATAAGCTAATTTATGAAATATATTTCATTGAAACGTGGACATCTTTACTGTTTCTAGTTTGGCTATTAGCTTTTAAGAAATAAAAGATACCTAATTCTAAAAATGTTAGAGGGCTGTTTTTCTTAGATAATACTTACAGTATATGTTTACCAGGACTGTTTCAGTGTATAAAGAAGCGTTTCAAAAGCAGTTCAGATGAGCTGAAGGTTAAAATTTATGCTCCTTCAAAAAAGGAGTAGCTTTATTTCAAAATAAAAAGAGGATTTTACACTGTTATCTTTCAAATACCCTGAAATAAAAACAAAACAAACAAACAAACAACAACAACAACAAAAAAAAAACGCTGCACCTTTGAGTATTCTCACCGTACCAGCGAGAATGGAGAACGTCGTACCAAAACAATGGCTCAGCCATCTTTCATAAAAGATACATTGCAGTTCAACACTGAGCAGTTCATTTCTTAATCAAGGCAGGCAGTATACGCTGCCTTACAGCTCCTCTGCTCAGTATATAGAAACTAACTTTTCAGAAAACATTTTCAGAATACTTGTATTCGGGGAATACATGCTAGAAGATCTCAATACTTTTATTTCAACTATGGGGAAAAAATGCTTCCATTAAGATTGCTGTTAATGGAACATAACACTGAGGCAAAGCTTACAGATTTTCTTTAAAAAAATTTCTTAAAAACAAACAAACAAACAAACAAAAAAACTGGAAAATGCTGTGATACTGCTGTTATTTTTCAGCAAATAAGAAAACCTCAAAACTTCACAATCCTTGCTGAGCGCAGATTTACAAGGAATTTAGAGACAGTCCATAATGCAGATTTAGAGACATTGAATCCAAGAAGAATATACTATTGAGGTTAAATTTTATAAAGTAACCTAGCTGTCTTGCAGATAATTGTGTTTAATTTTAACAGTTTCATGATCAGACACATATGTGAGCAAAATATCAAAAACGATTTAATGCTTACATCAGTCATGTATCTTATTTTTTTCTATCTAGCACTTTTGGGAGTACATTAACAATTATAGGTTAACGTTTTTTTTTTTCTTTTTAATAACATTCAGAGCAAAGGTATTAAAAAAAAATTGTGACATAATGTATTAAAAAAAAATTACGACACATTGGGCATAGACATCATATATATTATTCTGGCTCTACTACCAAGACTTAAATATTCATTTTTCTGAGGGAGAAAGGAATATGGAGAAATTGGAGCACACAAATGCTTAAACACCATTAATAAATAAGGTTGCCTACCTTCTCAAATGCCAGGACTGAAGACCATACTTTCCAAAACCTTTACATTTAGTCTGCCCTTCAGTGGCAGGTTAATGGGACAACATGCATGGTCTGTGTTTTAGCACATATTTAAGCAGGTCACTGAAATAGTACCATGGTCTTTTTCTATGGATTTATGCAAGAGTTAAAAGAAAATGTGTCAGTTAAAGTTTCCTGTTCATTGTAGGGAACGAACAAAATCTTCTTCATTTTGTCATATTTCCCTGGATGTTTTCACATCTTTTCTGATGTTCTCTCTACAGGTTAACATTTTCTTTATTGATAATTTATTTTGAAGTATTCTGGATTTAGCTACACTCAGGGCAACTTTTACAAAACGTAGCAAAAACATAAACTTAGCTAAGTTTTAATTTATTATTTCTCCATGTTGATTTAATCACTTTTATAATGGCTGAATTAAATCAGCCCAAATTATTCCTCCCTTGAATTCACTTTCCTTAGTGAAAAGTTTCCAGACATTGAATGTCTCTAAATCCTATCTTCAGTTCCTGTACTCTGCTGCACACTGACATGCCCAAGTAGACCCCAGTGTAGAAAGCTCCACTAAAATCAGTTCATATCTGCTCAGACATGAGTATTTGGCAAGATAAAGACTTTAACAATCAAACACAGAGAAGGCTCAAAACGTCCAATGGTGTATGTAGTACTCAGGGATTTATCAAGTTAATTAATGATAATTCAAAAGTATACATATATACATCAAAATTCCAATTATTTTCTGGGGAAATATCAATGCCTAATTCATGTACATAGTTCTAGATAAGTTTTTAAAAGTATGCAAAAACCTAGGATATTTGGGCAACAAAGCATCTCAGCAAATTCGTCTCTAAGATGGCTGCAATGATATAATATTTTGTTGAAGCATGAAAATAACATCATAGAATCACAGAATGGTTTGAGTTGAAAAGAACCTTAAAGATCACCTACTTTTTCCCCAGTCATGGAAGCAACACGTTCTGCTAGATTAGGTTGCCCTATCCAGTTTGAATACTCACAGGACAGGACAACCACAGCTTCTCTGGCCAGTCTATTCCAATACCTCACTTCCCTCACACTGAAGAATTTCTCCCTTATATCTAATATAAATTTGCTCACCTTGAGTTTAAAACCATTGACCCTTTTATCACTGCTACATGCCCTTGTAAAAAGCCACTCTCTGGCTTTTTTCTAGGCCCCTGTTAGTTACTAGAAGGCTGCAGTGAGTTCTCCACAAAACCTTCTCTTCCCCAGACTGAATAAGCCCAGCTCTCTCAGCTTGTCTTCTTGGAGAGGTGCTCCAGCCTTCTAATTATGTGTGTGGTCCTCCTCTGGAATTCCTCTGTACTGCTCTTCAGGTGCTCTCTTGCTGACCTGTGGTCCTTCTTTAGGCTCTCCAGGTTTTCTTCTTCCACCAGTGTTAGTTTAATGTGGTCTTTGCCTATCTGAATCCCTCTCTTTTATTGCTAATTATCAAAACATATACTTACAAATAGCACAAGAGTACCTCTTCTTTTAAAGACACTTCTGTGCCTGTCAGATTTCTTTTTACAGTACATTGCTTCTGCAGTCTGTTTTAGAGGTACGGCAAGGCAAAACTGCAAAAATTAACTTCACTCCAGAATACAGGACTGTCTGAATTCAGACTCTCAGTTTGACATTTGCACTGCTGCAAAAGGATAAATTAACAATATTCTTGATTGCTTCCTGTGATTTTAATGAAAGATACTTTCTCAGCATCAACACAACTCTGGCTGTTGCTATAAATTTTAGCCACTAACATCTTTTAAAATGTGCACAGATTCATGCATAGAAATTAATAATAGCTTTTCCTGAGCTATTTTCCCAGTGCACAATGTTAGATTGGCAGTGACTTCTTTTAACCTTTAGAAAGAAGGAAGGTCTTCTAGGAAAGCAGATATTCTTCTTACACAGGTCTAGGGGAACTGTGTAAACATAAGTAAAGTGCCCATGAACATTTTAAGTTCAACAAAGGATTTAGCTTCAGAATTCACCACACAGAGTAAATTTTCAAGAGTCACTGTTTTGTGACTTCTTCAGTAGAACACAGTGGTGGTTATGCTAACCAGCTCTTCAGTGCTGGCAGCCTTTTGAAAACTCCCAGAAAACCTTTCCTGGCATTACACATTTTCAGCTGGTCTCCAAGTGAAGGAGCATCCATCCTCATCAAAGCAAATATCATCATAAGATTATGAGAAAGAGGGGAGTGAAGGTAAAATTAAATAAATCAGGGAAAATAGAATTCTGAGGAGGATATGGAAAGTATATTAAAAAAGAAGTGAAGATCAGCATCTTGCTCAGTACATATTTGAATATTCCTACAGGAAAAGAGAATATAAAATTGAACTACTGATCTCTTGAGGACTAGATCATCGTAGACAGGATATTCTTTTTCTAAATGGACAGATGGTGTGTAGCTGAAAACTGAACACAGGTTCCTACTCACTATCAGGAAAAGGTATGGATGCACAATGAATATTACTTTAAAAGCAGGCACTATTAGCTTGCATGTACTGAATTTTTCAACCTTGTGGGGCAACAAGAGTGAAATTTAAAATTACCAACTGTGAATTAGGATATGAAAGGCTGATCCAGGAACATTTTCCCAGCATAATCCCCAGAACCACCTACAGAAAAATGGATAAACTTTTAGGCTGAATTACTTTCTTCCCATGGGTTAGTCGTACAGTGGCTAACATGAAAAGCCCATGCTAATGAGCTAAGAGGACTATAGAAAATATGCACATGCATAGCTGATAGTTTGTTCTACGTACTGTTTGAATCCTTAAGATTCATATTGTTTGACTGCTTTTCTTACTTAATGAGGGGAAAGGAAACTGCAGAACAATAAATGATAAAGAGATCTAGAGAATCTCAAAGGGGAAATCTTTCTTCTAGGAGACAATCTGATAACAGATAAGAAGAAAAAATCATTTTGCTTAAATATACATCTAAACGATTACCTGGACTTTACAATAAATAGGCTGCTTGTCAGAAATGGTGCCTCACAGCCCTAGTTATTGCCAAGAAATCCTAAGATAAATAAATAACTCTCTGTTGACATATATTTACTCAATTCAGCACTCTAATACAAGGATCTCTGCTGTTTATTCTTTTTCAGTACGAAAGTTGTAACTAAAATCCTGAACTTGCCTCAACAAATCTTGTTTATTAGTACCTAATGTGTGTCAAGTTAAAGAGATGCATGAGATCCAAATACAGAAAAAGACATACATGTGCGAGGAAATTTAACAATAGAATTCACAGCCTAAGCATGGTGACCAGTTTTTCTTGTGAAGCATGGAGATAGTCTGGTAGAAAGAATGGGATTCCTGACACTCAGTGCTCTGAGCAAGACATTATATATAGAACCAACAGAAAGTGACAAAGAAAGGCCAAATTTCACACTATTGCCTGTATGCCAAAAATAGATGGAATTCAAACTGTAAAATGCCTTATGAACATAAAAAATGCACATAAGTTATCTCTATAGGCTAGCTCTAAAGGAGAAGTAGATAACTGTGCTGTTTAAAAAAAAAAAAAAAACCTGAGGATTGGAGCTGCTACGATAAATCTGTTCTTTGATAGGTTGGTAATTAGAGCATTCTCTTGGGAAGTTGAAAATAGTGATTTGATTTCTTATCATAGCTGCTCACACAGCTAGACTGCATGTAAGATATTTTCTGCTCTTCCTGCTGAAGCTAGGTATTGAAAATCAGAAATACAAAATTCCTGATGCCACAGAAGAAGTGGGAGAACCTGTATTCCTGGACCTAAGCTTGTGATTGACTAATTTATCAACAAAAACAAAAAAATCACTGGATAAAATACATAAACATTTCAATTGGAAAGAAAAACACCATTTCTCCCATTCAGAAGAGAAAGGATATTCCTTATATTATTTCTTCTCTTTTTAATGCATTACTACGTGTTTTCTGTACATTTGTATACTTTAATAGTATTGGTAGTTTAGTACATACATGAATTCTGTAACAGGCTACAGCTGTGTCTATTTTAACAAGAAACACAACATAATGAAAAGACCACCAAAATAATCTGGATTTTCAGCCATGTGGACCATTTTCCAGTATATTGTACTATCATTGAACATTTACCCTGGTAAACGTATACAAAAAATATACTCTACTAGGATACTCTTAAGGCTTCATTTATGCAAGCATTAATGCTTATTCTAAAATATAACAGCCTTATTTACAAGAAGGATAATAAATTCTTCTAAATCAAGATAAGAATATACTCCTATGTTAAAAAATGTATTGGAGCACATTTAATGCTTTCATAACAATTCAATTTTATGTTTAGCCAAGACATAGCTTTTCAGCATAACGTAACAGTAACTTCCATGATTTTATAAATGGACTTTTTTCCAATTTGCTTCTATTCACATCATCCATTTAAAAGGAAGATATCTAATTTCAAGGATTTTGTCTTTACATTTTATTAAATAAAACCTACACTCTATAAGAAAAATACATAACTGCCAAGGAAGTGTCAGTGAAAAAACTCCATTGCCTGAAATAGGGAGGCAAGAAATTACATTAAAATTTTAAATGGAAAGTTTTCCACCAATGTAGATAAAAATCTTTTCAAAATAAAACTGTTTTGACAAAACTGTACAAATACAATGCTCCTGACTGCAAGACTACTGTTGAATGCAAGTGGAAAAATATTGTAAGACACCAAAAAGGGCTATGCTAAACTTATAAAATATAGATCCAGACATTGCAGCATAATTTTTCATGTTAATTATGTTCTTTTATCATCAACATACAGCCAAGTAAAACAACAAAAATAAAATAGCAATAAAGTTAGTTTGCAAACATGAAAAAAAGCAAACAAAATAATACTTATACCTAGTTAATTAGCTTAACAGCCTTCTAATCTTGTGGAATAGCTTCCCTCAAACAAAAAGACTGTATTAATAATCTCTTGTTGATAAATGATAGTAATTTTTCAACTGAATACTAAATAATAGTATTTTTCTAGAAATATAATGGTTCTCACTTTTTTCTTAATGATAGAGCTGGATTCTTCAGTGATCAGAGAGCTGGAAAGACATTTTTCAACACAAATACCTTAACAGGACTGTGCCTTTTGACATAAGCAGAGGTAATATCAGTGCTCAAATCAAAATTCCCTTGTATTTCCCAGTAGGATTTCTCTCCCTTCCTTCTTAAGAATTGTGTACCTGGGCCCCAATTTCACTACATAAAACAGAATATCAATATGTTTTACTACTCTCTTCTTTCAGACTGATGATACCACAGTCACACAATTACAGAACTACAGATGCCAGCATGACAAATAAACAGAGATAAAAACTGTGATATTATTACTATAACTCTTTCCCAGGATTCCTTAAATTCTTGGGAATTTCTGAAGTGTGTTTTTAGTCCTTAAAAAGTTGCATGTCCTACAGCTACTTAAAAGAGGAAGAGCTGAAATACAGACATCAGTTTCTCAAGACTAACTTGTGCTCAAGCATCTTTCCCCATTCACCACTTCCCTCCCTACTGCTCTCCTAAAAATCTGGAGTGAACCACTGTGCTACACTCATTTGTCCAGTAAAGGCTCTTTATCATTTTTCACACATCTAATCTGCTTCTGACTTTTAAAATAATTAAAATTTCTGCTTCAAATGTATTTTTAATATATCTTGCTCTCACAAACATTCTTTAAATGATATTTATCTGTATTTCAAATATGTAGCAATGGGCGAACTGAACTGGCTATTTTGTCAATTCCATACATATCCCATTTGAATACCATTCAATGCAGGCTTTCAACCTTTTACCAATAGAACAAACATTGAAATGACACAGAAGTATAATACTGAAGTATTGCAATAAAGAACAATAACAGCATGAAGACTTCTATGAATAAGTAACCTTTTCTGAGGACTGATTAGAACAGATGTTTATGTTTGCACTTATGTGGCTGTTTATAGATGGTTACAAATGAAAATGGATATATTAAGTCTCTTTTCAAGCGTACAGCAGGCTGGAGAAAAACAATGACAAGTTTCTGGGGCAAGTCCTTTAAGCCACAGAAAAAGGAGGGACTATTCTTTCCCAAGGCCCCATAATCATTTAAAATGATGAAGTTTTTTAAATGATTTAATATAGTGAGTTGAGCTACATTCCATTAGATATAATTAGACCTAGACAGGAAAGGTAGATCTGAAAAGCTAATGAAATATTATTCAGATTGAATCTATGATTGTTGATTAGGATAAAGCTATCCCTGATTAGTATAAACAAGATAGGTGTTAGATACCTTCTTTATCTTTTTCTTTTAATTTCAATTTTATGTTACTCTGAGGAGACCATACCTTGCCATACTTAAAGGAGGTACATCTGGAGATATTATTTTCTTTATATTTCCTAATAATGTCTCCTTTCATCTTCTCGTACTTTCAAAGTCTTCATCATTTGACCTCTTCTATACCTGTACTTTCATTTCATTATATGTATTCCATATGGCTCCTACAGCTCACCACAATCCTCCTCCATATGGCAAGTGCTCATTTTGCACTGGGTTGGCACAAGATCAGTGCTCTGCCTGAGTCCTACTTAAGCCCCATAACTTCTTCAAACAGTCTGTATCTATACAAACCTCTATGCTGAGGGATTAAGATCTAAGTGATGTATAGATTTTGTGCTGGCCTTCTGCATTGTAGTGAATTTCATCCTTAATCTAGTCCCACTCCTAGCTTTATACTTTCCCCATACTCCTTTATATGCTTTCATCAGCTTTCCAAATCCTGTGTGTCAAGCAATCTTTGAATCCTCATACAAATCTCCCTTTAAACCCATTTCTTTCATAAAATCATCCTTAGTTCCAATGCCTAAATACATTATGCTTTTGGATCTTAGAAACTGCTCAATGTAAGAAAGCTTTCTACAGAAACAGTGAAGAATGTTGCTAGACTTCATATGTCCCAAACAAAACTTCCAGCAATGGTGTTCAAACAGTGAATTAATGATGCAAGCTGCCTTATCTTACTGCTACCTAGTATTTAAATACAAATTTTGAAAACTTGCAAATGGAACTTGAAAAGTCCAAAACAAAACTAATTTTGAAAGGTCTTTTGTAACACATACAATCTGAATACTTTTATCAGTCTTCTTTGCTCACAGAAAAATGTCATACATTAATTTAGAAATATTTCTGGAATGTAGAAGTTGAGGTGTATATTAAAATTTCCCTAAAGTTATTATCTTGCACAAAAATGTTTATAAAATTATTATGTCGTGCTTTATTTCTCATATGGTAACTAATCCAGGAAATATCCTGCAGGTATAGCCTGCATGAGTAACTTTTAAGAGGGATGCTTCATCTGCCTCTGGGCAGATTTTAAACCTAGAAAAAGTTAAAAAATAAAAGAAAGAAAACCAGAGCTCTGTTTAATATATTACCTGAGATGAATTTTTTTTAGAAGATGATCATTAGTAAATTGACACAGTAATGAATCAAATTCTACTGACCCTTCAGATACTGATAACAATGTATTATATATGGAATATACATACATATGTACTTACATACATGCTTCTCTTATATTTGGTGAATTTATGCCTTGATTGAAATATACATGCTGAAGGTATTAGGTGGGTAGAACCCAATGACAGACTCAGCTAACTGGTAAATGGGCATTATTTGTGCTTTTGATTATTCTTATGCATGAATTCTTTAAAAACGGACAGTCCAGAGCACAGATACTTTTTGTAGTCTGTGTTGCTGTAGGAGCATAATAACATTCTGTTTTCAGTCAAGGATAGGAGTTACCTTGGATTTTCAGACATAACTTCTATCAATACTATTTCAGATTACATTTTAATTCATTCCTCTAATCCATCTACAAAAGACTATTAGTCACAACTAATTTACTAATACGGCTCTATTATAGGAAGTGCTTTGTGAAGTAACTGATTTTAATTAATCTCTATTGTGTGCTCAGTCCAGATTTTGGAGTGACAGACTCACAAATAAAAACAGGCAGTGAAATACACAGATACAAATCCTTTCTCTTTCATGTGGTACCTATCATGCTTATATTTAATATGCAAAAACAAAGAACTTTATATCTTACATACTAACACCTCTGTAATTCTTTTTTCTTGATGGTCACGTAGAACTTTGAAAAGATTTCCTCCTACCTTCCGTGAGTCTGTCACTGAAGATATTTGTGGCAAGGGTTGTAGGATTTATCTTAGAGGTGTAACAGGAAGATGTAACTCAAATTTGTGCTAGCGTAATTGTGGTGTAGATGGATATCAGGGATATCACACATCTGTGATAAGTTCTTGATTATGAGAGTGGTGAGGTGCTAGCTGCCTAGAGAACTTGTGGATGCCCCATGCCTGGAGGTGTTCAAGGCCAGATTGGATGGGACTCTGGGCAGCCTGGTCTAGTATTAAATGGGGAGGTTGGTGGCCCTGCATGTGGCAGGGTGGCTGGGGGTTCATGATCCTTGAGGTCCCTTCCAACCCTGACCATTTTGTGATTCTGTGTGATTCTGTGTGCACTACCAGTGCTCTTAGTTGTTAATCCCTGGGTAGCTGAAGAACCCCTAGCCTAGTCTGAACAAAGATGAGCTGACTGGGGACAATGGAGAAAAGTGAGAAAAAACAATTGAAGGGCCTCACTAATTGTCTCAAGGCTCTCCAGGTGAGACTCTCAGTCCTGGAGATTCCTGCAAGCTGTTACTTCAACATGCTTATTAACATCCTGGGTGGGCAACCAGACAAGACCAGAAACCCTAAGTCAATTTCTGTTGCGGAATCAACCAAATAGGAGATAGCTAATATATTTACAAATAGTAGGAACTGCCTCTCTGAGATGGTTATGCAGGACATGATTAAGACAGTTAAGAAATGTTTATAGCTCGTTGTACAAAGCAGCTGGTAGCAACTGATACTTCTCATGGCTTAATTGGTCAAACAGGATCAGGGACCAGCCAGCTAGAAGAACACTTCTGGAAGCCTCATCTTATTCAGCTGAAGCCACCATTACAAAATAATTGCCCATTGCTACCTGAAAATTGACTTGTCATCTTGTTTGAGAGATTTGATTCCTTTTACAAGTGCTACCCTGTGTATAAATCCAATAAATTGGGGTGGGGAGCAGAGTGGTGGTACTATTGGGATCTTTTGACAGACAGTTCACAAGTGCCTGTGCTACAGATTTCCAGGGAAAATGAAGATTAATTATGGGAACTGAAATAAACAAAATTGGACCAAAGCAGGATAGTCTTTTCCATCTATCCCTATTTTGTTTTAAAATCATTTGAACTCACGTTAATCATTTGAACATAAACTCTGTAGTGTGCAAGAGATTTTTTTTTCTTATTGGAAAACCACATAGACCAGAATACCTAACACATAAAACAAAAGTATAGGTTACATCCAGATAGAAAATTGAAAGTGAATATGAACTTAACATTAGCAGCTTTACATTAGCAGCTTTTATTACAATCTGAAAAGAATGAGATCTTATCAAACTAAGAGTCCCTTTCATCATCATCTGTCCCCATAAAAAATGCAAAAACAAGCAAGTCCCTTCTTCATTAGTTTCTCTGAACTTGTAAGTCCATTAGAAATATTTTTAGCATTAAAATTTTTACTTTCAGCAGCTTTAATATAAAGAAGCTGCCACTGGTAACTGACTAATTGGTACTAACAGTTATTGCCAAAACCAACAGATTACTACTTAAAATGAATTAGACGCCAATTTGTTTTTAAGCTGAGTAGAACATGTTGAAAAATTCCCAGCAATTGTGTTTTTCCAGTGGAAATTTTTAAATTAACAATGTCTTTTTTATTTGTGAGAAGTGCTTCACAACATTTTTTTACACTGCTTTTCAGTAAAAATTGTGGTCTTAGTTTTCTGCTTAAAAGTAGTGCTGCTTTTTCAAAAAAGGTTTTCATTGATTGAAGAAGATGGGCTGCATTCCAACCAGTGATAGTTGAGGCACTAAGATCCCTCCTGACTGCTCTTTTTTCTCTTTTATGATAATGAGAATATATAAAACTAAAAACTTAATTAACGTAAGTTTTTAATTATAGGTGTACTTTAATGAACTGACACGTTTGCATGCATGATGAATAAGGAATTGCCTTCTTCTCTTTCAGGACTTATCTTCATTTGGATATGGGGTCTTTGTCAGTTTTTTGTTTGTTTGTTTGTTTTTGTTTGTTTAACTGATCCACAATATAAGTAACAAAGTATACCACAAGATAAATCAATATCTACTTAGCAACATAAGAAGGGGTTTTATTGTATTCTGTGTTTGCTGATCTGGGCTTTTTTAATTCCTGTTTTGGACACATTGTGGCTAGGGATGAAAGAAAACAAGCATATCCTACTGGGTGGTTTTACTTTTGTTGTGCTTACTTTTATCAGTTACACAATACAGTTTTAAGCAAGGGGAAAAAAACCAAAACTTGCCATGTTCCCTATTTATAGCTACCAGCTTCCTATTCAAACAGTTGTAATTAAGATGAAAATTTAAGAAACTGATGGCAGATAAATGAAGTCAAGCCAGTAACTGCATTCATTTTTTTCATTTTTAAGTGACTCTATTTATATTAATGTCCATTTGGCTGCCCTTGAACATCCAATTTCTGAATAGTTTTACAAGAATTACATTTATTCTGGACAATTTTACTACTCACCAGTAGTCATTCCTTACTTGAAAGACTAGCATTATATTCTAAATACAATGTATGTTTTGCTCAGTATCCTTCAATAAGCCAGTTTCAAATTTTAATAAAAATGTTCTGGAAAATAAATATTTTGACCAAATTGAACTGTGTTGCCAGGTTTCTGACAGATTACTGTCAGAAGGATATTTCCACAAACTGCTTGGCTGTCACTGATACAGCCTAACACAGAAATCAGTTGTAAAAGCTTTTATATTTAGCTAAAATCTTAGTATAGTGTGGAAAATGTTATCTAATCCCATAATTATGAATTGTTTTTACCTCTCAAAGATTATTGTTATTTACTGAATAGGAACAAGTTCAGAACTATTATGATGACAAGTATCAGCTAATTGAGATGTTTCATTGAGTAAAGGTAAGAAACCACCACATGTTTTGAAGTCATGTATTTAAATACTGAATTTTAAATGTTTAAGAATATGTTCCTTCAGAAAATGTCATATTAGGAGAGACACAAAAACAACCCATTCAGCTAGTGCTTTGGGAATCACCATCTCTGGAAGACCTCCCTGTGGGCTTGTCTGCATAGGGACAAGACTTCTAAGATTAAGTAAGTAATGCTGCAAAACTAATGTGCGTAAATTGAAGTGCATTAATCCCCCATGTGGACATTTATTCAGGAATAAAGTGGCCTTCATTTGCTGTAACTTAACCCTTCTCTAAAGACCGAGTGCAAGCTAAGGCCACTTCACTTTTGAGGTAGAACATCTTTATGGGAATCTAATCCTCTTTAATTTACGCACAAAATTTTCATAGATTCAGTAATGTTTCTGAGGTTCTCACCATGTGGACAAGCTTTTAGTTGCAAAGAAAGTAATACTACTGCTGACCACTATGTGATTGCTTCCACCACTCTTTGACTTTGCTAATTAAGGATATTACATTGCCTTCTTCTGCCTTAAATAGCAAAGAGAAGACTGAAAAATGAAGTAGGCTAGACTTAAAAAGTCTACACATAGAGGAACTGAGTGTAAGGGACATATCTTTTTTCTCACTTGCTATATGAGCTTCTTAACAATGCCTCCATCTCTGTCCCTCTGATTACATAACTATAAAACAGATCTTCTATGAAACAGATGCTATCTTCCTTTCTATCCATTTTTTTTCTGGTCTAAAAACTAATACAGGTTTCCCACACCATATATTTTCTTACATTATATGAGAGAATGTGTTCTGAGTACAGACTCGAAAGGATGAAATCTAGGCACAGGTGGAGGCCTGCAATGCAGCTGTAATCTTCTACATATGTCTGATCAGCACAATTTAAAACTTTGGTTTACAAATGTAACATGCAATGGCAAGATTAGTTCACAATTCCTACAAATCAAAGTCTAAAATTGAAACCAGGCACCATGCAATACTAAGCTATTTCAATTACAGTTAAAAATCAATATGTGGTCATTGGACTCTCCAGACAAAACATGGCTCACATAGTACATGTGAGCAGAACAGTGCAATTCGTGAGAATTGTTGAAAGATGATTCATGTTTATTCATAGTCAGTTTTTAAAGTGATTTTTTTTTCGTATTCTTTTGAGGATAATGATACCAGTGCTCATATAAAGAAGAAACTCAATTCATGTCAATTGTACATAAATACTGCAGAACATGAAAACTGATCTTATTTCAGTGCACACTTCAAAGAGAGTCTAATTCTTCAGAAACAGGAAATGCACTATGTCTTAGCACTAATTCTGGATAGACAGACAAAATAATCTTTCCAGACTTCAGCATCTTCTGCAAATAAAGCCTCTGACACTACCATGCCTCTTGAAAAAACTCCTGAAAATGTGAAAGAACTGTAATAACTCAAATAAATCTGATTTTGACTCCTAAATTTTAGGGGACATTGCCATGATGCACACATGCTTGTGGTCTCCTTCATTTCTCAGACTATTACTGCTACTACTTGTTACCATTTACCATGGTATGTTTCTGCATGCATTACAGTTCTGGCAACCCTTAAGAACATGCTTAACTTTAACCAAGATAATAGTTTCTTTGTCTTTAGTAAGACCGTCACATGGAAAAATTCATGTGTAAAGAGTTACAGAATAATTTTTAAAGATTTTTGCCTCTGACAAGTGCCACACCTTCCCAGCTATTCACCTGTTTGTTTTTCATGAAGGTTTCCTTAAAAGAAGAAAGTTGAGGATCAAGCCTCAAAAAAGGCAAAACGAGTTACATTTTTTTTTTTAACACAGAAATTAATACAGAACATAAGGTTCAGCATAAAATATACTATACACTGAGGAGAAATTCAAGTAGTAATCAAAAGAGTAGGGGAAACAATACATCTCTTTGAGTAAACAGCTGTTTACTAACCAGTTAAGTGTCAAAGATAATTTCTAGAACGATCAAGGGATATTTATACATAGTGACTAAAGGGAAACATACTTTGTTCTACTAAAGATGTCCAGAGAATCTTCACTAAAAAAGGCAAAATCAGGAGTTTTGAAGAGTAAAGGACTAAAACAGCCTAGACTTTCTAGAAGATCTGAATGGGAAACTCATGCACAATGCCCAACTCCCATTGTGACAGAAAGCAAGCAGCCAATAGGCTGAATAACATATTTTTTTAATGTAACTTTAAAGTAAGTACATTAGGTGAACAATGTACTTTATTACTTCATTTATGCCCTCTCCAAAAATTTGTAGCTATTTCCTTTCTCTTGAATATTTGTATTTACATTTTTATGGTAATCTAGCTTATGTGTTTTATTAAGTATGTAAGCTAACAACAGTACACTTCTCTGTGAAAAGAGGGTAAATGTCTAAATGTGCTCCCTATAGACACTCTTGCAGTGCATCAACTTCCAGGCCTACCTTGCATCACGTCTAAGGCATTATGAAACAGTGGAAACAGCAGCAGCCAGGGCAGATGGAAGTGTCTGTCTGTGACTGATGGTACATTCTCTGGGATGCAGCAGAGCAGATTATTGGGATAACATTTGAATCTCAACAGGCAAAGGGAAGAGGATGTTGTTTCTTTTGTTTGTTTTTACAGTTGAAGTCATTCATCTTGGTCATAATTTATTTTCAGTACTACACTGGCTTTATAGTTTGACAGAACAATGTGACACAGATTAGCAAATTGATGATGATGTTCAAATATGTTGAAACTTGTCACATAGATTTCTTTGTATCTGCTGGGGGCAGGACTAGAACAATTGTGTATAAACTGCTGCAGGATAAATTTAGGCAAGACAGTAGGAAAAAGCTTTCAAGTTTGCAAAACCTTGTAATAAACTGTTATAGATATTCCTGAATATCCACCACTGACCATTTTTAAGAAAAATATATACACTCGAAACAGTTCAGATATTATTTTGTGTGTGTAAGCATGTGTTTTGGACAGAGCAGAGGAATAAATGACTTCCTGAATTCTGTTAATACTTTGCTTTATGATTTTATGAAAATGTCATACACATATGAAGCAGAACTGACAAGTGTTGCACATCACTTATTAGAACCTATCTTTTCCCAGTTAAAAAGCTAATACATTAGACCATTGCAACAGGCAGCCCCAGGAAAAAATTCTAAAATGCTCAAGTAGTCCTTTGCATGGAAGTATGCACATATCGCTTTACAATTTTTCAAGAGGAGTCAGCATCTCAGCAAATCACATTGTTATGCTGTGTTATGATTCATGATGTTTTCATAACGATGTGACATGTCTAAATGACAAAAACCTGGCTTCCTACCAAAAATGTAAAGCAGTTTAGTTTTTTTGGTTTTTTTTTTCCACAGGAAAAAAGCCATTATCAGTTCATATAGTAAATTCCCCTGCAAGAAAATGGCACCAGATCAATTTAATATAGAGTATTCCCCAAGTCTGTAATTAGGAGAAAACAAAGAAATGCAAAGAATTTTAATAGCAGAAGTTTTCATAGAACTGTGCATCACTCCAAGAAATGAAAATAAAATATATATATTCCAAATAACAGAACTGCATCTTGAACATCATTTGGGAAATTTTGTAAACAATCTTTTGGATAGCGTGCTACTTTGTTACAAATAACTCACCCCTAATTCTGTTCCCCTATCTACTTTATAAGACTGCTAGATCTCTTTTAATGTCAGTTTTTAACAAGTGCAAGATAGTTTTTGGCTTTCAAATTGTACCCTGAAAAGTTGCCATGACAGCATAGAAGATTCTTTACAACTCTGCTGTTCCTTTCTTACCAAAGTCTCTTAGCACCTGTCCAGACATGCACTAAGCAATGCGATTAGCTCCTATCATATCATTCATTCTTCTGCTCATCATCCCCCAGTGTGAGTGGAGTGTTCAGCATTTTGTTATGGTTGCATCTTAGTTTTTCTGCTGTTATTTTAAAGCATGCTACTCTGTCCTCAGGTAAGACAGGCAGAGACAAAAAAATCCTGTTCCAAGGTGGCATGAGATGCGACATCCTTCTACTCCCCTGGGAGATCATTCTACAGTCCTCACAACTCAGCCCTCCATTATTCTAGACCCACTCAGCTGCCCATTTCTAAGATTCTCCAGAGAAAAAAAACAACATATAAAGATGGAGAAGGAGGGCTATAAATATATTTGCTCAATCACCTATTAGCTCATACTTCAGGTTCCTGGGAGTCCTTGATAAGCTCTCACTCTCACAGTGGTAGTAAGTACAACAGTTAATGCCATCCCTGCTTACTTGTAGCAGAACACTCCTTGTCTAACAAGTACTGAGCTTAGAATGGAACAATAAACTCAATTCAGAACAAATTCAGTGCCTCTGGCACCATGCATCAGGTTGTATTTTACAACTGATGACAGATGATTTTAGGCACAAAAAGGATTTTTGCTTTAATTCAGCAAATCTTCTGAGATCACATGCAACTGTATTTGTAAAAAAATGTACTTTCTGACTCAGAAAACATACCATATATACCAGCCAGGATTTGCTCCTGAATCAGTCACCCAACCCTAATTCTAACAGAATATCTCTGAATAGTTTTACACTAATAACAGCTCTGTAGAGACCCTTGAAATTATAATATATTAAACACCCATTCACCTATCAGAAGAACATGCAATTTTATGTTCATTACTTCTTGGTTCCTGAATATAGAATTTGGATGGTTGCACCTCAATTAAAAGTTGAATCAAAGTTAATACAATTTAAATAAAAGCTTCAATAAAAAGTTAAAGTTCTGTTCTTAATAGCATTAATACCCTCTAATGACCGCTACGGTCATTACCACTAGATAACTGACCTTCTTGAACCTCTCCTAGCATAGAAACCTTTCTTCCAATACAGTCAATTATTTAGAAGTAATGAGCACTCTGTAAGAGATTACTGTTTAACCAAGTACCTTGACACACTGCTTTTTCCTTGTTATCTCTATTCTTCAACAAATGGTAAATTTTTTTTCTATTATTGTCTGTAATTCAGCTCTGATGACAAAAGGCTGCAGTCTTGTTCTCACCAAAGCTGAAGTTTACCATGTAATTGGAAAAACCCCAGATGTCATTAAAATCTTGAGAATTATGGTGTTTGCTTGAGAGCAGCAAATGTGGTCCTGTAAGACACAGCAGTTCCGAGGGCAAGTTTGAGATACCTCTGGAAAATGAGGTAGGAAAGATGAATATTTGAAGGATGAAAGGACACAGAAAAAGAATAAAAAAGACAAAGGTTCGGAAGTATAAAAGATGTGTAAAGAAGTGAATGGAGGAATAAATAAATAAAAAAGGAAGAGAAGGGAAAGTAGGGGAGAGAAAATCAATTATATTTAGGTAGACAGAACTAATTTTCTAATCTTGACATAGTCCTCTAAGCATTAGATATAAATGGATCTTTGTTACTCTGGAAGTGTGAGAATTACTGTCTGAGCAACAACGTGAGTCTAGAAAACAAAATTCCTAATGATTGTAAGTGGGAAAAACCTCTTCAGCCCTGACTCAGCTTCTTTGTCTGAAAAATGTAAAAATTCCTTTTATCAAAAGGCATTCTGGAACTAAAGTATGATGTGTTTCAAAATTACCAAGTATTAGTAAGTAATAATTCTATCAACTATGTCCTCATACCTTTCCTAAAGATGTTGGGCAAACCACTTTGATTTCAAATTTTTAATAATGTTTTTTTAATTCATGAAGCACCTTCCAATTCAAATGTTCAGGTTTAAGTATCTTAAGCATGTTTCACACAAATTCAGTCAGATACAACGGTTCTTCCTTAAAGGAAAAAAAAAAAAAAAAAAAAAAAAAAAAGCCAAACAACTCTTGCCTAATCACGTTAAGAGAGAAAGCATATTATAATCAGTTTAGCTTAAACGTTCTCTTCACTTTTTCTTCTACACAAAAAGGGAGCTACAATCAGACTGTGGAACAAAACTTGAAGAATCTAGAAGAAACACCAATATTCTATACTTATTTATAAGGCAAAAGCACAATATTTGAAAATTACCTGACACTCAGATATTATGTGCTCTGTGAGAGAGTATTACAGCATCATTTACAATAAAAAAGGGGTCCATATAATGCTTCAGTACTGTATATGGAAAATAATGCACTACAAGTCATTTACTCATTTAAAAACAGTAGAAACATATTGGCCATATTCCTATCTTCTCTTTCTTTTAAAATACTGCCTTGAAAATCGAAATGGGGTAAGTGATACATTTTGCTATTGTCAACACTGCTGTTATTTAGATGACAACAAAGAAGATACTTGCCCAAATGATTTTTCTACACTCTCATGCCACTGCATAAAAAATCAGCTTTTCTTTCAATATTATCTCTCTCACATTGGTTGGGGTTTCTTTTGTAAAGGAGACATGTTGCTGAGTAAGGGGACAGCAGAGCACAAAAGGCAGGGGACCTTCAGATCAAACTGCTTACATCTCTGATGCTAGACTTTATTTTTTATTTTTTAACAAGACTATAAGAAAGTATAAAGCTGTGTTCAGTTCTGGAAAACACTACAGGTAGAACTGCTTTATACAGAACTCTGTCAAGTAAACACTTTACTACACTGGAAGAAAATGGAGCAAGAAGGTATTTTTTTATTATTTGTATAAAATATATTGTTCTTTCAGGCTCTACTGAAATAGTTTCTATTTAATTGCAGAGAAATCCTAAGAAGGTTACAGCAGTGAAACATTAAAATTCTAAGGGCAACTAATAACATTAAAACTTTATAGCCCCAGATAGAATAATTTAGACAAAAACAACATGAACATATGTTTTGTGTAATAATAACAAACATTTATAGCTGTCAAGAGAGAAAAACACAGGTTTATGCACACCTTAATGGCGTGCATGGGTGAGCATGAGTATATTTAAAACATAATATATTACAAAATTGACAGCAGGCATGACTCTTCTGGGTACTATGTTAAATCAATGAATAAATTACCAAAAGTGTGCTGTGGCTGTTTGGATGTGTAATTGAGCTTAACGTATGTAGTGTTATTTCAAAAGAAACTGTTCAAGGAGTTTCTAGACTAATCCACTATGCATCTTTACTAAGCTGTTTACAAATAACAATAAATGAAACTGTCTCACAGTGGGAAAGAAGTTTAGTTATACACATTACGTAAATCGAAGAAAAGTTAATTTTAATGTTCTTCAAGAATTACAAGCAAACTTACAATAATATTGCTAGGATTTACTGAATAGAAATCAACATTTTTCATTTTCAGCTTTAGAATTATTTAAATTAGCTTATATTCTGTAGACAAAAGTTTTTTTTAGCAATATGTGTCAGGATTAGCTCCAAAGAGATAAATATAGTTGCTTCATAAAATATCTACCTTTAAGAATCAAGTCCCAAATGAATTAACTAGGAAAAATATGAACCTAAATACATTCTATTTATTTTCTTAATACAGGGCTTGTCCAACAGATAAACAATATATTTTAAAAGCATTTTATTAGAGTAGAAACCTATGGAAGTAACTTTTAAACCTGATTGTTTTTGACTGGTTAATAACAAAAATAAATAGTGTTGCAAACTAACACATTCATTGTGAAATGAAGAAGAAAATGCCTGGACACATAGTGCCACTTCTTGTTTTGGGCCTATTTCATCTTACTAAATCCAGAGTTTATAAAATAGTAAACTTCCTTGCATTCCCCTTTATATATTTCATTCTAATACTAGTTGGTTACTACACAATGCTCTCAACTCTTGTACCTCAAATGTGAGGAGCATATCCTGTACAGGTTAATTCTTACCACTGCAGTCTCCAGGTAAATCTGCTGACTTCAGTCACCTTTCTTGCCTCTCTTCACTGAATTTAAGTATCAGATCTCAAATGTAAGCAACCATAAATGCACCATTCCAGACTTCTGATGTGTATTATAGATTTAAGACAGCATTTCAGAATATGGTACAAAACTCTTAAGCACTTAATCCTCTGTATTTTTCTCTCTGCTTCCTCCCCATTTTTCTGCATCTCATAAGGGATATGACCTGTCAGCATCAACCATACTTGTGATCTTCTTAGGCCTCATAAACTGAAGAATTAATTTTGCCTTCTGTTCCAAACATACAGCCTTTTTCTATAACATGACTGTAAAGAAGAAAAAGAGGATAAAGAAAGAAGAGTACATGACCAGATGAGCTATTCTTTCACTCAGGCCCGATGATGGTTCATAAAGCATGATACAGGGCAATTATAAAAGAATATGGTATACCACCTGCTTCCTGGTCAGAAATCCCTTGTTACATTTAAAGCCATCACAGGTTAACTGTTATTAATGTTTACAACTTCCCATGGGATAAGCCTAAGTACACTACTACTGCATTTGTTTTTCCACAGTTTCTTCCAGGAGTTTAAGGAACAGCTCAAACTTCCTAATGTGATGCTGTCCCTAGTGCATATTCCACATTTTTTTACACTACCCTGGGTAGTTTAATAATGAGTGAAGCTCAACTGAAGATAGTATAGGGATAGTATAGGAAATCCTATCAAAATACTTAAGTACTTAATATAATGGTAAGCTTATCCACAAGATACTAAAGCTGACATACAAACTTGCATATGCTTTTACTAAATGCTCTACTGAAACAGTTGTTTTGCCATATTGTAGACACATATAAAGAAATGGGATCACACAACACATATTCTGCTGTTTTCTAATAGTACAGCTTAAAAAACAGCAAGATCTATAACACTGCTCTGAACCAAAAGCTTAAGTGTAGCCAAGTGTACTGTGCTACAAGACATTTAAGAACAAGTCTTATTTAAAATGCAGGATGTCCAAGTATATTTTTCCTTTAAAAACAGTTTTACCTTAATTCCCTTTTGTGACCACCCCAGTGAAGAATAGCTGTTTTATGTATACAGCTGAGACTAGAACTGAAAGATTTTGCAGATTAAATCATTGGTAGAAGATGTTCTGAATAACAAAACAGGGAGCTGAACTGAAAGGAAAAAAAAGAAAAAAAAAAAAAGGAAAAGCCACCCAACCACACTGAATACAAATGTAATTAAAATATTTTTAAAAGATTAAAAACATGCAGAAGATAAAATTTACCTTTATCTATCAGTATCTTTATTCACATCAATGTTCCTTTTGTTCTCTATTACACATTTAATCACTCTTAGACATCAACCATAACAGCAAAAACTCAAATATTGAACTGATAATTAAACAGAGTAATATTTATAAGATGTTAGTTTATTTTGTAGATATGAACACTCAATTTAATGCACAAATACAATGAAAGTAAAATTTCTTTTGAAAGATCAGAGGAGTGCCATGCCAGTCACTCTTCAATTGCATAAAGAAGTAATTTTTGTTTTCAGAGCAGTAATATAATTTTAATAAAATGACAAAGAGAGAATGCTTTTAACTGAATCTTTCATAATTACAATTGGCAATAGCACCCATATTAACTTGCCATTTATGTATAAAGTACAGAGTTTCTAGGAGGCTGTATTAAAAATGGAAAACTAGCTTCATAGGCATAATTTTTTAGAAGATAAAATATTGTGCAACAATTGGGCACCAAAAAGCGAAAGCACTGCAGTACAGGAAGGAAGATGAGTTTACCTCACTCAAGCCTGCACTGCCAGAGTCAAACAGGCAAAACAGTCTTATAGAGAAAGTGAAGGAATCCTGTAAGCTCATCCTGTGGCTCTTTAAGCCATGTTATCTGCACACAGTCTGAAATACTTATCATTGTGGTGACTGGTAAGCAGCATATGGATAGAACACACATTCAAACTTTACTTGAGCATTTCAGAACCATTATGGTCTGCAAAGCAGCTATGATAGCAACCAAAAGCTGCCTTCACTCCTGCCTGCACTTCCCACCTGGGTCTGCCCAGGAAGAAGTGAGACAATAAAGTGTCCCCATACACATCTGTGCACTTTGCTTGTGATCCTTGGGAAATCCTGAACTGCTTTGAAGAGTAACAGATGACACAGAGTGCAAGGGAACAGGAATAAGAACTGAGGAATGAAAGCGGAAAAGATCCCAAATATCAAATAATTTGCTTCATTAGTGATTACAATCTCTTACTATTCTTGCTATTTATTACTATTTACAACCAAAAAGTTGTTCACCATTTTCAGTCAGTGAGGCTTCATTCCTTTAATTTGCTTAGTTATGATTTTTCTTCTAGTGTGTTCCATCATTTTCTGAATTAAGACTCGATGAACAGGTCGAGTAAAAAGACTTTGTTTCTCCTTGGACGATATGAACTTGGCTTTGAATGGGCAGATTCTAAGCACAGACAGAGTGTAGGAGAAGCTATCCTGCCTTATGGGTGAAGGAGACACTAAACTTGTGTTTTACAGTGGGAGATGACTAGTCTTCAGTAATATCTGTGCATTTGTGCATGTGTGTATTCAAAAACTCATTAACTGTAGCTTTCTCTAAAAATCTGAGAAGCATAGTAGGCAGATATGAATAAGTATTCCACCAATATTCACAACTGAAAATATTTCCTATTAAGAATTACAGAACAAAATGCGTAAGTACAGTTGTAGAGAAAATATGAAGAACAGATACAGGCAAAAACATAAAAGAAATGTTATTGTAGTTAATACTTAGAATCATAGAATCACAAGGTTGGAAAGGACCTACAAGATCATCTAGTCCAACTGTCCTCCCACTATCATTGCTACCACAAGCTACTAAACCATATGTCCATACTAAACCATAGACCGTAGCTCCTCATCCAGACGCCTCTTGAATACTGCCAGAGACAGCAACCACACAGTCTCCTTGGGCCATTCCAGCACCTGACCACTCTGAGAGAAAAAGTTTTTCCTTATGTCTCATCAAAAACCTCCTCTGGCACAACTCGCGGCCATTTCCTTGGATCTTGTTTGTTGCCTGGGAGAAGAGCTCAAATCCCTCCTCACCACAACCTCCCTTCAGGAAGCTGTAGAGTGCAAGGACATCTCCCCTGAGCCTCCTCTTCTCCAGACTCAACAATCCCAGCTCCTTCGGCCACTCCTTATAAGATTTATGCTCCAGACCCCTTACCAGTTTTGTTGCCCTTCTCTGGACATGTTCCAGGGACTCAGTGTCTTTCTTGTAGTGAGGGGCCCAAAACTGAACACAATACTTGACGTGTGGCCTCACCAGAGCTGAGTACAAGGGTGTGATTACCCTGCTCCCTGCTCCTGCTGGTCACACTATTTCTAACGCAGGCCAGGATGGCATTGGCCCTTAGTGTAATTGATTTAAGATAGATGTGCTTATATGCACACATACATTCATGTTTCTACATTTTCAAACATAGGTCAAACCCAATTGGGAATTCTGGCTAAATACAACTTGTCAGAGTTCGTCCACATGTGAAGTTACAATAGCCTAATATACTTTCAGAGTTTCAGATAATAGTGTTCAAAGATTCAAACAGCATAATGATAAAATTTGCCCCCTGGGCATATGTCAGTTTAAATATCTGTTCTCATCAAGTTCTCAGTCTGCACTTGTTCTCAGTGGAGTGATTTAGATTTAAAACACCTTTCAAACTGAACTTGATGTATGCTTTGATAGGAAATAGACTTCCTATTCTAAAAGTGAAAATGTGTATTATCTTTGCTACTAAATGTTCCAGCATAACTGTTTTAATTAAAAGTGATGTCTGCTGAAGAGTCTAGGGTTGACAAAATGTAATTCAATCTACAACATCTAGAATCACCAATCTGTAAAAAATACAGAAGCATAAGACCACAGAGATGTCGCAGTTCTTGTTCACATTTTCAGTTACTACACAGCATTCAGTATTTCTGCAATAAATATTAGAATGTATTGGATTAAAAACGTGCACATATTTTATAAGAGGATTGAATACTGTACCTAATTGTGGATGCAATTTGGCTTCTTACATTTTATACTTGGTATGCAGCTTAATAAACATGAGAGGTAACTTTTAGATTAAATAGAAAAATATGAAGAGCTCTGGAACAGTTTTAGACATCTGGCTTGTTAAAGCTCATTAAAATTATGCCACATACCAGGAAGTAGTATCATACAGAAGACTATCTTTGAGCTAAAATGGGAGCCAACTTTGCTTAACTTCAGACTTCAGGGAAACAGTTCACGAAAAACTAACAAAATATTCATTTAACTAGCGATATAGAGAAGCTTTAATGGCTTTTTTTTAAAAATGCCTTTGTTTAATGACCCTAAAACTCAAATTCTACAAGCTTGGAAACTTATAATTTTCACCCGAAAATTACCTACCCAATTGAAGAATTTTATCCAAGCAAGAACTTGCTCTATTGTATAATTTCTGTACAGTAAGATATATACAAAATACAAGAGAGAAGAACCTTAGCATTTTTATGATGAACAGAAGGTTTTGATGAATATTATTCTATGTGTAATGTCTGTACAGAGATTACATGACTACTTTGGTTTTGCATGGGTTTTTCAGAGCTTCTGCTTATCTGAAGAAAATTTCCCTTCAAAGTATGATAAAGAGAGCTTTCTTGGTAACGCACAGGCTTTGCCAATAAATAACTCTGTTCCAGAAATTCAGCAGTGAAAAGTAGTTACTATTTAACTGTACCCAATGCTCTGCAGTTGTTCTGAACAGAAAAGACAAATACATTCAGCTGATACTGCAAAGAATTTAGATGGCAGATGGTAACTACTGAGTTAGAAAAAGGCATGGATAAAGATGTTTGGAATTTTGGTTTAATATCTGATCTGCGAGGTGTTGCATTAATGGCAAAGAACTTTCTCATGTCTAGATGGGAAAGTGGCTCATTATGGACACATAAGAGAAAATGCCTTCTACTAAAGCACCAGCACCAACTCTCCTTATACATTCATATTCCAAGAAAAGACTTTATTAAGCCATGAGATAAACACAGACCAGGTTGGTATGTGTATCACCAGATGAAATTCCCTTTCAATATATGTTCAATGTCAGAGATGTAAGTCTGATTTTCATTTCATTACCTTTCAAACTGTTACTGATTAAATGATGGCTAGTTACTTGTCATTTTACTACACAACATGAGATACAGGATTTAATGCATGCATCTGATTCTCAATTTGTGAACATGGAAGAGAGGAAGAGAGACTGCAAGAGAAATAAATTCAGTTTTGAGTGTAGAGTTTTAGAAGTCCCCTGTGACTTAAGAAACTCCATCAATCTAAGTAAAATGATCCCTCTAACATATGCTATTCCTGCCCTTTTGCCAGGAGCAACTAAATAAAAGAGAATGTGCTATCTAACAATTTCTAAGCACAGCCATACTATCTGCAATACTCCAACACAGAGTACACCAAAAACTCAGTTTTCAAAGTGGCTATGTAAGTAAAAACACTAGATATTGAATTATTGCTTTCTGCTGACAATCCTTCCTTGTTTTTAAGTAGAAAACAATAAAAAACATACCAGCATATTGGCTTTAATACAATGCCTGCTCTGAAAATAATACCTTCTGTTTTATTACATTGGCCCAAGACTTCAGAGGTTGACAATGGAAGTATGGCAATAGAGGCAGAATCTCCCCACCAATATTCCATTACATTTTGTTGCTGTGAGACAGATGGCAACAGAGTGGCAGTCTGAAAAAATAGTATCTGACATGGATATACATATGAAGCAAAGGTGTGGAACTGAATTCCTCCATGCTGAAAAAATGTGTGGAGAACAACCAATGGATGTGAACACAGTGAGATGGTGACAGCAGCGTGAAAGACAAGCCATGTTCCAGATGCCTTTGTGCAGCTACCATAGCATGAAATGAATAACACCTCAATCCACTCAGCCACATGAATCAGCAGATTATGACCAGGGAACTCTGCACAGAGCTGAATATTGGCTTCAGTGTGTTGGAAACAATGGTGGCAACACTGGAATGTTGCAGTTTGCACAAGGTGGATCCCACAAATGCTCAAACAAGAACAGAAAGAACACTGTAGGTAAGTTTCTAAGGACCTGCTGGACCACTACAAGGCTAAAGGTGACAGTTTTCTGGATTATCTTTACTTGTCACATGGTGTCACCACCATGAGCTAGAGTCAAAACAGCAGTCCATGGAGTAGTGACAAATGAATTCCACACCAAAAAAAAATTCAAGAAGCAGCTGTCAGTAGGTAAAGTGATGCATACTGCCTTTTGGGATAGGAAAGGGGCTTTCATTCTGGATTTTCCAGACAAACCATCACCTCTGAGCACTACTTTGCTATCTATACTGACTAAGCTGAAAGATTGAACTTCCAGATTCAGGCAGGAGAAGAAGACAAGTTTTTCTTGCAAAATGATAATACCGGGCCCAATACCAGTTTGAAGACTGTGGTGGACATTGTCAAGTATGGCTGGACTGTCCTACCACACCCATTGGATTTGGGATCTTCTAAATTCCATCTGTCCAGACCAACGAAGGATGGACTGAGGAGGTATTTTCCTAACTACACCATCATATTAGCAGTGAAACAGTAGGTCACCTCTGTTGATGGAAATTTTTATGAGTGGCATGTGGGCTCTTGTTCACTTCTGGTTAAAATGAACAGCTAATGGTGGTGGCTATGTTGAAAAACAATGTTTTGTAGCTGAGTATTTGCTCTATCAAACAGTGTTATTTTTCTCTTTGTTGTGGTATGTATTTCCATGGAAATAATAGTAGGCATTACCTTCAGAGGAACCTACCACAACATGCTGAAGTCTGCTGATTTAGAAATTTAGAGCTGATTAAAGACACTGAGAAAAAGAAAAAAATGTAAGGACAAATACAGTATTTCTCTGCAGTAATCACAGAGATTCCGAAACACTTCACTTGTATATTCTTTTTATAACAAAGAACAAGTTACAATTCTCTAGTAATAAAGAAAGGACTATTACCATCTTTTACAATTCTCTAGTAATAAAGAAAGGACTATTACCATCTTAGAATGCCTTAGATTGGAACAGACTTAAAGGTCATCTAATTCCAATCCTTCTGCTCTGGGTAGTGTTGCCAATTACTAGATCAGGCTGTCCAGGGCCCCATCCAACCTGGAATTAAATTCCCTCATGGATAGAGCATCCACAACTTCTCTGAGGTGGTGTCCCCCAGGGGTCCATCTTGGGATTGCTACACTTCAAAATTTTTATTATACATGATACAGACAGTGGGATCAAGTGTACCGTCAGCAAGTTTGCTGATGACACCAAGCTGAGTGGTGCAATTTACACAATGGAAGGAAGGGATGCTATGCAGAGGGATTAACCTAATGAAGTTCAACAAGGCCACATGCAAAGTGCTGCACTTGGGTCAGGCAAATCCCAAATATGCATATAGACTAACTGAATGAAGAACTTACTGAGAGCAGCCCTGTCGAAAAAGGCTTGGGAGTCCTGGTGGACAAAAAGTTGGACAAGAGCTAGCAGTATGTGCCTGCAGCCCAGAAATCCAACTGTATCCTGGGCTGCATCAAAAGAGGGGTGGCCAGCAGAGACAGAAAGGTGATTGTCCTCATTCATCTACTCCACCTTTGTGAGGCATCATCTACAGTACTGTGTCCAGGCCTGAAGCCCCCAGCATAAGAAGAATGCAGAACTGTTGGTAATAGTTCAGAGGAGGGTCACAAAGATGATCAGAGGGCTACAGCACCTTTCCTTTTGAAGAAAGATTGAGCATTTCCTCTGTTCTCCATTTTGCAATTTAGTCTCATACTGTAATACCGAGCAAGATGTAATTGTTCCTGACTACAGTGTTTATTCCAGCCACTAGGTCTGAGACCAGTGTCACTATAAAACTGTCAAGGACAGTTCCCAGAATCATAAACTGTGGTTAGATATTAAATAGCTTCAACGAGTTTTCATTTCTTTTTATGCAAATCACTTTTCTTTATATGGAAGACTTTGTTCAGAATGGCTGGAAACTTCAAGATTACGTATAACTGAGTGGGAGATGATGCTGGAAACATGGGATATTTAATTACATATGAAGGGGAAATTATGCTGGTTTTCTTTTTCCATTTAGACAGAGGTTTGTTTAACCATTTCAAACACTTGAGCAGAAGATCTATCTACTAATTCTATGATTTTAGGTTTACCTCATATAAAGTTTTTACCTCTTCTAATGTTCCTCGAATGCTTACTGCTTCTATCATTAACCTACTGACAGACATAGTCGTTATAGAGATAAGAATCTTCCCAGGAGTGTTTTTTACTCGTAACAACTAAGTCTAATTTCAATATTCTAAGCACTAGGCAGTTTCATAGTTATTCCTCTGAAGCTAGAAAAGAGAAGTACAATTTTTTTTTCAATAATACAGTAATTATTCTAGAAAGCAATATGTCCAGAAGTATAGACTACATTCATATTTCTAGTGTAGATTATTTTCTTTCAACCTACTAGCTGTTAAGTTCTGATGTTATGCCCTGAAATGTTTTATTGCAGAATAAAATTGTACAGCCCAAAAATTACAGACATGAGCTAACTGTCCAAAAACATTCTGAAAATAGAACTTATAATGGGCACTAGGAGTACTATTTCATACAATCTTGAACAAAGTTAAATGTTCATTATGGACAAATGCTGTTGAGATGTCTATACTTTTCATGTACATTAATTGCAATTTACAAGCTCTTTAGTAGGCAATGAACTTTTCCACTAAACCAGGAGTTAAATAGGCCAGCATCATATTAGGGCAGTAACACTCACTGGTTCAAGGTAATAAAGTACACTGAGTTATTTTTCAATACCACTGTTTATTGAGAGCAATACTGTTCCCATAGGCCTTTCTTGATGGAGAGGTACTGGCCACATTATTAAGATGTCAGTTATAAAACAAGAAGTCTGAGACCCCATGAGAAGATGGAAAAAAGCAGATATGCACATGTATACAATTTAAATTTACAATATACAAATGTATACAATACCTCATTTCCAGGTATTTTGGAATATTACTATCAGAAGAAATCCCTTATTGCTAAATAAGTGTCCTTCTAAAAGGATGACATATATATCATATGAAACGTTGCTAGTAACGTTAGATCAAGCATTTTGTTGAAATGCATAGTGGCAATTCTGAAATTTATATTTTTAAAGGTATTTCTCAGTGGAGTAGAAAACTCAGAATTTACATAATCCAATTTGAGATGAATACAGCAGTAATTTTTTTTATTTATAAACACAACAAAGTAGTAGCTTTGGTAAATACGTAAGAGGAGATCTTACTGCATTTCTAAGAACTAATACAAAGAATGCAGTATATTAGAAGAGCTTAGTTATCAGAAATATTTAAAAAACTGCAAGTCTTCTACAGCAATCACTACACTGAACTTGAAAGTACAAGCTGGTAGGAAAAATACATACAATAAAATAAATAATCTCATAAGCAAAATCTGAATTCTTCAATACAAATGTTGGTGATGTATTTCTAGTGTGCAGAATCTCTCTCTCTCCTTTCAACTCTATTCCTTGCAGAAAAGATGCCATAGAGCTATAAAAACACATTTAAAAACTCCTAAGGGAAGGCTTCCTAGGGTCTTTGAAATTCCTCCTTTTCCTATTTCTTCACAGATTTCTAATGCCAACACTGTTTCTGTAGTTTCTCAAACAAGTCAGAAAAGAAAAATACCCTCTAGATATAATCTTTAGATTTTCTATTATACTTCTCAGACTGCTTTTGGCTTTTGAAATAAATGCAAACCAAAATCTACGGTTGTATTATCAACTGTATTTTAATTTTAGTTAATCCTTCAGCATGAATAAGTGGATGGTATTTGACAGCACTGCTACCCATACCTACAAGAAGCATACAATATGATTTAATTAATGAAATAACCTAAAAATTCTTTTCAGTTGATCATTTCTGTCACTTGTAGTTTTATTTATATAGCTGTATTCACAAAAGTATTGCTTCAGGTTCCTATCTCTATGATAAAAAGAGTTAGGCAAGGAGTTGCTACCTACCCACATAAGAAAATGCTGAAACAAAAACTATACATTTTTCCCTCTTTAATCAAGTATTTGAATGTAATCATTCTATGTTCAGATTTCCATAATTTTCACCGCAAAATCAAGCTGGATTATAGAACACTTTTTATGTAATGATTTTGATTGAGCAGTTAGGTGTTTGGCCATGGAAAAGTGAAGCTGTTCTGAGGCACAGGGATATATTTCTGGGGGGTAAAGACAACTTTGGGCTAGGTTGTTTACCTAACTGTGAAAACCAAGAATTGTTCCACCCCCTCCTAATTCCTAAACTAAAAACCTACGAGATACTGGATAATTTTGAACCACGTAAGTGACTAGGCATATTAGTTTAAATAGAATTTCCTGCCTATAGTTTTTTCCTGTGTTATGATAAGAAAATATCATAGCATTCAATGACATTCTAGCAAAAAACTATTACACAAACTGATCTCTAGAAAGCTGTGAATACCAATACAAAGAATTGTCTAGTATCAGAATCAAATCTACTTGGCACAAGCACTTTTTATTTCTAGAAACAAGAAGCTTGATTTCTGCCTGCAGTGTGCCAAAATGTTAGAGTTACTAGGCTCCCTGCTGTATTATTCATTGCTTGGGATGCAATGGAAAAAAACAACACCTTCCATTGCAACCTCTCAACCATTTTTTCTACTGATATTAATGCAAGGGCAGGGACCCTACACCATAAGTTTGTGTTTTGTGCAGTGTCCTTACACTGCTTGTGCTAATTTGAATTAGTATGCTTTGTATTCAAAGTGCTCTTAGAAGTTTCAAGTTCAGCAGCTGGTAAGTACTATAGCTCTCTTTGATAATTAATATCCACAAAATGGTTATATGTGTCAATACTTTATTCTTAAAGTACTTGTTGTATTCAGCACCTGCACTATTATGGAAGACATAGAGGAAAAAGATTTGTGAAAAGGCATATGACCTTCTTCCCACTACAATGGCCATCCCCTAATTAAGCAATGCATCTGATAGTCATTAACAGGAATGAGATAATGAATCACTTTCTCTCTTCTTTGTTAATTTGCTGTAACCAAGCGGCTAATGGATGTCAGAGCTGAGTGATTGCACTGATTATAGTGATTTATAGTTGCAACAAAACAATTTAAAACCATTCTGATTATTCATGTTAAAGATGCTTTATGTTTTGTTTACTAAATGTTTTATGTTCCCCCCTCGTGCCCCTTTGCACACAATGAGAAAGGTCTTCCAGGAAAACTTGAAAGTTCGAAGATTTTTTATTGTTTCAGAGTAAGGCATTTCATTTTGTTTATAGAAAAAAAAAGTTTACCCAGTAGAAATGAAAAGCCTTAGGGTGGAAAGAAAACTTCAGTGGTGCCTAGTTCAAAAGAAGACGGAAATAAGAGGAAATAAGGCAAACTTCAAGCCACTTACCTTAGGGCTCCCAGTCCCCTCCTCATTCTCTGCAGACACATCAGTAGCCAGTATCTCTGCTTTGATGATATCCAGAGCCCTAAGAATCCAGCTGTGTTGCCGTTTGATTTGCCTCTGTAGCTCTTTCCATTGACTTGCAATCATCTGCAGCATGTCCTTCAGTCCTTCTCCAAAATGAAGGGGAAAAAAAAGTAAGTTGTAAGCTTAACTGCATCTTTAAATATTATTCCTTAATCAAAGAAGTAGCAGGATACTTAAATAAACAGAACAGGATATTTAGCATATTTTCACAGAAATGAGTACAAGCATTACTATTGTTCACACTGCAAACAATGCTATTGGGTCAAAAAGTTATTTTAGCCATCATTTTAAATTTTATCATGTTTATGCCAAAGTTTTCAAGAAAAGGAAAATCCCACATAGAATTTGACTGCAATAGGAAAAGCTACAGTAATCCCACCCCCCAATATCCAATCTTTAAACATATCACAATCTACCAAATACATTTCTTCCTACCTTCATCTGTTCATATTTTCAGTAGTTTACATATTACCACTTTCTAAGTATAGCATGACATGCAATACCCTTCTCTGCTATAGCTTCTATAGCTTTTTGGCCTATGCATTTAAGTCAGTGATTTCCTACAGCTTTCACATTAGAGAGATCTGCCTGAAACTGTGAAACAATAGAGGCACAATGTGTAACATGATCAGAAAAATGCAAACAAGAGGATAACCTCTACCTGGGTGAAAACCAGGCAAAACAAAGATGGCATTACATAGCAATATATACTGATTAAAACCCTATTATCATACAAGTCATGCAAACATCTAAAAATATAGGGGTTGGTGGGGAAAGAGAAAGGGATATCAGCATCTCTCTCTCCCTCCCTTCAATTTAAGGCCTCTGCAGAAAAAGACAAGCCTAACCAAAGGAAGAAGGAATTTTTAATTTTAGTCTATTCCTCATAAATATATTGAAATCATGTAAGAATTAGTTTAAGAGACAAAATAAAGTTTTACCAATGCAATTACCCATGCAGGGTATGTAAAAATATATATGCATATATTTGAAATCTTAATTCATTATCTTAATGTTACTGCCACTGCTTCTTCATCAAAGAATGTGTCAGTGTAAAGTTCTCACTGATGTGATTTCAATTGAAACTCAACTGAGCAGCAAGACCAAAATAAAATGAACAGACTATTTGCAGGCAGTATTTCATTTTATAAGTATCACTGCATTGTATGCAGTATATGAAACATTTATAAATCTTGAAGGTCAATCTGATAATGCAAATATTAATAATACATAAGGAAGTGAATATATGCAGTAATTTACAGCAATGCTTCTTCATTCTTTAATAGTCTGGAGATATAAAGACTTGCAATATTTCAGAAGGATTTACCTGATTTGTGAGATACAATAAGCTCAAGAAGTTGACGTCCTTCCTCTACCACTGCTTCTTTTAAAGCACAGTGGCTATCAACATTCAACTTAAAACTCTGGGAGAAAAAAAAAAAAAAAAGAAAAAAAAGGGAAAAATCTCAGCATCAAACACTGAAGAGGCAGTTCTCATAAAACACATATACAAAACTACTTCTGTTTTTTATCAAAAACCACATCCCCATTTCCCCAGTAGCCAACTAATCTTCAATACTAAAAGCTGTTGATATTTTGGATCTGGGCTCAAAATGTTTCCATTTGATCAGCAAAGTGCATCTGTGCTGAAACAGTTGACAAATCTAGAAATTCATTAGCTTTTATGAAAAGTCACAACCTGTAGGCTATATCTGCAGTAACAGCATTCTATAAAATACACTAAATTTATGCCATCACATATGAGCTCTGTTTTTTTCAGATTTCTTTGAAATGTTGGTGATAGAACTATTTATGAAACTATTAAAAAAATTACAACATTGAACATATTGGCCTTATGTGCACTCATACAAATCTATTGTTTCAGCATTACTCTCAAATCCATTTTCAAAGAACAAATCAGATTGCTTTAGATCTCTACATTCTTAATCTGTAAAGCAAGTATTTTTCATCCTTTTTGCTCTAATATTTTTATTAGTTGTTCAATTTTGTGTCTTTTTATTGTATTGAAAGCTGTTAATAGAGAGATGAACTGGAAACACGATCTACTCCGTGTTATGACATTTTGTACACCACTGATAATTTAGTTGGAATTATTTGTGAATTAGTTGGCAGAGTTTCTCACTCATACTTGCATGAAAGAAAGAGAAATAAAATACAATAAAGAAAGGAGCTCTTGCTTTATTTAATCATCAATCACGCAGCCCTGAACACACACATGCAACCCTTGTTCTCTTTGAAATGCCTACAGAACGAATGAAAATAATATTTGACTCCTCGGAAGAAAAGACTTTTGCTTTCTTTTGGGAATGAATTAACTGGCAGTGATTAAAGTAGACTTTGCGAGTGCAGATTTGTAGCTTCTGGATTTCTTAAAGCTTATTTATATTTCTCCAAATATTACCAAGTATTCTAGTACTGAAGATATTACGAAATACTCAAAAATCCTCATTTCTTAGGAAAGTGACCATATTTTTTCTTTCTTAACTCCTGTAGTCAGTTTGATTGTCATAACAGAAAATAATTTACCCAGAACTATAACAAAATGATGTTTTTTCACTGTATTTGTCATGGTTGAAAGAGGAACATTGCTCAAGTAAACCCTTAGCAGTCTTTCAAGCAGCAATCTACCTGACAGTTAGTGACAGAATATTTTTGGGAATTTTCCACTCAAATTGAGTAATAAACAAGAATTTTGCTACCTTCAGCATTTTGTCTATTCCAGTTTTCACGTATAAGCATCTGAAAATAATGTTTTGAACCAGCTGTTGAACAACTGGTGAGTCAAGAAGTTAAGAAGGAAAAATTATGTCTGAAATCAGACTGGCCTGTTCTTAAATCTAGGGAGTTTTATGAACCTGAACCTAGAAGTTCTTTTTTCTTCATGAGAGCCTGTCTGAACAAGCACTGACAATATTTAATTTACTGTTTACTTAAAACAGGCTTGTACTGAATAGTTTGTAATCATGCACTTCACAGGAAATGCACTGTGCGTGTGTCTCAAACAGCAAAAGGGAACTTAAAGGACCTGAGAGTAGGTTGTCTAATTTCATATAATTGAAGCTGAGTACTGATGCAGCTGGATGTGGTAGTGTCTCAAGATGATGTGGATGGGTTTGATAGGAAAATTGGAAAAGATGAGGTATTCTTTTTCATTAGGAAAAAAAAAGAGACTTGCTGTCCTATAAAAGATTCATTTAACATAACGCACCAGATACTACAATACAGCTTGATTTTCAGGTGCACCTATTAACCAGTAATAATGTTAACTGAAGAAGTAAAATATGATGAATAAAGAGCCAAACTTTAGGTTCTGACTAACAATATTCTACTTGTACAAAATTCTGATTTTATGGATAAATTATGCATGCCACAAATACTGTGAACATACATAAAATTTAGAAATAAACTCTTAGTATGTACACATCAAAAGGAGCGAACTATTTATTTAGGTATAAATACCAACAGAAGCAAAGGACGTTGTCAGCTGATGTACTGAAGTGTGAGTTTTAGCTTTCAAATTACATGCATATATATATATATAAGTTCCCATGAGTGGAAATTTCCTAACAAAAGGAAGAAGTGGACAAAGAACACTGAAAAGAACAGTCCTCAGTGAGTGCATTGGTGCTCATAGTTTCTCATGCTCACCTAACTGAAAATGTGACACATAAGAAAGGCAAATAGATTTGACAATGTAATAAGATTATATATATGTAAATCTATCTATCTATCTATCTATATACAAATCTGCACAGCTAAAAGCAAAAGCAGATAAAAAAATTGTAATGTAGAAGGATCTTCAAACAGAGGACCTCTCCCATCCCAGATATTTCCCATTGCCTACTTTTTACATACACGCTGTTAGAGTTACAATTTTCCAAATACCCTACTTTTTACTTAGGGTATTTGGAAAATTGTAACTCTAACAACGTGTGACCTAGGTACTCTGTTCCTCTCCTCTGATCTTCCCTGATAATGAACTGAGCTCTTGCATCTGAGAAGGGGGAAGGAGAAGGAAAGGGAAGTCAATTAATCAAAGCCATTTTTCCAGACACATTTGAAGCTATGGAGTAGTCTAAATATCATACATGAGCACATATACATTATGGAAAATGCATGGGCAATGGCCTGGCAGCTGCTTTTAAAACAACACATTAGTGTCATCCGTAGCAGTAAGGATATATAATGCAGTTTACAAGCTGCAACAAGCAAAATTACCTTATGAAGTTCTCTGCATTTATTTCCTACAGTCACCATGCACATACATACAAATATCAACTATTCTTATTCAGCACAAAAGACAGACAAGAATCACATCTTTTTATTGAAGCTAGAAACTGTAAATAAAGACTTCAGAAGTGACAACTATTAAGTTCCAGGAGTGTTGTCTTGTAGTGACTACATGGAGGCAAAGGACCTCACCCTTCACAAAATGAAGTTCAGCATTGAGTTTTAGGAAACCTATTGATTCATTGGATAACAGTACCAGGCAGCCAAGAAGGCAAATGGCATCCTGGCTTTTATTAGAAGCAGTGTTGTCAGCAAAGGCAAAGAAGGTGATTGTCTCCCTGTATCTAACTCTGGTGAGGCTGCACCTCAAATACTGTGTTCACTTTTGGGCCCCTCACTACAAGAAAGACACATTGAGGCCCTGCAGTGTCCAGAGAAGGGCAGTGAAGCTGGTGAGGTGTCTGGAGAACTAGTCATATGAGGAGCAGCTGGGCGAGCTGGGATTATTTAGTCTGGAGAAGAGGAGGATAAAGGGAAATCTTATAGCTCTTTACTGAGAAGGAGGTTGTGGCAAGGTGGAGGTTGGCCTCTTCTCCCATATAACTAGCAATAGGATTAGAGGACTTCAAGTTGCACCAGGGAATATTCAGGTTGGATGTTAGGAAAAAATTCTTCCCCCGAAAAGTGGTCAGGCACTGGAATGGGCGGCCCAGGCGGTGGTGAAGTCGCTGTCCCTGGAGGTGTTCAAGAAATGTTTAGATGTGGTACTAAGGAACATGGTTTAATGAGAAAACATTGGTGGTAGTTAGACAGTTGGACTAGATGATTCAGAGGTCTTTTCCAAACTTGGTGATTCTATGAATGCTCCAGAACCATAATGGGAAAAAAGCAGCATCTCCTGATCTACACTAGTTTCTGAACACCCTCAGACTTCCTTTTGTTTTTGTTTTTTTTTTTAAATGAAATTTAACTGTTCTGAAAAAAAACCCAATGTACTCCCAACATATCCTAATCTCTCCTCACATCTTATTGTCTGTAATTTAAATTTTCCAAGAAATTATTTACATTTTTTGAGAAAACAACAACAGTACTAAAACAAGGATTTGTATATTTAAGTAATATTTTGGGTGAGAATCTAGCAATTTTAATTATAAGAGTTAGACATTGTGGCAACAGTCATGAACCAACATGAAACAACAAGTTGACTAATTTTGGAGAACTACTGTACTCACATATTTCATCTCTGTAACATTTTTGCAGATACCTGTCACTGTCTATTGAAAAAAGCAGTTCTGGCACATTTCTGTTCTACAGACAGTTAAGATACTTCATTAGTACTACCAAACTTCTGACAACATTTGTGCTGTGAGCTGGTAAGTAACCTGTGCTCTATCCAATACATAATCAGTTTGAAGCTACATAAATACAAAGTAACTCCAGAGCAATAGAAAAAATATTTTTCTACTAGTATGTCAAAATGGCGATAGATATAGGATAATTATATATATAATATAGGTGATGGTATTGGGTAATTATAGAAACTTCTCTAGTGATTTTAGCTTTCAATCAGTGATGCATATTCTCCAACTTTCACTTGTCCTGACTTTACTTTTTGTCCCAGCACATTTATAAACAGAGAAACTGGTGGAAGTTTAGTGAAGATCAAGTAAAATATGTTAAAAGGTATAAATGGCAGAAGACTATGAGAAACAAAGAGGACTGACTAAATGACAATTAAGAGAAAGGGATATCACTATCTTTTTTATACAAACATAACTTGTGTGGACCCAGGAGCTGGACTCAATGATCCTCATGGTTTCCTTCTAACTATCAGAGATATTCAGTGAATCTATGATTCTAATCTGAACGCCAAGCAGAAAGACTTGTTAGCACAGTATATTACAAGAGGATACAGTAGATGGGACTAATGGAATTAAATTAAGAGAGAGAAAATTTAAGATAAATACAAAGGAAATTTCCCTTGAAAGCCAGATCTATTAGATTTTGTAATAATCTCCTAAGGGAAACAGTGAAAACTCTGATCCCTGGAGACCTTTAAATTTTGACTGTAAAAGATGCAGAAGTGAGGACTGCAATGCAGTGAGTCTGTAGTACAATATCCTAAGTCTTTCATGTGCCACTGAGTTTCTGGCTGGCCAGATTCAAAGGGGCAGACTATTCCAAGTAGTCCAGAAATAGCTTTCGTGAAGCCACCTCACCTCTTTTCTCTGTCCACAACTTCTATCATTACAGTATTAGGAAATCAATGTTTTACCCCTTTGTTACCTCTTAAATGTGAATAGCACAGTTATCCTACCCTTAAATAAACATCTAAAGGGAAGATGTCAAAAGCATGGGGCCAGCAACAGAACAAGAGGCAATAGGCACAAACTGGAACACAGGAAGTTCCACATGAACATAAGAAAAAACTTCTTCACTTTGAAGGTGACGGAGCACTGGAACAGGTTGCCACGAGAGATGGTGGAGTCTCCTTTTCTAGAGATATTCAAGACCCACCTGGACATCTTCCTGTGTGACCAGCTGTAGGAAACCTGCTTTAGAAGGGGATTGGACTAGTTGATCTCCAGAGGTCCCTTCCAATCCCTACAATTCTGTGATTCTGTAAATACCTTAGGATCCCCAATTTCTGTTTCTCATTCCTCCTTGAATTTGTCATCACTTAGGCAATTTACCCAAGTTTTGAATGCATAGCTTTAGATGTCAAAAAAAAAGGATAGTCACCTAAACTCTACAAGCCTTTTTGGCAATTTAGTTTAGAAATCACAGAGAGGCTATTTTAGCAGATATGTCATTATTTCATATTTTAAACTCATGCTAATTTTTTTGCTGCCTACTCTAATCTCTTTTGAGTTTCAATACATAAATTTCTATTTGTCATTGCCTGCCTGCATAATACAAATTTTTAATAAAATGTTAACTTAAGGCTTCCCAAATCAAGTCTCAGTTTCTTTATTATCAACAAACAAGAGATGCAAGCACAAAGGTAAGAAATCAGATGGACAAAATGGTCACAAGCAGGGTTAACCACACATCTAATAGTCCACCCTACATAACTATCCTTGATCCTTTCTGGTTTTCTAGAAATACTCAGGAAATAATCTTCAAAAGTCAGCATCTTCTGGCTCCTTTTTCTATCTAGATGACATTTGACTACTGATCTCATATGTTTCTAAGCACAACTCTTCCACAAAGACCTACCACTCTCAAAACCTACTATTTAAACAAAGTATGTTTATATTATGCTGTCCTAGCACATGCAAAAAAAGGCCAAGTGTGAATAGAGTTTTACAACCCAAAGATAAATTAATGGGGCATTATATCCTTTGCAAATACGGAATTACTAAGGGAAAAAAGAAAAACAAAACAAAACAAAAAAAGCCCTCAGCACCATAAAGGTATATACTATTTAAACATAAACTAACCTACAGACTAAAAAGAGCACCTTGGAAATAAAAACACTATCTAGTTTCAGAACAATTCTTGAAGGATTTTCATATGATTGAAATTTCATGGGAATAAAATACAGATACAATTTTCTTTTTATATATCTGCAGAGAAAAAGTTTTATGCAATTTAAGGATTGGTGCCTCCTTAGCAAAATTTGTCTAATAAAATACATAAGATTCCAAATTATTAACCCAATACATCTGTAAAATTAAGAAATGAAAAAGAAATTCAAGTAAAATATAAAGAAATATAAAGAAAATATAAAGAAATAAAAAGAAAAAGGAGACGCAGAGAGAAAAATTTACCAATAACAACCTCTGTTCATGCTCTGAAATTTCTACATTTTTATTGAAATCTTTGGCGAATACCAAAACACAGACAGCAACTGTATTACTTCCAACTACTTGAAGTGTGAATGATATTTTGCCTTTGAGAAACATAGCTGAGAACCCACAGGAATAGACCATAGCTCTTGGGAACTGAAAACAAATATACTTTAAGTGTTGCATCCTGTTGGTTGTCCTTAGAGATCCTTTTCCTATACTCTTCCAATGATTTTCAATCTTAGATATTTTTCTCAAAATTGATTTCATTCCACTTTCAAAACAATTTTCAGACTAAATCTACATTGATGATACCAGCATACTAAAACTACTAAAGCAACAGCATACATTTTAATAGACATAAATTACAACTAAGTTCCTACATAATCATTATGCAGTCTATTAATAAAATAAGCATTAGTTTCAAATCAAAGTGTTGTGGTTTTTTTTCCTAAAGGTGTTTCAAAAGTTGTTACATTGATAAATTAATGTAAAGACCATTATCAAGTTGTCATTCCAAGACTATTCTACAATTGCTGTAAAGCTTTTAAGTCAGAACTCCAATGACATATTATATGTTCACTGCTCCACAAATATGTAATTCAAATAGATGCATAAACAAGAACATCATTTAAGTAACAACCTCACTCCTGTCAAATAAGACACTTTCTGTGCTCTATATGTGCAAACCATATCACAACTAATGGGATACGGATGGGCCCAGCTAACAGTGTTTGCTTTTAGTATAGCATTCTGTGGCCCTCTCATGCACAACTGTGGAAATTTGGGTTCACAGCAAAGAGAAGAAAAGGAGTGCTGAGAAGGCTTGAATCTATAAATAAAAAAAATATGTAGGTGCAATGTCCTTTTTTCTTCACAGCTGTGCAAAACACCTACACAGGGTTAAGTATTCACAAATTTGGACAGTAGGTTTGGGAGAAAACAACAACTGATACTCTTAACATTATTCAAGTCATTCAGTCTCTGGAAAAATGACAGAGCAGTCCAAAAATGCTATTGGTTTGCTCCTAAGTGGGAATGAATTATGGCAATAGCAGGTAGCAAGAATACAGGAGAACAGAAAATGGACATTTTCTTCCTTCATGAAACAGACATGGTAATAATACATGTCCCTCACAACAGTTCTCCTGTTCCTGAGGTGCTGGGAGGAAAAGTGTCACTCACTTCTCCATACACAGAAAAGATATGTGCGGGTTCTTCATTGCATTATCTTATAGGAAACAGCTTTAGATCAGATTCAATATTTCTGTATTGGTCAGCACAACAACACTGTCAGTAGCAGGATGTATACCTGAATTTTCTTAAGAGTTTGTTTTGTTTTTTTCTTAGTCCCCAAAAAACTCACAAGATGCTCCAATTCAAAAGAACAATCCGAACTGTATAGAAACCTATATTTTTCCCATTGTCAGCAACTGTACATACTGTGGCTCTAGACTGTAGTGCAGGTACAGCTGAATGCATTAAATGACAGCAACATTTAGCTCTGATGTTCTCATTTTCACTGAGGAAACAGAAAAGCTTACACGAATGTTATTTTGTTCCCAGAATTTGTAAGCTAAATAATACAACTGAAAATATACGTGCATTCTCTTTAAGGTTCATTTCTGAGCTTCAAATTAAGTCCTTTTATTTTCATGTGTTATTTTGAAACTGCTCATTTTAGTTTTTACTTCTGATTGACACATTCTGCAGACTGGTTCCTATATAAAATAACATGCATTCAGAAGCCAATGCATGCACAGAAGATCTTTTGTGGTAACAGCATGACAGTCAGAAACTGAAGCTAACAATAGGCCAAACAGAGTTAAAGCTAAGTCCTTAAAGAAGCAAGAGATCTGTCCGGTCACAGTGCTCCAACTCTTTATCATAATAATCCTGCAGATGCTATTGCATATTTTGAGGAAAAAATCTAAATTGGCTGCTATGTGCATCAGAAATGTTCATAGAGGAGAAACACAGTACGTAATTTAGTCATTTCAGAGGCTTTAATATCTTTAATAAAACCACTGTTATTATTGCCACCATAAAGACAGCCAGTAGATTAGCCCAAGGCATGTGTATTTAACATCACTTTCAGCAAGAACAGGTATTTAATACTTCTCTAAACTGATGTTTTTCAGGAAATAACATTTTCCAGGGAGATAAGAATGATTTTTCTTCAGACATAGCAGACTTCTTGCAATAAGATGATCAGTTATCATGAAAAACCACAGAAGCTTCTTTATGTTACCAAAACAATTTCTTAAAGGCAAAAATTCGACCTATTTTCTACATGAAAGTGTCTGCTGTTTACAGCTAAGAAAGTGATGACACATGATGTAGCCATAAATATTTCTATTGGATACAGGAAAACTTTCATTCGGTTTTCCTTCAGATAACAACATTCTCAAAACCCTCACACTTTAAGAAGAACTTCATTTTTTAAAGAATGGAGATGACAAACATGCTATCCAGAAGAAAAGTGCTGGAGTGAATCAACTTATAATTTCTCTTGCAATACTAGTGATACTTTCTGCGTGATTAAATAAATCTTAAAGGTCTCTTCCAACCCAAACCATTCTATGATTCAATGATATTTTTAAGTTTCAATTAAAAAGAACATATACTCCTGCCTAAAGCAAACAAAAATCTTGGGACAAACAATGAATTATTTTTAAGGAGGTCATTATCTCCCATTCTTTAAAGAGTTGCAAACCACTTTGTGCTGCCTTAAAGGAAGAGGAATCCACTAGTTCCTATCTTTTTTAAGGACAGCATATTTCCACAGCTGCAGTGAGAGTAAAGTGAAACGTCTGCTCTGTTGCAAACTGCAAATTTAAATGTAGGGAGATACAGTTCTACTCAAAACAGCAAGAGGCAACAAACAATTGTAAGTAAGTACATCATCAAGGGAACACCTACCATACCTTAGATTATTTTCAAGAACCAAAAATGTATCATTTTATACATCCAATCATTTATATATGCATAAAATGTTGCCTGTACTCAATGTTTCAGAACTTTAATTTACAGAATTTCTGAAGAATAAAAGTTTTAGGATAAAAATGACTGACTACTGGTTCCAAATTTCTAGCTAATTTTAACTCCACTGAAATATATTAATTAAATAAATAAATAAATAAATAAATAAATAAAAATTGCTTGCACACATCTATTAATAATGCAAGAAAGATTTAAAAGTTTGAGTAAATAAACTTCATTTGTGGTATTTCTTTAAAGAAGTCTTATATTATCTAGTTCTAAGTATGACACAATACAGAAATGGCTTTGGGCAAAATACACATAAAAGCAAACAAATGTTGCACAGTTTGGAAGCTATCAAGAGCAAAACAAGAAAACGGAGTACACTAAAAACAAACAGGAAACTTAAGAATTTAGATTTAAAAATCCCAGGTCTCAATGAACATACCTATTTTACAGTGCCTTAGATTTAAACCTTTTCCTCAGTGGTTCCTCAGATTTCCTTATCTGCTATCTTACTTCTTTACTGTGCTAAAACAACGTAGCTGTATTAATGACGTATAAAGAGAAGTAAATAGTCAGTTTAGCAAACTAAAATATTCAAGAGCAACATTATGAATTATTTGTTGAGCCACCAGGAAAGTCTATCTGGTTTCAAAAGTACAGCAGTACCCATCTAGATAGATGCTTTTTTCTCATGAGCTGTCTTCAGAATACTAGTTTTGATGAGAACTGATTTCCATGTCACCATTTTCATTGACGTTACTTCATGGTGAAGACTCATAAAACTGAAATATTAATTTTAGTCACTATTTCAGGAGTCTGTGAAAGCATATTTTCATTGACAGCTTCATGTTTAATGTTACGTAAAACTAAGTGTAAAGGAATGCCTGTTGAAAATCAGGGAGATAGGCTTTAAAATTTGCAATGGAAACTACCCACCAAGTAGAAGATTGCCTGTTTTGGGACATCTTATCCTAGCTGTAGACTACCTTTCAATCTGGAGGAAAATTTATAATCATCAAACCTCACGGTTATTCATCATGGGATATTCTGCGAGACTTAAGTTGTAACTGTGATATAAGAATGAAAATCCAGTGTGTCCTACAATTAATAATTGTCATGTATTTGGCAATAAGAATAAGAACTATGTCTGTGTGCAAAAACAATGACTGAGTGTACTCAGGCATTAATTCCATAGTTCCATTCCATTCCATCTCTGCATAGATGAAATAATGGGATGACTAGGGACAACAGACCAACCTAAGAAGAGGCAACTGTTTGAGTGCCTTATCACCTTCACAGAAGTGATGCTAATTGCTTTAGGAGCTCTCACTGTGGGACCTTCAGACAGTCTCACAGACTCATGCGTGCATCTCTTGACAGATGCTGGCCAATATGTAGATACTACATACATGCTTAAAAGCACTGATTAACATCTGGGGTAAACAATCTCGCCAGCTCAGATGTAAGAATTACCTAGAACAATAGTTTGGGGAAGTGTAACAGTTTAAGCTGAAAATTTTGTTAAGGGACTCTTGTAACAGAAATTCACATGGCCAACATCTTCAAGAGATTTCACTCCTTGTGTGAGCACGACCTCGTGCAAAGATTCTAAGAAATGTTGTAGGGTTTGAGGGTTTTTTTGGTTTTGATAATGATGCTGTCTTGAAGTGTCTGCATCACACCGTTTCTCAAAGTGCCAAAGATGTAGAAAAACAAGACAAAAAGTGAGGAATAAACTGAAGATTGAATCCATTACCAACTACGTGCACTGGGGCCCTAACATGACAATTAAGAATTGTACATGTTAGAAAATTTGTGGGATGCTCACAACCTTGTACTTGTTTCCTCTGTAAGACTTTTCTCAGCAAGTAGTAAGAAAAGGAATGAGTACATTTTACTGCTTTCCTGTTCCCACATTTATTTTTCTTAGAATTTGACAGCAGAGATTTAATTCACGAATGCAAAATATTCTCTCTTTATGGCACTAATTCTGTTATTGCAACAAACATACTTCCAACAAAACAATATCACAGGTGGTGAAATTGATAATTTGTGCCAAGGGCTAAGGCCCTGTCTCTACTAATAAAAATAAAAATACTAATCTACTAGGTTTTCACTCCTTCTACGACCAGAAAATTTGCATTAGTGAGGAATAATAGTTATGAGGTTTGATAGTGCAGATGAAGTTTGCAGAAAAGAACCAATGCATTTTCTTTTATTTCAGTTTAGTTTGCTACTAGAGTTCATGAGCCTGAAACCTAAATTTAAAAGTGTTAAGCTCCTTTTACTTCAACATATCTCAGGTTAGTGGGACTACCTATATAACCTGAATGGCAAAAGAAAAAAATGAGCAGTGTACGCACCTTCCCAAAGGCCTTGATCAGTATTGTCTTACAATGATCAATCAAGGAAACTTTTAACTTTCAGCTCAATGTGATTTGAAGTTCATACACTTCTTTTTAAACACAGATTAGGATTTCTGTCAGGCAACTGCCACTGAAAAGCTGACAATCTAATTAATACAAGTAACTATCTTCCTGTTATAAAAATGTTCTGTATTTTAATAATTCAATTCTGCTGTATAAAAATGAATATGATAGCATATGTTCCTGAAATTCAAAAGAAAAAGGCATAATTACTGTTTTTCAAATTGTGCAATGGTTTTTCGCTGACACTATATGCCATGAAAAAAATTATAATACCATCGAACTAAAAGTGAAATGTTCTTTAGACATTTCACTTCATATAAATAAAGAGCAGAACACCCCAAATATCCACCTTGTTTGATTAAATAGTCATCTTCAAGCATACAACATTTCAGGTACATTCCCACAATATAACAACAAAAAAGATTTCTTTTACCCCCAAATTAAAATAGTTATCAGCAGATGTAATACGAAGTACAACTGGGAGCCTAAGAACTTACAGGGGAAAGTAGAGCTGTACAGGTGCCCACACACTCATTTGTTCTGACTGCCCCTAGCAATGAGCTTGTAGCTATTAGTCCACATTCCAATCCATTAGATAGCTTTGACCTTACCTCCCAAAGAACCAAAAAGCAAAGCTGAAAGTAATTTGCCTGCAAAGAGCTACTGTGCTTCTCCACATGGAAGAAGTAGAAAAAAGAATCTGACAGGGACTGACATGCAGCCTGGTGATTGTCCTGTTCCTAGGACAGCATAGGTCTGTCTTTTGTTTTTCAATCAGAAAGGAAAACTACAATTCTACTCATAAAAACTCATGTCTCCACAAGTTTCATGTTGTAAGGGGAAAAACAAACTGAAATCACTAATGGCTTTTCTGAGGTTTCATCTCTCTATGTGCTCTGTATCTTCAGAGCACCTGCAAACATAATGCTCCCATATTAACACATGGGAGCAAATGTTTTTAGTACAAGACAAAAATCCAAACTCTTTGCCAAAAAAAAAAAACAAAAATAAAAAACCTGCTGTGCAAGGCAAAACTCTTCATACTACATTTTATAGACTACAAACTGATATCTATATCACACTATATCTAGTTGCTGCTTGTAGGCACTATAAAATAATGTTTAAGAACAAAAGACATAAAAGAGTTTGCTCTATAGCCGAAATTCTGAAAACACTTTTCCATTAGTTACTAATTTTGTATGTTGTAAAGCGACTAATTTTATAATGATCATTCTAGTATAACAGTAGGAATTAAGATGACATTTCTTCCTGTAATGCATCAAATTACTTCCTGGGACTGTCAAGTAATTTTTGCCATCAGATTATCACAGAATGGAAATGAATCTGAGCTTTGGGTGTTGATGTTTTGATGTAGGGTCATCTAATGCACTGTTCTATCCAGCTACGGTATCTAACGCATCAGCTAAGAATAATTCTGATGAATAGGTTTTATTCAATTTACACTGGCAAGTACCTAAGATTGGGGCAGAGGGAGAGGGAATTTCTTAATTTAGCCTTCTTTTATTTTTCCTTTTTGCCACAATGGTTTGCTTATCGAGATACCTACCCATTGAAAAGATTACATCGATCTGTACTCTTTAGCTACAGCATACAATTTTGGTTTTGAGGAATGAATATTTGGTTTAATTCAGGTCTTTTTTTCACTTGTCTTAGCCAGAAGCAGCTCTTGGCAGAATTCAGTGAAAGCCTCATGAGGTTTTTCAGATATTTCTCAATCTATGATTCTAGCCTGTAATATATTCAGAAGATTATTCATCCAAGTGTTTCCTACTTCCACCCAATGTTTTAGCTCTTTGCACAAGAACAAGGTTAGTGACAGTTGTATTAATTACTTGACAGAAATGCATATCAAGTAAAGTGATTGAAATAATTATTTCAAACATTTTATTTAAATGACTTTGTGCTATGTTAAACTGTAGAAGGGAGAATGAGTTCCTTACTATTAAGGAAGCTTTCTTAATATTACAACATTATAAAAATCCTAGAATAATCAGCAGAAAGAACAGTATTCTTTTTTTCTTTGGCTATCACAATTTTCATTCAATTTTGGAGATAATTTCTGAATTGTAATGTAATTTTGGATTTTAATTTAATTTTTAAAAAGCAATCAGGACTTATTTCAAATATAGAGGTAATTTGTTGGTATATTCATTAAAACAAATTGCAATGCTGCAGATCTTACATCAAAATATAGATGCACACTAGTAATTAAAAAATAATAATCAAATAAAAAACACCACAGAACACTTCAATTACTGATAACAATCATAGTATAATCTTGTCCTACCAAGTGTGTCTCCAGGTACAGTTTAAGACTGTCTGTCTCTGCTTTAGGAGGAGTCCAATTCTCTGTTGTTTCCATGGCTTCATTTAACCAGTGAATTAATTCATCCAGCTTGCTTACAAACCCCTTAACAGATAAGAAAAAAGAAAGAACAAGAGAAGCAAATTTGTTAGTAAAATGACAATCTGAAAAACGTATGCTTCTTTTTTTTAAAACTGAAAATGTACTGTACAGGAAACATTTATCTTTTGCAAGCATACAAGGAAAAAAATACAATTAGCAAGTAGATTTCAAAATAAATGAGGTGCAAAACATTTTGGGGGGTATAATCTAAGGAGACATTTTAGGACAGAACAAAATCTGTATGACTGTGGGAAAATGAAAATAAAATGAAGGTTTCAGAACACATGAAGGGGGTATACATAAAGCTGCATTGAGATTACAATGGCAATTGAGCTGAAGACCTTGTACTGAGGAGACTGGGTGTAGCAGGAGCACTTCTGGATGAAAAAGTGCTGAATAAAGCTGCATTAACAAGTTGTACCTTGGCAGACTGAGGAAAGAAACTACTTGTCAGAATGTATGTCTTGTGATTTCTGTTTTGATCCCTTGGATGAGATGCAGAGAGAAGAAATTAAACAGTAGGTGAGGCAGAATATATATCATTTAATATAAATATCGTTGATTGCATATGAACCACACAGATGGTAATACTGAGAAGCAGCTTCTACTTCTTCAGGAGCACATTTATTGCAAAATTAGTACCAATTATATTGTCTGATTAAAAACAGTGCCCCTGAATTTACATGATTGGATAATACTATAGGTACATACTGAGTACAAATAATTTTACTGAATTCTTATTCACTGCAAAGCAAGTGTGTAAAATAAACTGACCATAACGTTTATAGGCAGCCTGAAAATTAACTGTGAAGAGAAATGACCATCTATTACAAACAACCTAAGACAAGATGAAGTTAGGTCTAAAACTGGTTGTATTATAAACTACTGGCAATTCCACAGTCCAATGTGAATTATAAGCTCCAGTAGGATAACAGCTTAGTATACACACTCAGTATCACACTCTTATCACTTTATTTATGGAATGATTTCTAGTAATTACTAATCCATTCAGATAACTGAAAACAAGCTGAGGACAAAACTTTCAAAGACTGGTAAGTCTCTCAGGAATCCCATTTCCCCAAAGTTGCACATGAAATTGGAATTCAAACTGACGTGGAAACAGGAGTTGGACTTTGGGGGCACAGCTGTGTTACAATGGCTGCTCTGAAAGTAACATCAACTATTTTATTCTTTTGGGCCATGACATCAGGGGTGGACATTGGTGGTGTGACAGTAGAGGTTAAACCGTATCACCAATATACCGTTACATTTTGTTGCTGGTGCCAGATGGCAGCAGAGGAGCAATCCAATAAACTGGCATCTGACATGGAAGTGTGTATGAAGCAAAGGTGTGTCAATGAATTTCTCCACGTGGAAAAAATGGCATCCACTGACATTCATCACTTGCTGATCATTTCTGGAGACCAAACAGTGAATATGACGCATGGTAGTATAGTCAGTCTGGCCCAACTCTCTGCAAAGTAGCGTCCAGTAGTTAGTTCCTGCCTTAAGGCTCAAGTGCCTGATCTCTCGCAGGATGCTCCAGTGCACACTGGAGTCACAGCAGCACGGCACATACTGGGCACTCTGAAGGCCTCATCTTAATTATCATATTTTTGGTGAGCCACTATGAGTTCCCAGAGTGGTAATTAGTCTTTTGTCACCTCTTTTAATGGAACCAGCCACATCCCAAAGCACTGCAAAGAAGAAAACTGATATTCTATAGGTTTCATTACAGGCTATTTATCAGGACATTGTGTGTGTGTGTCTGCTCTGGAGACTGAAATGAAGTTAGCTGCATTTCCTCCCACACCTAGGTCATGACAAAAGGAGTATGTTACTCCAAGGAATGGGACAAAAGTGGGGGACAATATGGAGCAAGATGTTTCCCTGACTCCTTACACAAAAAAACAAGCAATACACTTGCTTTTTTCCAGCTCATAGCAGAGAATAAGAGATGCCACGCTGGCAGAGGAATGGGAAATGGGAGCTGACAGGGAGAAGAGCAGGAGGAATAAAGTCCTTCTAGGCCCTCCAATAAATCTCTGCCTGCATTTTAGCAATGTGCTGTCCTTGAGAGACAAGGTGATATGGTAAACAGAAAAAAATGAAGAAAGGCTCTCTCTTGTATGTGTGTCTTGTACTTTACAAAAACAACATGCATAACGTCTACCCACAGTACACAATGTCTGCATGCCTTCAAAAGAGTGCTCAGAAACCTTTCAGGCCTGCACAAGAACAAAATGCAGCCAGCAGCAACAGAGTTACTTCTATCCTTGCACAAAACACGTGCATGTTTTACAGTCTGTTAATTTACACTCATGTTTGGAAATGCTCATGCACCAGCAGCACAGACTACTAACCGTGCTCATAAACACAAGCACCAGCCTCTTACAAAACCACGCTGATAAGTGTTCTTTCACTGGGCACCCTGAGACAGTGGCCAGGCACAGGCTGGGCAGCAGGACAGCTCGGCAGCACCAGGCCCATTCCCTCCGTCTCAGGGAAATCTCTCCTGCCAGGCAGCGTCTGTCGTAATTTATTTTCCAAATGACGGTAATAAAATGTTGTTGAAAACATTCAGAAGAACACAGCAGTAGAGACCGAAAAAATTGAAGGGGAAGGAAGGGAAGAAGGGATGAAAAGACCGTGCCCCGCCGCGCGGAGCCACCGGAGGAGGGAGCGCCTCTCCCCTGCCAGTGCGCCGTGCCTGGGCCCGCAGCGCCATCTACCGGCACCGCTGCATCGGCCGGCTGAGAGAGGCGGGCACGGGATTGAGGGAGCGGCGGCACGGCTCGTTGTAGGCACGGTGCCAATAAAAGACGCCCAAAATACACAACTGCTTTTACCTCAGCTTATATGTAAGATTAAATTTGAACAGTGCAGCTCTTGCTTCATTTGTCACGGCTTACTGACCAAACAACGCTCCGATGTTGTTTGCTGTTGTTTTGTTGCCTACAATTTCATTTCCTTTATTTTCATAGCCTCATACCAACACAAGAGCCAGCTTTATCACCTGACCCCCAGCTTTATAACTTAACCCCGCCTGGAAAGCAGCACCAGTCTGAAAACTGAAACCTACGCACATATAACTGGCTGCAGCTGCTCTGGAGCCAAGAGCCGGACAGCAGCTCCCTCCTGCTGAGCGCTCCCTGCTCCCCTCTGCCTGCCTGCCTAGGGACAGTTAGCTGCAGGCTCAGAGGGACAGACCAGACCTCACTGCAGATCACAGCCCATGACAAACACACGTGGTTCTGCCTCTGCCGGCAGAGCCTTCTCAGCCAGCCCAAACGGAGACTCAGGCTCCCAGTACTGACAGAAAGAGTGCTGGTGGTGCTGATGGTCCCCAAGAAACCCTAACATAGATACAAAGCCATGTCCCTGCTCTCCTCAGAGCACGTGAAACAGAAGCAGAGACCAAAACATAACTGAAACCGTACTGAAGGGATGCTGCTCCTCTAAAAATTGATCACATTGAGTCCCTAGCAGCCTGTTTAGCTGGAATGATCAAAAATATACATGTTCTCTGTGACACAAACTGCATGACAATATTTGCTTTTCTCATTATTTAGGATCTTTCCCAGAATGTACATGCTTTCAACAAAAGATTCAGACAAAGTAAGTTCTAAAAATTAATATGGAGAAAACTGTTTTCCAATAGTCTGACAGAGCATAAAACATAAATAAATAAGTAAACGCTACAGCATAAATTATATTAAAATAAAGGATGAGACTTAATATGCAATCCTGAATTCATATCAAGGAGCACTCAGTGAGAGAAATTCATAGGATGACAAATTGTAACTGATATATTTTCTTACTCTTTCTGTATTTTCTGTTTTAGATTATGTTTTTCTTTCTCTATTTTTATCTTCATCAATCTTAAGGTAGGAAAGAGTTTCAATCATTACAAACTTCAGTGTAGCTTTGCTGATTTATATTTGTTAAGGGTCTCATCTGAACACTGTTATGCTTATAATGAAAATACAGTAAAATTTATCCAATCCATATTTTGGTAAGGAAAAATTAAATGAGTTTTTGGAAGTAAAAAAAAAAAAACAACTCATAGTCAGCCCAATGAAGCTAAAAATTACTGCACAAAATTCCTCAGGGAGAAAAGCGTGGAACAGAACAGAAAAATGGAGCACCAGTATAATAAATCCAGTCTTTGCCTTTTGACCAGCTGGTTCATTTTTGCAAATGTAATAGTCTTGTAACTATGCTAGCAAACTAGACATTATTTAAAAAAAAAAAAAAGTCCCTACATGACACAGCATAATGCCCTTCCTTTGTGCTGTTTAGGAGAGAAACAAGTATTGTATTCTGGATGATTTGTAGCAACTTCTGTTGTAAAGTTCGCAAATAATGATAAAGCTCTTACCATTCCCCATGCAGAAATTTTTTAAACATTCACCATTAAATCATGCAGCTTTTCATTTTGTTTTATGACAGCTCTACAGATTTTCCTAAGGACAGGAAAAAAGTTCTAATCACACACCCATGAACAATGCTACAGCAAACAATATGGCTTAATCTGAAATTTCACTTGTACAAATGTTTGTTTGATTTTTCTTGTGGTCTAATTTTATTTGCTCTGTATGGATAAGAATGAAGAAGAAAGACAATTGTAAGTACTGTGAAAAAAATAACCATAACACAGTGTGTCTGCTTCAGTGCTGGTGGCCTTATACAATGAAAATACACTTTATTAATTTCTTCTACAAAATCAATGAGTTAATTAACCAGAGAACTTTAAAATAATTGGAGGGATTTAAGTAATGACTGCAAGACTCCCTCATGAATGACCAGACCTCTCAAATTTTGAATCGTAAAACATGAGAATTAACTTGTTGAGTCACACAAAACTACAGGGATGGGTCAGGTCAGAGGCCAAAGGCATGCATGTATACTGGGCCAAGGAAGGATGCACCTCAGAGTGTGGCTTCCATCCTGGCTATATTAAAGATAAGGGCATACAAAGGCAGAGTCCCCCATTTGCTGCACAGGGCTGCAGAGCTCCCTATAGCTCATTGAACTGGCTAGAGCACCTTGGATTAGGCTTCATGTTGTGGCATGCGGAAGCATCTGTGGTGGTGTGCTGCCAGCACAAGACACACTAGAGCATGGCAGCAAGGCCTTTAGGGGTGGTTAAAATGAACAATTCTCACGTACAATTCATTACACTTAATGGGACTGTGTGTATTCCATTCATCCCAAATGTGTGTCAGAAAACATTAAATACTTAAAATTATCACAGAAATTGGTCATCTTTGGCATTCCGAGTAGTTTGTGACTGACTCTTTCTTTACCTGGATCCTGTTTGCATATTCCTCCCTGATCACAACTGTTCAGCACAACTTGCTATTTACTACCTACACCCCACTGCTGCCCCTGCCCCTCTTGGCTCAGCCCATGAGTTTCTCACTCCCTTTCCTCTCCAGTTTCCACTCCACTCTCCAGTTTCCTACTTCATAGTCCCATTGAGCTTCAGATGCTCACTCCATCTCTGCTGAAGACTGACCTCTGATAACAACTGCAGAATTAGTGCTAACATGCTTGCTTATGAAACTGTAAAAACACTCCAGTAACTGATGATATTCCTACATGTTCTTAGCTCAGGGGTGTTGCTTGGACATACTCTCACTGGATTGTAATTTTCTGACCAGAACACAATTGAGACTTCCCAGAAAAGCTTATACTGTCACAGCTGTGAAAAAAATACATGTATGCAGGACTATCAAGTGAGTTACTTAAAATTTGGCACAAAATGTCTCTCAACTCAGAGAACACTTCACTACAACTTTTAAAGTTTCCTAGCTTCTTTTCAGAGGCTAAACTTCACTTTTTACATTACAATCTCTCTATTTTATTTATTTATTTATTTATTTTTGGAAAATAGAAAAGTAAACAGTTCTGGTGTTCAATAATTTTAGCACTTCAAATGATCTCATTTAGACTTTGAAGTTAGCTTTCATTAATTGAATGAAATGGGAAGGGAGGAAGTTCCCATCTCAGCTGGAACTATCATTTTACAAATGCAACTTTTACTAGACCACATTTAGAATGGAAACAGAATAAAGTGCAGTTCTGTAATTTTAATCTGTAGTCTAAGAGACAGTACAGTTATGGTT
>NW_024962250.1:17913998-17923637 GCF_019238085.1 Lagopus leucura | reverse complement strand
AAAAAAAAAAAAAAAAAAAATTCAAAAGAATATGAAAACAATGAATGTTTTCATTTTTTATACAAGATTGCTTTAGATGAGGAATCTGGATATATGCAATAAAGTAAGCACTGGCATGAACACTGTCAAAATTATGATACAAAATACAGAGGATGCAGCTGCGACCAGTTAACACCACTGTAGAATGCTTTATGTATGCCTTCCTTCTATGTCAAATTTTGCTTTCACTTTTTATGGATAAAATTTCCCAGATGTTTTGTGCCTCTATATAGCACAGGTAGAAACATTAATTCAATATCTTTTGACTTGTAATTTTAAGCTGTAGAGGGATAATAGTGCTCAGTTTATTAGGCTAACATTTTCATTTAACACACATGCTGGCTTATTGTATGCAGGCATACTTCTGGTCATTGCATTTTTGAAACACAAAACCCTTCTAATAAGTTGAACTAAGATTAAAATCAAAATAAAACAGAAGCAGCGAACTATTAAGTGCAAACATACTAAGCAATCTATTATGGCAGTTAAGTGTGACTCTACAGTGTCTACACAAACCTCAGTATAGAAGCACCAGACAACACTGCTTTTTAAATCACTAACCCAGACCTTTTTTCTCTCCACCTTCCCTTTTATTACACAAAGGGAATTCTTTTCTTAGAAGAATTGGTTATGAGGCTGTTGCTTAAAAATGAATGTCCAATTTTGTTGCAAGCAGACAGTGTTGTAAAGTTTGTTCCCAATTTACAAAAAATCTGAGCTCACGAGAGGGGTCTGTGTGCAAGGATGGGCTGGCTCTAAGGGCTCTTCTATCACAGAATACATTAAGAAACCCTTTGTCTGACCACAAAAGGACTTACATATTAGTCTCAGGAGGAACTCATTCCTGCTCATGGGTTTTATTTTCAAAAGGATAAAAGTGCACTTTCTTCATAGGCAAAGGTAACTCAAAGAAATCCAGGTACTCAAGAGGATGAGGCTGCAACAAACTCCCATGGACAATTTAATTGGAGTTGGACTCAGAGACAACAATAAAACCATTAGTAGTACAGATGTTAGGGATTCCCAAGGAACAAAAATGCCACAATGGGAAATATTCTTTGTGTTACATTGTCAAGATTCTGTGGCAGATAATGACTTTGCTGAAATACAGAACTGACCAAGCACATCAGGAGGGTGCTAATATTTAATATGCAGTTAGGAATACATTCATTTACAAACCGTCTAGAAACTAGCAGCTTTCAGCTAAGAAGTTACTAACTTACACGATAACCTCAGCCTATGAAAATATGGAATTTAAATATTCACTCAAAACAGGGAAAGAGAAAGATAAAAGACTTTTCATACTGGACATTTCTATAGAGATATATCTTAGTCTTCTACTATATACTGTTTAGGTAGACATTTTTAAGGCCAAATATGATGCTAAACAAATCTTTCACAAGTGCCAGCTCTTAGTTTTGTATCCAACAATCACATATAAAATTAGAAGTGACTACATATAAACATAGAAGTGACTACTGAATGTACTTTTTCTGATCAGCATCCAGCTTATTGGTCACAACTTATACAGTTACAGAATGAAGAAAAGCAGCACAGGATGTTTACTGGCTCATGATGTTTTCTTAGTTAAAATTCACATTATATATCCTAATGCAGCAAAACAAGGATTAGTATGTAAAAATGTGGAGTTGTATCAAGCACAGTCAGTCAGACATAATTCACCTTTTCAGGGAGATGTTCTGGAGAGTCAAGAGCACTTCTTGTGTGACAAAGTACAGTTCTTAGAAGCCTAGAAAAACACTGCAAATTAACTCAGTTCTAATTTTGCCCCTAAAAGTCAGTGAAAAGGTACTCGGGACCTTACTTCTTGCAGACTTTTTTTTTTAGTCTTCTACTAAACCTGCAGACTTTACTAGCATTCCTAAGTTATACTGTAGTCTGACTAGAGCAGGAATGGCAATAAAAGCTTTTAAGAAGCTCTTGTGTTCCTGAAGCCTTCTTGGTAAGAGAATCACAAATATAAATGGCTTAAAAGGCAGGATACAGAGGAACAAGCAGTGCAGTTTTACTTTTCAGTCCATTAAAAATAACTACATGTGAAGACAGGGAACCTGATTCTGCAACAGTAATGTCACTGCCCCCATGGGATTGTTGTGTAGGAGCAGAAATAAAGTCAAAGAGCAGGTTACACTAATGTATGTCTTAAGAACCTTTCATGAATGTATCTGTCTACATTACGTAAACCTTCCCATTGTGCCATAAATGTGATTCTTTCCTTACTCTATGCCTTTGTCTTGCCTTTGGTCAAGTTGAAGATATAATTTCTATTTAAAAGAACCACCATGAGCCGTCCAATACAATTTGAAACTTACAAGATCTAAAAAGAGACCTTGACAGTATCAGCAGATAGGCTCTGGAGCAAAACTAAAGATAGTTACAGTAAAGTATGCCAAAATCTTCCAAAGCCCTATTCCTGCATGGTGTTTTCACAGATAGCAAACAAGCCTCCAGCACCACTAACAGCACTTCCCCAGCCTTCTGGCCAGTGAACACCCACAGCCTAGAGCCAAAATCAGTGGGCTGGAAGGACACTGCTGGGGAGCAAAGATCCAAGCAGCCTTGAGGGCGAACATGTATGCACCTGTATGCCATACAGTGGCATAGAAAAGGTCTTCATGCCTTTGCAAGTGTTGTAAAGTAGAGAGGACAATTGCAGAGAAGGGAGGAGAGCAGGAAAACTCTCTGATACATTCATCATTTAAGGAATCATCTGGTGTGAACTTAACAGCAATATGGATTGGTTGTAAACCTTCAGAGATGCCATCTGCTCAGAAGGCAGTAATGCCAACCATACAAAATGTCTGCTGATCTCTCACACTGATGTGACCAGGCTTTCAACCGGAGACCCAACATTAACATCCATAACACCAGAAAGGCTTCGGGCTTCCAGTGAGGAGAGAGTTCATGCTGCAGAAATATAGATCAATGCTGTATCTCAAAAGTGGTATGGAATTCAAAGCACTCCTGGGAATCAAATAATTAGCATATCTTTCTTTGCATGGAAAAATTTCACACAAATCAAAACATATTAGATGATTGTAATTTAGATGGAAATTCTTATGCCTATCTACCTCCTAAGTTATCATGCATCACAACTGGGAACTGGGCTATTTTCAAGGCAATATTTCATTCAGATCGGCCAAGGCTTGCTGTACTCATGGCCACAAGAGCAGCGCTTGCAGCCTCGCCTGGCAGAGCCTGCACTGGCATGATTCTTTCACTTGCCTCATTCAGCATCCCTAATCTGTGTTCTGATGAAATTTTGAACGGGCAGAGGTTCTTGGGAAAATAGTTGGAAACTATGAAGTAAATAATATAGGCAGCAGAAAAGACACATACAAGAGTTAAAGGATACCAAGATCCCTGAAAAGGAGACAGAACAAGGAAAGAATGGCTAAACAAAACAAAATAAACAAGCTAATGGAAATGAAATTGACGCACAAAAGAATTAAAGGTAGTGCAGTCAGCAACGGTGATGCTGTAAGGCCTGAACAATGCACAAACTTCTAAACGATCACCCAAATCCGGTCCTTGAATGGTCTGGTCAATGCTACATACTGTTTCTCAACATACATTCCTTCACAATTAGCAATGCCGTTTACTGATCATGTCTCCCAGTAGCTTTCACTACTCTTAAAATAACTCTGAGTCATTTATTTTCTATATAAAAAAAAGATATGCACCCAAAATGTGTTCCAATAGAAGATAAGTTTAAGTTTCTCATATGTATTAGGGCATCAAGTACCTCAAGCTCAGCCTTTTTTATATTATGCTCCTAAGTCAAAGATTTGCCCTGTGTAAAGAACAGCCAAGAGATGTGAATTTTCTTAGGTCACTTGGACTCACTCAGCTGATACACCAGGGAGCAAGTTGTAACCACAGTCTCCAGATATTTGTAGCCAGAGGTGTACAGAGGGAAGGACAAAAGCAGTAAATGTGCCTGAGAGAAGACAGATCATGTTAGCTACTCCCCAAAAGGGAAACTTCAGCTCTGCAGTTGAAGTTGAAAGTAAGATCTGGGTTCTGGAGGGATCCTGGGCACAGTGCAGGAGAGGACAGAATGATCTGGCTAAGAGGGAACTGGTAAAAATAATTATTCTGTAAAGGTTTCCAAATTTTGGTTTAAAAAAAAAAAAAAAAAAAGTAACTCAGAATTATGGTTTAAGGAGGGTATAGAGACACCAAAATGAGTTGCTATGTCCTGGTTACAGGGTAAGGGCTGATTGCTGGGATATATTCACACATTCACATTATTTCTCCTTTTGTCCACTGTTAGTAAGCTCTATACTACAACAGAAAATATAGAAGTTAGTTCAGGATCTGTTGATCCTAAATAGATTTGTTATTTATTCTACAGAAAAATCTAAAGCAAAATGTTCTGATCAGAATATTCCTTATTCTTGCAATATGAAATGTTTGTTGTTCAGCAACCTTGATCCAAACTCCATGGTTAGTGAGATTATGTGGTCAGCATCTACATTTTCTGTGAAGCTAGTTGCCTGCTACACTTTTTCTAAAAATGCTGTCAATATAACTACTGATGTTGAAGCAACTTAGGGTGATGTAAGGGTACTTGGAAGTACTGTGTTGCCTCTTCATGTAATTATTTTAAATGTTGTGTTGGCAACATACCTTATTTTCAGATTGTTTTACAGCTAATGTATGTATTTTTGATTATAAGCTGAACTTCATCCAAAAGATGAACTAACCTTCATTTGCAATTTTTCCATATAATGGCTTCTGTAATATATCAGACAGCTTTATTTTGCTCAGAAAAAAAAGGCAGTTATGGATGGCCATCATTTCTTGCTTGACATGCTCTGAGTATTTAAGCGTCAGATGGAGCCTGGGGGTGGGACAGACATGTTCAGCTGTTCGTCCTGCTGAGGGTCAGCTGTGACCTTGCACATGCGCTGGGCAGCACCACAGGCGCCGCCTGAGTGCCTCCCTCCTCCCACCAGTCCTAGCATTTCCTTACTGTTTGATCCTATAGTTCTTGGAAATTGACCTCACTCCCCCAGCATTTAATTCCTTTGAAACTGCATGTAATGTACATATACATGCTTGTTCCTGCAGCCTAAATGCAGAGTGGGCCTATCATGTGATTTCAATTTAAAAGAGGTTTGAAGGTTGTCTGGGCAGTTGCAAACAATTTATCTTTTCCAAAACGAAGAATAAACCATGTTGAAATAATGACATTAACCAAATTGAGTACTTTCAGCAAATGGCACAAAATCAACTTCAAAGATTCAGTGCCTTTGTATTAAAAGATAAATTAATTATATTTTATGTATAATTTTCAGTAAGCTAGCTGGCAGGTGATGGAGAAGGGCAGAAAGGCATAATATTCTTGGCCTGAAAATCAGGAAGTCATAATAATCACTGCTTATCTATATAACGTAAGTAAAGTTCTCTAAATGATAATAAAAATAGCAGATATATGTTCAGTAAGACACTTATTATTTGCAGAGAAGAGTTTATTTTTGAAATATATTTTGCAATATCTGTTAAGTGAAATAGTACACTTCCACAATAGGAGTGGAGGTGCAGGTTATATTTTATAAAGTTTAATAATAGACATACTCATGCTATTATTTTAAATCAGAATGACATTTCAACATTAAATTCATTGGAATAAAATTCAAAGCAAAAGTAGTTGGAACCCACTCTTAAGTAAAAATATCCTCCTAACAATGATTATTCATGAGGAGGAAAGATTATTGTTTACAATTATTTAATTTCTGAATTTCTAACAAATCCGACTGTAGAGTTACACAAATCTTGTTCATTTGAGAAGCAAATTAGATTTCTATTAAATAGGTGCTGTAACAACAACTGGCCTCAAGAGGGTGATACATTACCATATCGAAAAGTTTTCCTATTAAAGGAAAATATACCAAACAACTCTTTACTAAAATAGAGCAGATGCTATTTGCTTATGAGTAACTGTTGAATGTATTGACCTCTGCTAAATCCTTGACATGAATTAAGATACAGTGACCATGATTTTCCCTCAAAATCAGAAAGTTGAATTCAGCATTTCCTATTGAGTGAGGTTAATTGGTGAGAAGAGGTTACATCTGCCACCTCTCAAGAGACATTTAAATTCTCTGACCTATGAACTTGTTTTGCAGTTGAGATTTCTGTGTTTAAATACTAAAACAGGAAAAGCAGTGATTGCCACTATTCTTTAAGTATGACAACAGCAGGAAGAAATTAAGATTTGTCATCTCTTACTTTCCTCTATTATTATTGCTTCAGTTCCCCAATTTCATGTCCTGTTATGCACTCAATTTTTGTTCATCTGCAGTCTACAAAAACATCATGTCATTATTACTTCCTCTACTGATTGCTTTTCTTTTGCCTTCTAATTTACTTATCTTCACTTCATTTATAATTTTTTTTTCCAGTGGTCTCTAGTGGGCAGTTCTTTATAACCTCTTAAAAACCTAATTCTGAGTTACTTTTTTTTTTTTTTCTTTTTTTTTAACCCACCTTTACAGAATAAAATAACAGGCTCTGGTCTTTTGTTTGTTGTCTTTTTTTTTTTTTTTTTTTTTTTTTTTTTTTTAACCCCAAAAGATTTGTTTTTAACAAATTTACAATTTTCTCTTGTTTTCTGTAGTTCAGCAGAGTTGTGACAAATTTGTACTGCAATGCATAGGATGAACCTGGTTTGGACTTATCTGTGCTAGTTTTATGCTAGCTCCTAAACTTCAGTTACAGGTATATTGTAGTAGTATTTATGTTTCAAATGATTCTGGGTGTCTTTGGTCTCATACAGCACAGTAAGGAAATACTCCTGTAGTCAGATGTTGGCATCAGTGGGCAAAATTATTAAGTTTTTGCAACTTGAATATCTACACATCTACATCTCTGTTTGCTCATTGGCTCTTGGTCTCTATCTTCGTCAGCCTGCTCTGTGAATTTTCCAAAGATTGTACAACAGAAAGTAGAAGCAAATCTAGTCCTCTGGCAAACTTTGATCTACTTGAAATCAGGGTTCAAAATAAGTCTTTGCTAACAATAAAGGAATATTCAGATAAGACGTAAATTTTGTTAGCTAAGGCTAGTTGAAGTTCCTTGTTAGGATTATCATCTGGGCTCCAAAATCTAAGGCAAGGATAAACATTTATTTGTCTTTCTGGTTGCATTTAAGACAACTTTCAAAAATCTGTAAGCACACAGATAGACTGAAATAAACCTCTGAGAGAGTTTTCTGTCCACGTTCACCACAAATCATATTCACTCTGATGCTTAATGATGACAAACATGATTTAAGAGTTAGTTTGCTTTAATGTTTCATTTCTGATCCTAACATACTGGAAAGGATGGAGGAATGAAAACTCTGTTGCTGTCAAAGCACATAAAGACACGCAAAAAGAAAAGGATATGAACATATTCTGAAGAGTTATGCAATAATCTTACATAAGTGGACTTGATCTTTCCTCTCAAGTTAATCCTCTCTAGACCCTTGAACATTTCTCCTGCTCTGACTCATCTTCAGCATGTACACATTTTAAGGCAATGATGCATTAACAACAGTAGATAGGTTGGAATTTAATTTAGTTGGAAGTTAGCAACAATGTATTATCTAAATAATTAAATATTTAGACTAGACCACGGGGACTCTGCTGTACTGTAGCTTTCTGGAATATCCTGTGCACTCTCACAGAAAATACATAAAACATCAGTATCCAGGAGCGTAAGTGTATTATGTAACAGAACAGCTAGACCTTAAAGCATTGGGAAAGGTGCAGTACTATGAAAATAGAAAGCACTGAGCATTCTTTCTTATGCCTCTGTATATAAACATGCTTAAGGGAACAATAGAATACACAAATGTCAATTCAACAGTTATCTGTTTGATAATGATGGCACTTCAAGGAGTGGGAAAAAAAATCAAATCAATATAATATAAAAATCAATACGTTAACTAGTTAACAGAGTTTGTCAGAAGTTATTTCAAACTGAAAACAGGAGGACTGGGATGTGGCGTTTAGCTGTGTACACAGCAAGAATCATGAGGTGTTTGGAGCTAAAGGTTTTGCATCAGATGTGAACCAAATGGTTGATGTAGAACATCACTTGCAATCAGTTCTATATACTAGTAAGGACATACCCTGAAATCATTGTGAAATTACTAAAATTTGGAGGCCTTTACACGGGGAATTAAAAAACAGTTTTGAACAAGCATGTGTTTCATATTATATAACTTCTACAGTCAGTTTTAGATGTGCAGTTACAAATTCAGAATTTGCAGAGCTTGCATAGTAGTTGATGGTTTTGCAAAGATTCCCAGTGACAAACTCATTCAGTTATAAAGCAAATGCCAAAGAAAAGTGCATGCACTCAGAAGAGATGTTTAAATTCAAGCAAACTGTTAGAAACCCAAACGTTCACTGTATTTCAATATCATTTTTTAGTAAGAAGTATTTGAGCAGAATTGTGAATTCCATATGCATTATTGCTTAATAATACTTTAACCAGCTTGTAAACCAAGGGATGGGCTTTTAAAGCAGGGCAGTATTATCAGATCAAAAGCAACAAAATAGCTCTTCACTCACAGTACAAAATATGATGTGACATCTGCAATTATGCTGCACAAAGCAGCAAAACTGCTGAGAGGATTTCAGTGTTGCCAAGGCATTTCTGGATCTGATAACTTTTTACTCGGTGTTGTATCTTTGTTGGTAATTTTTTTTGTTGATTTTGGTTTTTGCAAATTGCTCCTCAGCAAAGAGCAGTATTTCAGTATATTATGAAGCAGCACGGTAAAATTTATAAATGAAAAATGTTGACAACCACTTTACTATTAGGAAAAATATGTAATCCATTTATCTTAAGGGGTTCAGTATTAAAGCACTTTTGCATAATTTATTGAGAGAAAAAAGGCTGAGGAAAGCACTACAGCACTTGAAAAATCCTTTATCTGGTAATTCAAAAATTGCAAGTCCTGTTCCCTGTCAATTATCTTTGCATTTTTCATCTGTTCTGACATTACTGGTTTACGTTCTGTTTTTCTTCATTACCAAGTCCTATCAGCATTATCATTTTCTATAAGCTTTTTTAGTACCCTTAGCACTACGGCCAAACTTCATTTGTTCTCTGTACATGCTCTTTGCCCTAATGATGAAAATCATCTCCAAATACAAGTAAACTTTGCTTCTCTTATAGCAATCCAGCTTCTACATTAACTATACCAATGCAATGTTTACATCTCATTTTCTGCCCAGAAGAAACTATGTCCTCTATCAATATAAACAATTAAATTTCAGTCCTCCAAATATTTTCCAGCCATCTCTCCACTACCCAAATGGACTCCCAACTCTATCTCCAACATGTAATTCACTCAACTGAGCCCATCGAACCATTTGTAGAAGCCTACAGCTTAGTCACCTTGTTACTACCCTCTGAAAATACAAGTATTTCACACACAAACCCATAGGTTATTTATCACTCTAACAAGTTTAGCTCTGAGAGTACACTCTTTTTTGTAGACTGCACACTTCACCAAACCTCAGTTCTCCCCGCTCTCCCGGGGGGGGGGGGGGGGGGGGGGGGGGGGGGGGGGGGGGG
>NW_024962250.1:17887365-17913898 GCF_019238085.1 Lagopus leucura | reverse complement strand
CCACACACACACACACACAGGAAAATTAATCCTATTACTCTAATAACTCAGAAAAGAAGTTTTTGATCTCTGCTCCACTGAAAGATCTTGGCTGCAAAGGGGACAAATGGCTGCACAAGGGTGACAATGCCCCTGACTGGACCCTGGAAGGCAACACAAAGACTAGCAATAACTCTTCGTTGTAGGATCCCTGGTGCATACTCTAATACACAACATAAAAATGTGTCAAGAAGGTGAGTAATGAGTGCCAGTCTGAACTGCCTGACAAAGACAGAGCCACTGGAGTTTGGGGAAATTCATGAAAAGATGGGAACGATAGATATCAGATTGTTGTTTTCAGAGAAATTCAAGTATTCATATGACTCTTGCAAAAACTGAGCTTGCCATAAAACAAGCTGCAAGTCTGTAAATGAGGAAAATTTGGCAATTTTCTCCATATAATAAACACTGAGGCCTGTAAAGCCAAAATATCTTCATTTGAATACCCAGTATTGCACATGGTTACCTTTCCACCCTTTATAGTTATGCCTTCAAAAATCAGATAAAATGGGATTATGAGTTACTACTGATTTCAGGACAAAGATGTCAATACAGTTATTCTATTCTAGGACTGCTATCTAGTGGACAAGATTTTTCTGGTTGAATTTTTTTTTTCTTTTTTTTTTTCCAGCACTATCTTATTACTCAGGTGATTTAAAATGTATCATTACAATATCATCCCTAAGATGATCTTCCAATTTTCATGTTTGCACATAAAAATGAAAAAAATATATCATTAGTACGATTTTAAGGAAAAATTAGTTTTATCAAAGAAAGGAACCTTTCAAAACTGATAAGGTGGAGTTCTAGAATGGTTGAGGTAGGCAGGGACCTCTGGATCCATGTGGTCCAACCCCTGCTCAAATAGAAACACCAAGAGACAAGTGCCCATGCAGCTTTTTAAGATCTCCAAGGAGAATGCATAGCCTCTAGTCAGTCTGTACTTCCGCTGTTACCCACAAGGTAAAGTGTTGCCTGATGTTCAGATAAAGCCTCCTTTGTTCCAGACTGTGTCCATTTCCTGTTGTCCTGTCATTGGGCACCACTTAAATAAACCTGGCCTCATCCCCTTTGCATGTTCCCTTTAGGTATTTATACACATTAATAAGATCCCTGAGTCTCCTCCAGGCTGAAGAGTCTTACTGAAAATAATGCCAGTGATTTTGCCTGCAGGAATGATGCTGACATATCTTTTTTTTTTTCCAGTTAGTATAACAGAAACTACCAACCTGAATCTGCATTCTAAAATGAACTTAGGGTAGCTACTAAACAAAAACAGCTTTAATGCTGTTTTTAGAGTAGAAATACATCTTGACAATAAAAGGAACATTCAGAATTTTCTATCTCTCCTTCTCATATTTATCTCCAAAATGTAATTTCAGAAATGTACATGGAACTGCCACAAAAAAATGTAACATACCACAAAACAGAGATACCCAGTACTACCTAAATAAGAATCATGTGCCAAAGAATTAACTGCACTACAGTGCAAAATATGGCAGAAATATGTAGTGTTTATCACAAAGAAAGTGTTCCAGTTCAGCAGCAATTAGGTCAGACAAGCAGAATTCTGTCTATGGATAATCAGAAAGATGAAGAGTATAACAGTACCTGTGCAAGGGCATCTGCATAATTTGGAAGTATGAAAAAACAAATTTGGCTAGTTTCCTCAGATGGTTATATTCCATATAAATGAGACAATGGAGAAGTCTTCCAATAAATACTGTAGCATACATTCAGCAAACTGCTTACTATCGAGGTATTTCCAGATTTGAATTCAAAATAATAATAATTCAAAATTATTCCCATCAGTATAAAATTTTGAAACCACTTTCTTCACTCTATTAAAATAGCTAAAATACAACTTTCAATGATTTTGAGGCTGCCACTTCTTTCAAGGCTGTTGTTCTCCAAAAAGGAAAGGTTGAGTTCTTTTAGTTTTGTTTTACAATCTCGATAAATAAAATATATTAGGCTAGACATTTTCCACAATGTAAGTGGATTACGAACATGCATGTGCTTGCTTCTTCTTAATTAGCTTCTCCTTTCATATCTGACTTCATTAGCATAAAATTAGCACACACACAAAAAAAAAAGATTTGAAATACTGCTAAGACACATTCATGCAATTAGGAATCCTCTTTTTGGGACTGAAGGTTTATTAAACAATAGAACTGAACTAAATGCCAAATGATGACACTTTTCCCATTTCGCTTGGGGAATTATGAAACAGGAGATCTGGCAAAAGAAAGGACTCTGTTGCAACACACATATGATATTTTTTTGGAAGATTTTGTTTGCAATTTTTCATAGCCTCACATAACAGATGAATTTTCTATTTTTTCTACTACTTATATCAAATTAAAGTTGCTCAGCAAGTCATCACTTAGGCAGGAATCATCTCAGTAAAAGCTCTTGTATTGAAAAACTAACCATTTTTTAGTTCTATAAACAGAAGACAGAATAATAGCAACAGAATAATAACATTAACATAACATAAATAATAGTATTAACTGCAACCTTTTTCCCTTTCTGAAGAACAGGTAGTTCAGAAGTGATGCAAAGCCAAAAAAAAAAAAAAAAAAAAAAATCCTATCTCAGCTCAAGTTAAATTAAATTAAAAGCTGCTATGTTTAGTTCCACAAAAACTAGGAGGAATATCATTGCTAAAAGGAGAACTGATTAAAATGAAATAAAGTTATTATACATGATGCGACAGGAATCAAGAAAACTATCCCCACATTCTTGCACTAAAGCAATTTTTTTTTATTTTTACTTTTTTTTTGTGAAGAAAATAGGCAATGTGAAGTGGGGACTACAAAGCATCATTTCACAAAAATGATGATTTTCAAATGCTTCCAAAAATAACCTATTATGAACATAATCTTGGCCAAAAGAAGCTCTGCTATCTTTGTAGAGTATGTTTTGCCAAGTTTAAAGGCATTGGTGTAAGTAAGACAATCAAATTCTGAGTAGTTAAGGTTAACTGCAGCCAGTCATAAGCACAATTATCATTACTGCTGCCTACTTCCATTGGTCAGTAGAGACTATTTTCATCATTAAAAGAAAAACAAAGCAGACTTTCCCTTGCTCCCAGCTTCACCTCTATGTACAGTCTTATTGAAAACACAGCACAAAAACACAGGATTATGATCTTACCTCAATTTTTTCCCATATGGTTTCATAATTCTCTTGATGTTGTATATCTTGCATAAGTTGACGAATTAAAGCTGATTTATTTGAGGCAGAAGTTTCATTCTCAGTGCGCTGAGTGGCAGCTGTCCTTTCCAACTTTCCTTCAGTATATTTTTTAATGCCAGACACAGGCATAGAAAGATCTTCATCAGAGAGAATATCACTGAGAGGCCCAGATTCAATACTGTCACCCAAGGAAGATACTATATCACTTGAAGAACTTGGTGAAATTCTACCCATTTTTTTGTGTTTTTTTACCTGGTATGTAGGATACATTTCTGAATCTGAGTTCATTTCTGACAACTCCCAGTCATCAATATTTTGAATAGCTTCTCTTCTGGGCCTTTGAGGCAGCAGCTTTGTCAAATTTTCTAGTTTTAAAGCTAACACTTCAGTCTGTTTGAGATGTGAAGGAAGTGCTAAATATTCATCAGAACCATACCAGATCTCACCATCTTTACTGTGTTTATGATTATAACTTGGTGATGAGGATAAACTTTTATTTTTCTTTCTTCTCGGTAAAAGAGGTGATGAGTTGATATGTTCAGAACTAGCTGAGGAAGCATTCTTTTGGCTACATGGTGAACTAAAAGGCTCAGTTTTACCTTGTGATTGTCCATTTAGGTCTCCCTGATTACAAGCATCTGATGATGCAGAAAAAGAATCAATTTCTGCGCCCTCTAGACACTGAGAGTTATGAGAAGTAATTCCATTTTGTAGAGAATGTTCTCTTTTTTTTACTTCTATTGGTGGAGCTGTTTTACACGTACGTACAGACGTTCTGCCAGCTTTCACTTTCTGTGGAGTGTCATGAGACTTCTTGTGCTTTGATTTTTCTTTACAGGTATAGTAAGCAGGTTTTCCTAGACTCACAGGACTGTTCTTAAAGTGATTATTTATTGTGTACTCAAGATTACTATCGCCTATTTTATTTAAGCAATCATAAGACTGACTAACAGCAGATGGACTACTATAGGTTGACTGTAAAGCCAGGCAAAGTTTGGACCTGTCTGGTGGATCTAACAGTGAGGGTGTACTTCTACTCATTTCATTCTTTACTATCTGAGAGATTTGCCTTTTAAAGTCATTGGTTTCCATGTAGTCTTTAAATACATCATCTTTCAGAAACAGACCTCTTTTTGGCAAAGTAGGCTGTGTGGGGGAATCTTCATTATAGTTAAAGCAGTCTCTTATGGATCTCTTAGAATTTGAGTTTTCACAGTGAGGGTGTTTGATTTTTTCATCACTGAGTTGTGAAAGATTGTATTCTGGTTTCTTCTGTGCAGAAACTGTTTTGTTCTCAGTTGATGAGATGCCATCTTCAGAGCAAGGTCCTTCAGTAACAGGAGAATTAGCAGGAGAATGTGAAAGCTCAAGTGGTCCTTTCCTGTCCTTGCTTTCATCTCCATCTTCTGATGCAAGAGGTAAATGTGTTTTCTCATTTAATGCTTCATTACTCTGAGGAGCAATGGAATCTGTTGCTACTGCAAGTAAACCCACACTTCTGATAAGTCCTGGAAAGTCCTTATCCATCTCACTGTAATTCCAGGATTCAAATGATTTTGCTTTACCTTGGCTGGAGGTCATGTCGTCTAGAGCACCAAGCAAATCTTCACTTGGACTGTAGTCAGATAGTTCAAATGCAGTAATACCACAATCCAATGACAAGTAATTTTGAGAACATTTGATGGTTAGCTGTCCAGAATCATCAACTTCAGTTAAAGAGTCAAGTCGATCCTGAAATAGAGGAAGAAATGGCACCTTTTAGAAGTTTAATTTCATATGTTACACACAAGATAATGAAATATCAGCTTCATGCTTCACTGCCTAACATATAGTAAAGTATTAATCACTGAACAAGAAAGAAACTGGAAAGTTGATCTGAGAAAAATAAAACAAAACTTTTGGTCAAGTGGTTACAACAACTATTTAAAAACATCACAAAGGGGAGAAATTCATGTTTTAGGATTCTAATTCTAGGTGGCTAAATCTGTATGCTGGTCTTTTTTGCCTGGTTTGGTCTACAAAATAGATATCTTTAAGGCAAAGTTTTACCTAGAGAAGGTGCAGTTAGTGCAGTTACCCCTACAATCTCACAATAAGCCACTTGGACTATGGTCTGAACCAGAAGAGTCTCAATAAAGAAGGCTATTGTTTGCAATCCTCTATAAACATAATGTTTGATCTCTGTACTTACACCCACAAAAACTTATATTAATCGTAGTAACATACAAAAAATTCCTCTTACTAAAAATGTTGTTTGTGGAAAACATACATTACAAAAATATTTATCAACTGAAATCTTGGACTTTGCAGTGTTTTTGATATTTTTTATTTAGGAAGTTATATCCAGATGTAGAACCTATGCCACACACTATGCATTGTCAATAATCCAGAATTAAAAAGGGAAGTTTCTATTAAACTGTTGAATTTCTGTTCTGGAGTTGCATTTATTAAGGAAAATAATGATTAAACAAGGATTAGTATTACAGCTGCATTTTTCCTCTAATTTCTGGAAAATATTAGAAGCTGTAAAGCCATATATAAATCAAACCCCTTCCCAAAGGCAAAAGAGGCCTTCATTTCTCCTGAGTAATGAGCTCCATTCCTTCAACTTTTAAAAAAAGTGTTTATGAATCTTAATAAAATCTCAATAAAGTTTTAATAAAATTTACAATCACGTTCATTAGACCATTTAGCTTGGTCATTTCCCAGGCAGCCATTTAAACATGTGGTTCAGATGAGCATTATTTAATGCCAGTATTACCATAGTTTTATTATTGTTTTTATTCAGGAAAATATTCACACATCTACCAAGAAGAATAACTTACTTCAAAAAATCTGTTTCCACACAGTAATATTTCCTGTAAAACACTGTAGGCTATATTTCCAAAACCATCTTGTATTTATATTTGATCCAGTACAATTCTGCAGTTTTTTTTACTCTTTCAAATAAGTTAAATTAATTAGCAAGGTTTTCCTACTGTGAATTTTCCAACTGTTTGAGACCATTCAAATTCACTGTATATTATCATGGACTTATACTGGCCCTTTTCATACTTCCTATTCTTATCAATTTCGAAATACAACTATTACAATTAGCTCCAGCTAGGAAGAACTCAGGCTGCATTGAAGTGATTTTTCTTTCTTCTTAGCTATCCCTGGGTAGTTCCTAAAGGGGAAAACGTCCTTTAAAATATTAATATTCTAAAGTTCTTATTTAAAAAACTATTTTCTCAATTTGGCATCTCCATCATAGCAGCTTGCCCCATTGATTTTTATTCTATTTCCATTATTCCTCAAAGCATGAACTCTCATGAATCTCTTCTGGCTGGCACCTAGATAGCCAAAAGTACAGTTATTGTCTTCCCAGATAATTAGTTGTGTTCCTAAGCAAGTCAATACAGACTGTGCTGTATGCTTTCTAAAATACTATAAATAGAGCCCAGAAGGACTGTTCCCTGCTCAGAAAATTGTCTGAACACTATCAGAGTTGCAGGAGCAGTGATGCAATTTACCGAGATTCAATTGTCTCATAGAGCACAAAAGAAAACTTGGTACATCAATTCCATGGAGTTCCTCAGTTAACACTGGCAGCCTGAGCTGCCAGTCTTAAGGCTGACTTAAGGATCAAGCCAAACATTTGGTGAAATGACAGGTTCACGGACTACAGAAAACATTTGATCTGCTGGCTCAGATTAAGTTTCCATCTAGACTAGTAGATTGTGCCTGCAATTACTTCTAAATACTTTCTGCCACTTTCTGCCAGCTAAGCTACAGGATGTGGGTATATATATACACACACACATATATATGTGTGTGCATGACCCCTAAACACAAAATATAAAAAAATAAACCTTATAAACTATAAAAAATTAACTTTAATTCCTTGTTCATATTCCTCAAGAACTCAATTAAGAAAATGTTTCTGTAAGGAAGGGTTATCTGCTTGTGTCAAGTTTTCTTGGTTTGCCCGAGCAGTTTCACTATCCACATACACACAAAAACACCTAGAAGATATACTCCTTATACTGTGAGTCATTTTGTAGTCACACAACACAGACCTGTCTGGGAAAGAGTCCAGGGGTGTAGGTGAGACCAGATACGATTTTCTCTATGTTATTTTTTATTCTCTCTTATTTATTTTCTTCACTCAAATAAAGCCACTATCACATTATATTCGATTAAAAGCTTGAATAAATATATTTAAAAAAATATTAAAATGTACAGAGCAATTTCTGGGAATCTATTTAAGCATTAGAACAGGAACTTAATATTGATATTTTTTTCCTTCTACTGCCAACCATTAATTTTATCAAATGCTGTTTATGCTTTACCTGAGAGAAATTAAAGAATTGTGATAGGATATACTGCTTTTTATTATTATTATTATTATCAAGCAAGCCAATACGGGGAAAAAAAAAAAAGAAAATCCCACTGGAAAATAATCCATCCCTCTCCAGTCAGTCCTCCCTTTTTCGGAAGGACAATTTTTATAGGAGTTGTATTGAGAGCCATGTGGGACATTTTCTGTTTCTTAGTATCTGAATCAGCTCTTTTCTTAGGTCTTGAAATCACCACACTTGAGCCAAAAAAAATCAATATTTCACCCTCAGTCATTACTCTGGATTTTCAAACAAGCATCAGTTTCACTTGCCAGAGATTTACCATCAACAGCAAAGGAGAAACTAAATCTGAAGCATCAGATGCACATATATCAGGAAGAGGGGGTGTGGAAGGTGGGCCTGGACATGTCTGAATATTGATTTCAGGGCCACCCACTTTGTTGTACCAAAGACATAAAAATTCAAAAGGGAGCAGAAAGGTATGCACATTCTCTTTAAACTTCAGAGATCTGAAATTAAGGACATCTTTACGGGGCTTTTGACTTCCTCTGCAACATAGGTCACAGAATCCAGACAGTGATGCCCCCCAGCGATCAATATTGAGTACAGTCTTATAAATCTCAATTGTCGGTTACCTGGATAAAGGGACAGAGCGCACCCTCGGCAAGTTTGCTGCTCAGATGAAACTAGGTTTTGCTGATATTTTTCAGAATGCTGTGCTGACTTTCAGAGAAATCTGAGCAGCTGGAGAGTTGGGTGAAGAAGAATCTCATGAAGTTCAACAAAGGCAATTTCAGGGTCCTGCACCAGTACAGCTTTGGGGCTGACCTACTGGAAAGTATCTCTGTAGAAAAGGAACGTATGGGTCCAGTTGGACACCAAGTCGATCATGAGCCATCAGTGTGCCCTTGTGGCCAAGAAGGCCAGTGACATCCTGGGCTGCATTAGGAAGAGCATTACCAGCAGGTTAAGAGCACAGAGCACTGGAACAGGTTGCCCTCAGATTCTGTGGAGACTCCTTCTTTGCAGATATTCAAAATCTGCCTGGAGTTGATCTCATGCAATCTACTCTAAGTGACCTTGTTTGAGCAGCGGGAGGTTGTGGCAAGGAGGGAGTAGCCTCCTTTGCGATGTTATTAGCAAAAGGACTAGAGGGAACAGCCTCAAGTTGCACCAAGGGAGATTCAGATTGTACATTAGGAAATACTTCTTCTCTGAAAGAGTGGTTAGACAATGCAACGGTCTGATGTAGTCACCGACTCTGGAGGTGTTCAAGAAACATTTAGATGTTCTACCAAGGAACATGGTTTAGTGGGATATTTTGCTGATATATCCCTCTACTAATATGTGCTGTGGATGGTTGGACTGGATGATATTATAGCTCTTTTTCTTGGTGATTCTATGATTCATTTCAATGAAAAGGCAATTTAGCTAAATGAATCCAGATTTACAAACCATTTACATGTAAGTGAATTCAACACTGCATTAGGGGGAAAAAGGTTTCATTCATGTATAGTTGTTTCTCAGGCAAAATATGTGATTGTTTAGTGGCAAATTGCAAAATCACACTAATAATAGTCCATGTTCTCTGCTTTAAAGCAATTATGATATAACCTGGAAAGTTTGGAAAAACATTGTGCAAACTTCCTGTTTCTGTATGCAAGAAGGGCTCAAGCTTTTAACTGAAGAAATTACTGCACATAAAAATTGGGTTTTGAATTGCATGTGACCTTTACATTCAAGAGCAACTAGAAACTCCTCTGTAAATATTTCCCCCCCTTTACAAAAATTATTTCAACCAAAAGATAACTTTATTTACCACTATTATGACATTTTTGAGAGCTGGTCTTACTGGTTCTTCTCTTAGTTTGGTATGAACAGATACTAACTGAAAACACTCAAGATAGGCTCTTACGAAAGTAGCAATAAATGTCTGTATGCCAAGCTACACTTAAAATTGTCAACCTAGCAATTTGAAAAGTGCAACAGGTACAAGCTTCTTCAAATACAAATAAAATTATCAAAAATGCTCAATTTAGTTACTATACCTCCTTTGTCTCTTCAGAAAATGCTTGTAGAATATCAGTCTGTCTGGTGTAGTTTCCATTAGCGTCTTGTAGCCCCTGGAGAATGCGCTCTCTCAGAACCAGAACAGAAACACGGAGCTGGTGCCAGAGTAGTTGTACTGCATGGATATCGACTATCACATTGACAGAGTATGAGAGAAGCTTCAGAGAAAACTCAGTCTCTAGTAGAGCATGAATTTGTTCAACATGATCGGATATATCTTCACAAATATCCTGTAATGGAAAAAATAAAGTAGGTATTAAGCTACAGTCTAAGTCCATCCATGGATCAGATCTACTTGTCAACCACATTTTATTAATTGCAGATTAGCTTATTTCAGAGAGGAAAGATAACATAATGAATACATCTAAGGTTCTCTATTTATTTATTTATTTATGGCAACGCTACAACAACTGAACCAGCAGCTGTCTTGTTTGGCAGGAATGCTCAGTAAGCCCAGCGTACAGTAAGGAAAGATGGCATAACAAGATTACATGAACCAGAAGCAGAAAACTAACACTGTAAACTGACAGCCTAGAAGACAGAAATAGGAATGAAAGTGAAAATATTGCCACAATGCATATCTCTCTTTATCCTTTTAGCTTATTTCCCCTCCAGTTAAAATGTAGACTATACAATCTGTCCCATCATCAAGAAAATTCTTTTGGACAGTATTTCCCTTTAAACCAAGCCTTGATAGCCAAGTAGGGCAAAAGTCTGGAATGGCATCAATGTGGATAAGCTATTTATGAGATCCATTGCTGATTGCTGCAATAAGTTGCTAATTTTTCATAGTCTTATTGTGAAACCAAATCAAACAGAAGATGAGTGGAGGACAAGCTGCAAACAGTTGCATTGAGAAAGCAATAAAAAAAAAGTAAGTTACTAAGTTATAAAATAAAGACTTTGATGGAATTGTATCCTCCATATTTAACAATGTTCCAGATTTCTGAACTATATTGCAAACAGAGTAAGGTCTTTATGATCAGCATCTGATTTTCTTTGTGAAAGGAAAAAATTTGCTAGCACAAGACTGTAAGGAATACTTAGACAAAAACTACTGAGTGAATAATGCTGCTTTAAAGCAATCCAGCTTGAAAGCTGTGTCTAAAAAAACATGTTATAAACAAGTAAAGAAATGCAACTAAAATACTAAAAAAATAGCACCACAATCCAGTATGTGGCAGTATAAAAATACATAACGCTAATAAAAATGAGAATAAGCAACATAATTTTGATTCATTTCAAATTTGCTTTCTATCAAAACAATCCCATCAAACAATTACAATAAAAGCTTGTGTTTCTAACAATACTTGTGGTTTTTTGCATAGCAGTAGAACAACGATACTCAATAAAGCTGATTCCTCCTAAATTAACAATGTAGAACTGTAATTTTTATCTGCTCAGATTTGACAACTTTAGTCTGAAAGTGAAATTATTGAATGTATAGCTGTATGTACATAACAAATTAAACCAAAGTTAAATCTCAAGATAATATTAAGAAATACATCTAGTACAAGAGATAGAATATTAACCTTAAATAAACTGCTTTGGTTGAGTACTAGAAGCAGTAACATGTTTTTATAAAGTCCTGACAGCTAAATCAAGTCTCTTTGCAGGAGTAGCTCCCAGAAATGTCAGAGGTGAGCACAAAAACATTGGAGTTTCAATGAGCAGAGTTTAGGCCTGCCTTCAGAAGGAGGCAATCTCCCTTCCTCTCTTTCTCCTTGATCACTTGGTCATGACAACTAGCATCTATATTTTCAAGAACAAAACACGTGGCCTCACCTGGAAATGCTCAGGGCTGCATGTGTTCAGAGCTTCAAATGTTCACACACTTCTAGAAAAGTTAAGTGGCTCAAGAGTTACCAGATTACTGCACTAAACCTATTCTCCAGGCATAAAGGCACCAGCTAAAACTCTTGGTAAACCACAATAGAAACTTTACTGGGAAACACAGCTGTATTACAATGTTGTTGCAAATATTTTGAAAAATATTTTAAGCAAATTAAACTGAATTTGCATTCACTTCTCTAGTGCTGTTCACGCCTCCTTCCTTCTGGCCATAAAGTAGTTTAATTTCCATTCTCAGTAACAGTACACTGTCTAGTAACTGTAACTTTATATATTAGACACAATCCGTACAAAAATATTTTCTATCAGCTGGATGAGCTTAATTATGTGCCAAAGTGCAAAATAAGTTTTCACTATTTTCTAGCTTCTCAAAACACATACCTGCTGAATTAAACTGCCAAAAAGATTCTCAAGAGTCTTGACAAGGAGAAATTGTCAATGTATGAAATACTGAGTAATGAATCTAGATATTACAGCAGATCAGCAGAGTACAGAGCAATTAAGTTTTCTCTGGAGTTACTGTTACTCTATCTCCCAAAGCATCTAAAGTTTCTGATGTAGACAAAGTTACCACAGCAACACAGCAAAGTTTCTCCTAAAATGCAAATCACAGCACCACTGAAGGTTTGAAAGCAGTCCATATTCAAGGACGTATTCTATTAATTTTTACAAGGCTTGTTATAAATCGCACAATTAAAACTCTGAAGCACTTTAGAGTTAAGGGCATTACAGCAGCCAAATGCTTCATGCACCAACAAGATAATTAACCATTCATGACAGGTCCAGCAACAGGGAGAGACCTTAAGGCCAACCTATGCAACATACAAGTAAAGGTCACATAAACATAAACATCTTATAAATGACTTTTAACTTTACTGATAAACACGTTGACATTAGGCACTTTCTACAGCTATGTTTTTGTGTTGTGGTTTTTTGGGTTTTTTTGTTTTGTTTTGTTTTCTTGTTTTTTTTTTTTCCTCTTGCTTTTCCTGCAGTCATTTTTGTCAGGTTTTTTGTTTGTTTGTTTGTTTTTTCCACCTCTTATTAGATGAAAATCTGATTGAAAAGGTCAGGAAGTTTGGTTTAGTTTACAGTTGGGCCTGGCATAGATTTAAAGAAACTTAACTCTGCTATTAATAGATCCAAATATTCAATGTCCAGAAGTCCTGGACAAAAGTCTACAATGCATGCACAATACGTCCAGGTTGCATTGACCTTTTTCATATTTGCTGTGTGGTCCACTTGCAAACACCATCCAAGTCTGGTAGCATCAATGCAACATGCTTACTGAACACACACAAACCCTGTGTGACATCTGGTGGCTTGATCTTCAGCCTCTGATGTGCCAGATCCTGCACACATGATTCATGGCCATACACCAGTCTACTGGGTATTTCTGGACAAGAACTATGAGAGCCATAATATCATCTCCCTGTATCACACAGCACTTGTGCCTTTTCATTTTCACTTGATTTTGTGGCTGTTTTCACATGCGCTGCATTTCATTTCACCAGAGGTTTGGTTTCTGGATAAAATGGATAAGAACTAGTTTAGAGAAACTACATCTTACATTAAATTTGGAAAAAGAAATTAGATCCCTGTTGGTATCTGCTTTCCTTGCTTTGTAGCTGTCATATAATGATGGAAGGCAAAGGCTTAGCAATGGAAGAGAAATAGCTGCCTAAGACTAATGCCAGCACTTCAGCAAGGAAAAATGATGGTGTTTTTCCATACACATTACAGCTACTTAGACCCTAGCAGTAGAATGTCAATAAAGCTGCAACCTATTTACTTATCTTTCCTTTATGCTTGCCTGGTACAAAATAACCTCTTGAGACGAAACAATACAATCTCAAATCCAGATGATATTATCTAGTATAACATTTTCTTACTACTGTATATGATATTTAGATTTATAGATAATTCAGCAAAATGAAATCATTACCTCTACCAAAGCTACAAATTCAATATTTTTTTTAATAATTAATTCAGTTCAAATACATCATGGAAACAGCACCAGAGATCCAATGTAAAGGCAAAAATAAGTTATTCACTTCCAAGAGAATTCAAAGTCAACGTCTTTCCTGCTAAAACTGCTGGAGTCAAGATATTTCCAGAGTTTATTCAAGTCTTGTCTTCAACTGTGGCACTTTTGAACAGTGGGGATACTCATGGTAAAAGTAAAAATAAATTAAAAAATTGAGCAATGACCCACTGCAACTTACAAAAACTGCAGAGGTGAGACAGTGCTTTAAAGCCATCACAATTGAGAAGAGGAAACAGAAAGAAAGAAGACAACAGTAAAAGTGACAACAAATCTGGACTTACTGAAAGTTCTTTGTCTCAAGCAACTGGTATAGAACTATTAGACCATATTATTCATTTGTTGCCTGAAGACATATTTTCAGATGTTGTTAGTACACTTTCTCAGTGATCATAGAATCATAGAATCACAAGGTTGGAAACGACCTACAAGATCATCTAGTCCAACCATCTCCTCATCACCATTGCCACCACTAGCACTAAACCATATCACGCAGCACATCATCCAGACGCCTCTTGAACACCGCAACTGATGATACCCTGCCACCATTTTTTTGCATGGCAAAATATTCTTCAGCTTTTTACACAGCTTACACCCAGTCAGCTGCACAAGTCTGCATCTGAACATGGTGGTGGTCTCATTCTACCACAATTCTACCACAACCCCTTACAGTACACAAGTGATAGCATTTTCATTATAAATCCCTGATCTTTCTGAGGCTGTTAAAAGAGCCTGTTAAAATGTGGCCTCTTTGTCTTCGCTCTTCCTAACTCCTTGTACATGACTTAGCATTCGATAGAGAAAAAAAAAAAAAAAAAAAAAAAGTAGAACATTGTTACGTGTCTTTACTACCTTACTACAGTTTGTATTTATAACCAAAGAAGAAGCAATATCATCACATAGTACCTAAATGCTGCAATGAGTGCAAGGTGTTATTACCAGAAGTAGTAAGAAAATAAAATAACACGTATACTTTTAAGTAAAAAAGAAAACAGTGTTTTTCTGCTGGCATTTATCTTAGGTCAACTGCAATAATATATAAGCTACAAATGAAAGTACAGAAATTCTTATCCATTTTATAACATATAGTTTAACATCAAGAGATGTTAGAGTCTGAATTTTACAGAATATCATTTTCAAAGCATCTTTTTTGAAATTATTTATCTCAAACCATTCACTGCACACTTTTATTTTTAAACTACTTCCTACTTGTGTTAAGGTAAAAGTACTATCATCCTTCATGGAATATCCTGCACATGGACTGTGGAATTCCTTAGGCCAGAGGGGCTGTATCCACTTGGCTACCAACTGCCCACTTCACTCAGTCTCTCAGGCAGCTGATCCTGTAATTTGCAGCTGACAAATCCATCAGCCAGCTCATAACCCTTCCCATCAACTAAAATAGCCTGAACTGCAAACATTGCGGTAGACAAAGAAAAAGTGCATAAACAAACCCTCCAGAGCCTATGAAACCTAAGCTTTGATGCTAACTGTAAAAACATATATGCTTTTATCTGCTCCTCAAGAAATTCTGCTACAATGTATGTGAAACTACAGAAAGATGAAAGGTTACAATATGTTACTTCAGAGTTAGTATCAGTAACAGAGAAGCTGTACATCAGATTCCTCTCCTTTGATCTCACAGTAAAACCTCAATATGAAGAACAGGTTGCCATTAGTCTTACAACTACTGTACGTGCAAAACAAAAACTATGATTTAGGAAAACATCTATCCAGTTGGTCTTTCCTTTTAAGTGTATTTTAATTGCTCAGAAGACAAAGTTGTGGTCAATTGCTATCTTTTAGAAAAAAATGACAATCCATCAATCATTTTTGAAACAAACTTGTGAACTATGAATTAAACTCACTCTGCATGCCTTTATATGCTTATATAAAGAACACAAAAGAATTTTTATTGCTAAACAAATAAAGATTTATAGTTTTCAGTGCAATATTTTGCCTTTTAGATGTGCTTTGACTTCACAAAGAGCAGTTCTTCATCTCTATTTGCCTCTATCTCCAAGCAGTGTTATAATAAGGATACATTTATTTTCTTCTAATTTGGATTATTAGTGAAACTTTAACAGTAAACATTACTTGGACTGGTTTGCAGATGTTTTTAAGTATACTCTTTAATCAAAGAAAATAGCCACGCATAAAAAACCCAGTTTGACCTAGCAAAATCAACTGCCTTGGAAAGCTCTAGACTTACTACAAGTTCTAAGTCAGCAAAGAGCTGAATTGCTGAACTACTGTAGCTTGTGTCATTGCGGAATCCAAGGACTAGGGGAAATGAAAGCAATTTACTGCTGCAAAGCACAGCAGCAGAACAGCTAACAGGAGGTTCCAAGGTCACTGACCATAGCTTTTGCTTACAACAGCAACCTAGGAACGCATTGGTTCTCAAAGTACATTTCTCCACTCACAGCTTCCATACTACTGAGCTTAACTTTCTTGGTTTGCCAGCCTTCTGAACATCACTCTCTTTCTTGCTTGTCTGTTGTTTCAACTTAATATCTTTACTGTAAGTGAGACTTCAAAATTTGAGCAAGTAGTCTGCATTTTACCTTTTTCTAAAATTCTCAGAAACTTGTTGGAATATGGCAAAATTATTAATTTGACTGGTGTGTTTTCCCTGTAGAATATCTTGATTTATTTTTCCCTTAAAGTACACTGTTTTTAGACAGATTTCAACATAAATTATCAGGTCTTACAAGAGTCTAGCTGCATGATACTCAAGTACATGATACTTGGTACTAAAAAAACAAATTTCAAAATAATTGTCCAGTTCAATGATCAGGCCAGTAGGCATGTCTTTACTGCAATCTGTCATTTCAGGATTCAGCGACTAACATTCTTATATCCTTGTAGTTCAGAATAGTGTGAAATAGATGCCAAATCACAGATTCTTTGACAGGGCTGTTGTAGTAATGGTTTGTCTGGGAATGTGAAAGATATGGAGCTGCTCTGTAATAACTTATTAGTAGCATGTATGATATATTTTATTTGGGTATTCAGTGTGCAAGTACACTGGTCAACTATGTTTGCAAGGAAAAAGGCCAGAAGAAAGGGAGAAACGATGTCACTCACTAAGCACTTCAGGCTGCTTATGTAATGATACCTGAAAAGCTAATCACAAAGCTCCAGTCTTGGGATACCAGCAGCTTGCATTTGTGCTGCCATGTGAGCCACTGCTGGGGCCAAAGGATAAAACATACTGTAAAGGAGGAAAAGGATTCTATTGTCCAGAGGAAGCGCAGTTGCTGCTGAAAGGTATTCCAGCCAACTTCCAGGACCAGCTGCAGTGCCACAAAAGCCGAGGCTAGCCTCTACCTTTACTGCTAAAAAGGGTGGCTTCAGAGAAGATAAACTGCTTTTAAATGTTTATTTCACTTATTAAGCTTTGGTTTTAAAAGACTTTCTGGTCACAGCATTCACCACAGTCCAGATTCTTAAGCAGAATGGATTATTCAGTCCACCCAGCAAACTTCAGATAGCTGATGTCCAAAACATTTATGGCAATAAGGCCTGGGGTGTAACGGAACTGGAGAATGACAGGAGAAGTTTGCAACTGTAAAATGAAAACTACTGGAAGAGTGACACATAAATAAATCTGAGCAAGTATTTCTGGGATATTCTTGCCATTTTAAAAATGGAACAAGACAATTTCTAGAATTCTTCAGGCCTTCTGCAGGGCCATAAGGTATTCATCGTTTGAGCTCTATTTACTGATAAGAATCTCCTTCTACTGTTCATATAAAACAATCAGATGCCATTCTCTTAAAATATTTTCAGTATAGACCTAGGAGATACTAAACTTAATTGGGACCTTTACTGGAGTTAAACTCCTAAGAGAAATTCTTATTTTAGACAAAAGAGAACATTTCTTGGTGAAAGACAGAAGAATTAAGTTCCAAATAGCAAAGTGTAACTACACATAAACAGCACAAAATAGTTTAGGCACCAATAAACAACTGAGATGTATGACACATCAAAATAAACAAAAGGATCTGCAAGTTCACACAGGACAAAAAAAAAAATCCATCCTTCTGTACAGACATGCAAAATACAAGGGAAAAATGTTAATCAAAACATTTTGACTTGCTAAAGTCAAAGGATGCTAACCTCATTTATTCTCTGACTAAGGCATGGTGGCTATAACAGAATTTGATAAAGGATGGTGAGAATTGTGCGCCTCACAAGGGCAAAATAGAGGGGGACCTCATTTGGTTTACACAGGCCCACCTTTTGAGTTTATCAAGGTCCATCTGGATGGTGCCCCTTATTTCTGCTGTATAAAAGCATCACTCAGGTGGGTGTCATCAGTAAACTTGCTGAGGGTGCATTCGATCCATCATCTATGTCATTAAAAAAGATGTTTAAGAGTTAATCAGACCCAAGATAAATCCCTGGGGGACATCACTTGTTATTGGCCTCCACCTGGACACAGAGCCATTGACCACAACTGGCTGTGACATTCCAACCAATTCCTCATCCACCAAATAGTCTGCCCTTTAAATCCATATCTCCCTGATTTAGAGATAAGGATGTGATGGGGGACCATATCTAAGGCCTTGCAGAAGTGCAAGACAAAAGTACCGGTTGCCTTCCCTTTATCCATCAGTGTTGTTACTCTATCATCAGATTGGTCAGGCATGACTTTCCTTTGGTGAAGCCATACTAGCTGTCTTGGATCACCCACCCACTTGTCCCTCATGTGCCTTAACGTGTCTTCTGGGAGGAACTGTTCTACGATCTTCCCAGGCACAGAGGTGAGGCTCAGCCTCTTAGGTCCCTGAGTCCTCTTTCCTCCCTTTCTTGCAAATGGGAGTGATGTTTCCCTTCTTCCAGTCCCCAGGGACTTTGTCTGACGGCCATGACTTTTCAAATATGATGGAGAGTGGCTCAGCAACCACATCAACCAGCTGCCTTATGGCCCTGGGATGCACGCTACCTGGCCCCCTGGACTTGTACAGTCCATTCAGTCTCATGAGTAGGTCTCAGACTTCCTCCTCCCTTACAGTGGGGTGCAGTTTGCTCCCCCAGTTTCCACCTAGAGATACTGGTTCAGAGATGTGAGAATTCTGGCTGCCAGTGAAGACTGAGACAAAGAACAGGTGTTTTTAAAAAGGAATACAGTGGAGACCAAACTGGAAACTTGGAGTTACAGAATCGTTAGGGTGTCAATAAACATATATTTATATGCAGTCCTTCCAAACCTACTTTAATTAACTTTAGGGAAGTATTGAAACATTTGAGACTTTGCATATAAAAACAATTAGTAGTTTGTCCTGTCTGATTCAATTGATTTTCAAATGTCACTGCCATCCCATAAGTGGATCTTTCTTAGATTCCAATTTAAAGAAATGTGTATGGTATCTTCTATTCAAATAAAATAATCTATAATGACATTGATTTTTTTTGTTAGATCATAATAGTGGAATACCATCTAAACATCAAATGATCAAAACTAATTTTATACCTTATCTTCAGTACCTTAACCACAAATGTTTCTAACATAATCGAAAACAAACGAACAAACCTGTTGTATTTAATAGACACAAGGAAGCATGTACTTCCAAATAAATCAGTCCTAAGAAATCTGAAATTCAGTATCATTAAAATAGATGTTTGTTTGGGCTGTTTGTAAGATTCAGAGTACTAGAGGCTAATATTTTCATACTATTTAATAACTAAATACTTTAAAACTGGAAAAAATATTATTGCTAGAAGTGTTTAGAATGCACTGTAACTGTAATTTAGAAGTGTGTTACAAGACTGTAGAGTCTGTGCTAAACTGGTACATAGACTATTCTAATCCAATAATTCTGAAACTCAGCTTGTGCTCTAGCAGGATAATTCTCTTAAAAGCACCAATTTTAGCTTTACAAGAGAACTTTCCAGTGTAAAGCACCAGGCCTAATGGTTGTTAAGCTGTTGATGCTGCTTGAGAAAAAACTCTTGTGCTTAACAGAGTAGGACTGAAGTGCCTTGAAAGAAGTGAATGAGCAATAGTTATTTAAATACTTATTCATTTATACATACACACAAACACATATATAGGCAAATATTTTTATTACATATTGCTATCTAGGATAATATCCTTGATTTATAAATCACTTTACAGTCAGTGTCATTCACATCTTTAAGCACACAAGTCAGCGTGACCTGTGGTTTTGGCTGAGACAAACTATTATGCTGACCAAAAACAGTCTTATTCACCGTTCATTTCTTTGTGTGTCATTTCATTTTGTTTTCTAGCTATACAAAGATAAGTTATAAATTGTCTTTGTCTAGACTTTCAGTGATGAACGTAACTCCTACCTCCATGAAGGAGCAATGAGAAAAAGAAAGGCTGTCGACCAGTCAGCCTGTAACTAACTCTTTGAATTTCAAAAGCTGAACTTGTCTTTGTGGAAGTTAATGAACTTATATGATTTCAAGCTTCAAATGCAAATTTATTTCACTTGCTTGTGCATAGTTACATTTCCTCCAAGATTAATCATCATTAATTTAGCCTCATTGAATCCTGAATTTATACTACCTCAAATCTTCTGTCTTTCTCAAATCAGATTCACAAAGACATAGAAAAGACCTCAAGATTACGGCAGCCTGCAGTACATACAGAGAAGAAATTAAGGTAAGAATTAAATGGAATTGTTCCTGATGAGAAGGATGGAAATATCTCCCTCTCCACTTTTGGCTCATTTACAAAATGAAATATTTAAAGTTTGGTTTCAAATAAAATTGAAACAATAAAATTAGTAATTAAGTTCAGATGAACAAATTTTATCAGTGTTAGTGATTAGTTATTTTTATTCCCTTGGATGACCTTCAGTTTCAATTAATTAAAAGATGGAATATGACCATTATCCAGCCGAATAGATAAAGGAAATAAATATCTTTCACCACATACTAAATCCTAAGTTACATTTAGGTTTATTTCTGTTAGAACTACCAAGTACTTTTCCTGTAGTTATCAGTCAACTTCCCATTTTCTAGAATCAGAATGACTGGAATGGAAGAAAAACAATGGCAAAACCCAGGCATAATAATATGGCTTTGAGGCTTCTAGAGTTTGGCAAACAAGTGTTCTTACTTCCCTCTTCCTCTCAGAACTACTTGAATGGTTCTGCAGATACCTAGCTTTGTCCAAAGCCCTCTATGATAAAAGTAGCCATACTGCTGCCACACTGGGTATAACCCTGGAAATTTCATAATTCTACCCTCAGGGTGTCATACTTGAGCTAGAATTCTAGCTAAGGCCTCTCTCACTCTGCCTAGCACAGGTAACTGAAATAACATTCCAGATCTTGTATGGATTATGTAAAACATTCATAGATAATGAGGTACAAAGTCCAGTAAGCTAAAGACACTAGTAGTATATAATACTCATGGAAAGAAAACACTTGCATCATCCCTGAACACAAAAGCATGAAATTTGGTCAGCAACTGGTAACAAGTAACAACCAACATGCTTCCATCATGAAAACCTACATTCCCAGGGGATTCTGTAGCTTTTATATTTTCAACACACTTCAAATGTAAAATTTATTTCTTCCATGGGTCTTTTTCTACCAAAACAGCAATACCATTGAACCACAGAAAAAAAAAGCAAAAACCACAACTGTTCTTTTTCTGGACAGTAAGATTTCAACTGATCCTGCAATAATAACTGCCAAGAGGAAGAAGTACTGGTATTTCTTAAAAATCTTTTGATTACACTCTTAACCACTGAGATCTTTTTAGAGAGGCTTTTCAACATTTCATCAAGAGGCTTGTGAGAAAAATGAGTCGCAGAAAGCTAATAGGAACATTGTTCAGCTAAGAAAATCTTGAAACAGTACAATAATATAACAGCAAGTCTGTCAAACCTAATATGTTTCCTCTCCAAGCCCTCTGTTAGAAGCCCAGCACTGCCTTTAATTCAGTATCTTTCACTCCATGAATATATTAACCAAACAATAATATTTGTAGAACATTAAGACCACACCACTCTTACCTGCTGCTATTAATTAATTTTGAGCAAGACATCCTAAAATCTGTATACTCTTTAGCCCTCTTACCTAAGTTCCAAGAGAGGCCACTGTTCGTAATGAACAGAACAGTCTTTCACTCCAAGACTGAAGCATGAATTGTAAGAATGACAACATTGCTCACTGTAATAATTCTTTCCCAAAACATGATTGATACTTCTTTCAGCCTTCTGAAAGATTCTGTTCTGAAAGATTCAGATTCTGTTCAGCCTTGAGAAAAGAAGACTGAGAGGGGACCTGATCCAGGTCTATAAATATCTAAGGTGTGGGGGGCAGAATGGCGAGGCCGGACTCTTTTCAGTGGTGAGTGGAGACAGGACAAGGGGAAATGGCCGGAAACTGCAGCATAGGAAGTTCCGCACAAATGTGCACAAGAACTTCTTTACAGTGAGGGTGACGGAGCACTGGAACAGGCTGCCCAGGGAGGTGGTGGAGTCTCCTTCTCTGGAGATGTTCAAGACCTGCCTGGATGCCTACCTGTGCAACCTACTGTAGGGAACCTGCTTTGGCAGGGGGGTTGGACTCGATGATCTCAGGAGGTCCCTTCCAACCCCTACAATTCTGTGATTCTGTGATACCTTCTTTTGAAGCTCGTTTAAAGAATTTCTAAAACGTAACACTGCTATTTTTTTTATTAGTATTAATTTTACAATGTCAAATGGGATTAGGAGGATCAAAATAATTTTAAAATCTTTCCTAAATGTATACTGTGCTTGAATTTATAGAAATTATTAATGAAATCTCAGTTTTTATCAGTTAATGTCAGCTTTCTGATTTTTCTCTTAGAAAAACATCATTATGTAAATACAAAGGAAAAGCAGCAAAAATATTAACTTATAATGAAGTTTCTTCAATTATCAGTACTAGCAACACAGGAAATGAAATGCTATGCCAACTATATCTGATTCAACTGTTTAAAGGCAATTATATGTTAAATGTGAAAATTGCTCACAAAGGAAAGCATCAACTCAGATGAAACAAGAAAGCATTAATACAGAAAACAAGAAGTAAAACATGAATGAAGATGAAGTGACTGAGGAAAGAAAGGAAAAGCCCTTAATAATTGCAATAGCTGTGAGCAGGAGCAAGCAGCTTGCACACAATGAGACTGTTCTCCAGCACAAACATGAGAGAGCTTAATAGAGAAAACAATCAGATTTAATTTGAAATCATACTCTTGACCCAAACTAAGCTGCTTATATAGCGTGAGCCATAGAAGAACACAAAGACCTTTCTAATTATTGCATGGAGCAGTAAGGATTCAACCCCTGAAACAGCATTCAGAAGATGATAAGAAACAGGGCAACAGTACTTATGTAAAAAGCAACTATGACACTTCTATTGCTAAGCACATATAGCTGTAAGCAGAATTTTGGAGAACATGATGACATGGATTGCCACTACAGAGTTGAAGGTTGTAACATACTTAGCTAGCAAAAAGCAATTGGCAACTTTTGTATGGGCAGCTGAACAGCAGAACTAAGAACTTTTTAGAATGTGATGAGAAATTTCTACCCAAATAGCAGATATAACAGTTACCATAACCTATGGCTGATTCCTCAGTTTTCTGGCACTTTACACAAACTGTGTATCAGTCAACAATTTCCCAGTACCAATTTCTGCTTCAGGAAAGTCAAAATATCATCTTACCCCAGTGCAAATCTTTGAAGAAAACTACTACCCAAAAATACTTGAACTTTTCCTGTAGATACAATTTCAAAAGAATAATTTTTTTTTCAAAAGGAACAGATGTTTTGAGCAGTCTGAGTGTATTCCTCCAGACATGGCACACATGCAACTTTAAGAGCTGAGAAAAAATAAAAACAAAGGACCTTTGGAAAATTACATCTCAGAATATTTTCAAAACAGTCTTCTAAATGCAATGCAACTGCACTAAAAAACAACAACAACAAACAAACAAACAAACAAAAAAGAGTATTCCTCACTGGCCACTGTCCATATGCCACATTCAACTTTCCTGTGAATGAGTTTCAAATGAAGATTGTAAAATTTTGATAAAGCAATAAAATCACCGCATTTCCTATTATTAGGTTTTTTTCAGTCTGTTGGTTTCCTAAGCTGTAACTGAACACATCACAATATAGGTCAAAGTTTTCATGAAGTAATGTAATTATAGTTACAGTGTCTATTTCTAATTATACTGCGACCTATAAAAGTTAGCTGAGTAATGTCTCAGGGAATACAGAAGACCGAGCACTCAGTTTCACCTTCTCAAAAAAGTTATAATCTTCCCATCAAAACATGGAACACATGACACTGAACTGTTTAAACATGACAAATATTCTTTTCCCTTCAGAAGTGAATGACAAATTGCTTAAACAAAAGATTGTGATTGCAGGAACTTTACATTATCTAGTACAAAGATTGAAAGAAACTGAACAAACTTTTCTCAATATTCAGAAATCTACATCTGCAGTTAGATTATAGCACAGAGGAAACGAAACTTCTTATTTCAAACCAAAAGCGTACTAGTCAAGCAATTCTTTTTTAGAAGCTGAAAACTAGTGGATTCAAGGGAAAAAATAATGCCTTTACAGACAAAAAAATTGCAAACTGATAATTTATGGCTTTAGATAGTTTCAATGATTTGTAAAGCTTTTCGCTTTAATACTGTCTTACCTCATTTATACCGGGTGGAGAGTTCAGGTATCAGCTTTGCAAAGAAAATGATTGTCCCATTTATTTTCCTCAGATAAAGGAATTACATTCAACCAGTAATTCAGAAACTAAAAAGACAGCGAAGTATGCCATAGATTATATGTCACTCAATCCATCTTCAAAGCAAAGTCAACAGCTTTTGTTTTGCATGAAACATAGCAAATAATCTGCTGCCTGTACCTGAGTGACTGTGCAGATCAAGTTTAGGCCTGTCAGTTCTTCTCCTGCACGTTCAGAGCTACAGTTGTGATTTCTCAGCATCCAGATCTGCTGTATGGCGGCTAACTGAAACTTCAGCCAACACTTGTAGACTTGCAATTAGCAAGGTTATTTTGAGCAGTGACCTAAGTTCCAGCAGAATGTTTATGGCATTTTGACAGGAAGGAATCCAGTACAGTATTGGTCACTTGGTAACCCCCTAGTACTGATCTCAGAGGAGAAAGCCTCTGATTCTCAGAGTAGAAGTAAATATTTGCCACCCAGCTAACTTTGATTTTTGCTTTAGATAAAATGGAACTGTTTTCTGGGTTAATATTAGGAAGTTAAAATCTATTTTAGAATCTGGTAGATCATCTGCTTGGAACAAATGTATTAATAGGAAGTCATGACTTCCCCCCTGAAGTGATTCATCATTTACAAAATAGAGACTGTTACTTTTGTAATGCTAATATTTGTAACAATTATCTAGTGTATCATGAATGGGAGAAGAAAAACACTCCAGAGCTTAACTTACTACAGCTGGTCTCTGTCTTTTAGCTTCTCTTTAGTCATCTTGAAGAGGGCTCCCTCTTCTGTACAGTGCTTTGACTCCCCCTGCCATTTGCTCTGAATTCCTTCTAAATTCCCTGGCTGTCTAACTATTTCAAAGTCATGTCAAAAGGCTCAGTCATCGCTCCACACCCTCATTCGCTGTTCATGCTCATTCCTCTCCCCCCTCTTTCCTCTTTTTTGTTCGTGGATCATCTTTCTTGTTCCCACCCATTCTCATTCTTCCAATAGTGGCAGCTCTAACCTCTCAGATGCCGTCACAGCACAACCCTCCAACTGTCCCACATTACAGCTCAATGAGCCAGCTTGTTTGCACACACAAAAATACAAGCTTTTCTAAAAGCACCACAAGCAGAAACACCATAAAAGAAAGAGGTTTCTTTCCTTCACAAATCATTTAGTATTTTCTACATACTGCTCCATTGAATAAAACCCTCCTAGGCAAAAAAGTACTTTTGAGAATGAAGAGAACACTGAGAGAAATGGAAAAATAAAGAACTTATTTTGTCTTCATTTTAAAACGCCCTCTGCACGCTAAGCTACATGCCAATATGAGATGACAATGAAAATAATTAGGAACAAAAGGTGAGAATTATCCCAGATATCAACACTTAAAACAGGAAAAAGTAGAAGTTACTATAAATTGCTATTAGAAGTATTAGAAGTTATAAATTGCTATTACATTGATGGACTGGATACAAAGAGCTTATATCTTTTGTGCAAAATGCAATAAAGTTTTTATTTAAACTTGGAAAGTCTATTTCATTTACATGCAACAGCAGCATGAGACCTGAAGATGCTATGAATCCACAGGAGCCTCCTCTTCTTTTTTTTTTTTTTTTTTTGAGGGCATAGCTTGTAATATGCTGGGAAAGAATAACCAATAATTAGTTTTCTCTTTGAAATGACTCAAATTCATTGTATAGCAGGAAATTCATTTCCTGCTGATTATCAGGGAACTCCAAGAAACACAACTCAGCACACTGTTTACATTACTAGCAACTATTTTACTAGCTGGCTTGATTACTTCTTCCAGAAAGGCTACTCATTTCAAATTCACAACATCATTGCTATTTTTTCAATAGCATACTTGGGCTCTCATTCCAGTGTTTTTTCTTTGTATTCTCTTTATCAATCAGGCATGCTACAAACCCGCAACAAAGTAATGGGCTTGTTTTGTTTTGTGTTTGTGTTGGGGTTTTTTTGGTCTGTTTTGCAAACTAAACTAAGAATGTAACCGGCCTGATCTTTTATGAGTTTGGCAAACAGTTGGGAACAGAAGTTAACCAAATTGAAAGTGTTATATTTATATGAATTTTCACTAGAAAATATCTAGTGTTTCAAATCAAAATTTTGCAAATAAATTTTTGAACCAATTCACTGCCAAACTTTTTCATAAGTAGAATAGGTTTTTACTCTATTACATCCTGTTTGCATGAGTGACTTATTATGCATAATTGAAAAAAAGAGAAGAGAAGAGAAGAGAAGAGAAGAGAAGAGAAGAG
>NW_024962250.1:17721010-17887265 GCF_019238085.1 Lagopus leucura | reverse complement strand
AAAAGAAAAAGAAAAAGAAAAAGAAAAAGAAAAAGAAAAAGAAAAAGAAAAAGTGCCATACATACAGGCCACCATATTTCTGTCATTCTCAAGTGGGATGCAAGAGACAGAAAATTGGATCTCTTTTTGACTTATTTTTTCCTAAATTACACATATGCAGCTACATACATCATTGTTCTATTTTGGATAAGATAGTCAAGTCAAAATACCAGGATGGACATGTTCTAACTTAATGAACTTAACTGATATTTTATCGCTTATATTTTCCCCTAGATTTTCCCTAAGCACCTCGTAGGTCATCATAAACAAAAAGTGAAAACAAGAGTTAGGAGCAAGAAATAGATCAAAAGCAAAGTAGATAAATTCCACCACAGCAGAATTTGCAGCCTGTGTATCATAATCTAATTCAAAAATCAATTTCATTTAACAACAAATCTGTCCCAAGTGCTGGTTCTATTGAATGTATCCACATCTACTTAAAGCATTCTGGGAAGAAAAAAAAAAAAAAAGAAAAGAAAAAACAAACAAACGCATCTGTGTGAAGCACAAAGTACAGACAGTAACATTTCACTTTGGTTATGAAAAAACCAGTGATGATACCTCTGGCATTTTCCTTACTGGCTTTTAAACGCAGAATTACTGCATAACTAAATCATTTTATTCACTGCATATCTATCCTCTATCCCTGTGTTACAGCATACCTTCCCTCGGCACACAGCAGAAACAGAAGGTTTAGTCTGTTCCTCTCCACATTTTCAAACTCTTTCTTTCAGAATGCAAGGAATAGTATGCTTGGGACACACGCACTGGCTTTTTATTTCTTCATGTTAGCGCATGCAAGTGCACAGACAACTGATGAAGCACTTTTCAAGCTGCATACCCTATTAAGAAACCCTCAATGTGTTACCATGACAAAGTATGACTCAACATATTCAGAGAAATTTTTTACATGGAAGACTCTGAGTGGAGCCAGTCTTTTGTTACAACATTTCATCACACACCTGAAAAACAAAAAGCTCAATAAGGCTATGTAGAGGAATGCTTTTTCTAAATTGCACTTATAATATTTCACAGAGAATAAATAGCTGGACAAATGACAGCTTTAGCTTTTGCCCTGAAGAATTTAATTATGCAAAATTCTAAGTATGGGTCTTTCTAAAATTCTAAGTAAGGTCTTTCCTGAAATGAAAGGCTGGTTAAAACTGGTTTTCCTTCTCCTATTTCAAGTGACTGATTGTCACATTCCAGACATTTCTAGGCAATAGAATTACATCATTTTTATTTTTTTTAATGGAAACAGCTGTTACATCCAATATTCATGACCTTTAAGTTTTCAATATCAAGTTATTCAGCTGCTCCTTCAGTCCATCTGAGTTGCAGTGAAATGAAACTGCACGAAAGCCCAAACAGTTTAATTTCACAGTTAATGAATGCACGTATTGTTCCAAGGTAACAAGAAGAAAACACAGCTTAAAGGAAACATAGCATATGAAAATTTTGGTCTTATCACTGCTTCAGTGGACTGCCAATCCCTTATTCATCCCACAATGAAAACCAGCACACTGTTCTGTTGCATAGCTCACATTACTTCCTACTCAGGTTTGATGTGCACAGCTGTATGCATTATGTGTGAATAATTCTTATGGGACTTCATAGAAGGAAAAAAAAAAAAAAGAGGGAAAGCTCACACAGATTTTTAAATCAGAGCTCATAAATTTCTCAGGATATGTGGCAACTCATAGAAGCAGCCTCTTTTTTGAGCTCCAGGTTCAGCCTGTATTCATTGGGTTTTTTCTTTGTTTTGGTTTTGGTTGATTCGTTGTTCTGTTTTGTTTGTTTGTTTTCTGTAAAGGAAAATATGAGTACACCTGGACAAAAACAGGAATTTAGCATGTTTCTATAGTTAGAAAGATACTTAGACAATCATTAGGCTTATCAGAAGAAGTCAAAATCTATTACTGTTTAGTTAATACACATGGGCATTTCTCATATTAAAATTTTGTCTTGCTGAATACTTTACATTTCCACAATTTTCTTATATGGATGTCTTCACCTTTCCCAGGCAATAATATGCAGTACAAATCATAAAAGCATATTTTGAATAAAATAAGTTGTAGACAAAACACTAAAAGAAAACTACAATTAAAAAGAGTGAAGCTGCCTTAGGAACAGACTAGAAGGTTTTGGTTTCCAGTAAAAGCCACTTTGCATCTGTCAGGTCTGCATTAGTGCTCAGTGGATGTGGTAATGCTAACTTATGCTACAAAAACAACTTAAAAATAGCATGTAAAAAATACTGCCAGTTCTGCCCATCCAGAACAGGAGAAGTGGTAATTCTGTAATATCTAAAGAAACTTCTTGGGTTACAGGCACCATTGTCTGTTCAGGCCAACCCATATTGCACTGTCTCCCATTAACTCCAGCAGCTCTTTCTCTCACCTAAAGCACTGTAGAAATTGAATGTTTCTAGAGAGTATGAATGTAAGTATTTACCAAATCAGCATATACATAATGCATACGTTTCCCTAGAAACACGTATCCGCTTTACCATTGCAAGATCAAGCATTTTTGTTTGTCTTATTACACTTTTTTCAAATAGACGTTAAGAAACAACTTGCACCTTACTAGGACGTGTGCATTGAGAGCTTTTTTGCCTGCTTGCTTATTCGTGTTTTGCCCAAGCTGTAAGAGCAGCTGCTGAAAGTTCTCTTAGCTGTGGGAGCGCTAGGTGGTGCTGCAGCACAACCACAGCTGCTTCTGTCTTTTTATTTACAAAAGCAGAAGTTACAAAGCACTTACTAAAGACTAGTACACAGAAGCATTTTCATGTTTCTTCATTTCTTCAAAAATTCTAGCTTTCTAGACACCACGTTTTCTGTGTTTTTCTCATAAATATATTATGAAATTGAAAAAAGTGAAAGAAAATGAATGTACATCATAAATGCAGTACAACACACGCAACTCCAATATTTTTTTAAACTTCTAATTTGTCCCCTTAAGGAAAATCTTCCTATACAGTGAACCAGGAAGACAAATTACAAAGATTTTCCTACAATGCTACGTGACACAAAACTTGTACCATGCAAAGCAATTGCTCTAACGGGGATGTGGCTCAATAAGTAAATCTTTGTAGAAATAACACAAGGTACAACATTATAAATGTGTTATTTCCATTAAAAAAAAAAAAAAAAAAAAAGCAAAAACTAAAATGCATGTTACTAAATTCCATGTTTAAGTGATCTCATAGTTCAAGTGCTATGCACTAAGATGCACAACGATGCCACATGCACACTTGTTGTACTATATCCTAAACACATGTTAATTCTTAATTTTTTCTGCATATAACCAAATAAAGATGCTTTGATTTCAAGTAACATTTTTGTTAAGTTTTTCAATGGCAGGTAGACATCCATGCACTGGCTGATTTCCAGCTGCAGTTGGGCTCTGCAAGAATGAAGTCTGCTTACATGTAATCTTAAGAAAGTGTGGCCTCCAAAGTGCACCTGAAGCATTGAGCAACTTCAGTTTGATTGAAAATTCTGGAGGAATTATTGTAGATTTCTGCTTCTCAACTGCCATTCTAAACTACCAACATTAATTCACCTCATTTTTGTAAGTGTTAATAGCTCTATTTCTTAACTGAAGGACAAGGTATTCCAAGAAAAGCCACATTCATTCTGTTGCAACAAATGAACCTTAGTCCCTAATAAGGCGAGACGCAAAATAAAGCTTAAAAACTCCATTAAAGTCAGCAAGACTGGATTCTAGTAACACAGGTCAGTATGAGAATGCATAGCCAACTGCTGACCAGCTGATTTGCTGCGGGAACACACCACAATCTCACAAGAAACTCCGAAGCAAAAGCAAGTCCTAAGCTCTAAATTATTTTTTTTCTTTTAATGTATTAAAGACCTTAAATAATTTTCTATTTACATTTCTGTGGTCACAGAAATAGGAGTCAAAAGTCTACGAGAGTGAAACATCTGTTTCTCTGAGAGAATAAAATAACATCTCAGAATATCATCTGAGAGAATGGCACTGTCCTCCACTCTCCTGCTTTATTTCCTTTGTAGAAAGTGTTCCTTAAACACGTGTTCTGGCAGGTTTCTGCCCTCTGCACAGGACATGGCATTGATCCATGCAAGGAAAGAAAGAAAACTGCTCTTTGAAATGGCAATTCAGTATGGTAGCTGATGACTCAGCTATGTGTTTCAGTGAAGGACAAGCAGGAAAAAAAATGAAAAAGGACAGCAATCAGATGGGAACTTTGAAAGAGGAAAATTGTGAGAGAAAGGGACTGAGCAGAAAGCAAGAAAACAGAGGAGGCTGAAAAATAAATCTAGTAATGCAAAGAAACTGCTTCGCAACTTCTATAAAACCCATGGACTGGTCCACACTAATCCTGTGTATTCTTCTGAAGAGAGGAAAAGATATTTCACCTGTTTCTAGAATACCTGTATAAAGTGAGTTATTCCCCATTAACTTCTTAAGCAACCTTTAAAATAACAGAAAGCTATTATTTGAAAACACAGTAGCAAAATGCAACTGACAATTAAAAACTGGTGCAAAATTCATAAATCAGTCCCAACTGTAAGAACAGAATAGTGATTTAAATTTCAATAGAAATCAGCGTCTTTCCAGCCAGATTGTAAGTTTGATGCTTTATTTATTCCTTAGCATTAAAAAATAAAAAATAGAAAGAAAAGAGGAGTTGAGAAAGAGATGTAGAAATTGTTTCATTTATAAGTAAGAGATGTAGTAATTGTTTCATTTATAAGACCAGGAAAATGCAGAAGAGATTCGAGTCAGGAGAGCTACCTTGCACAACTCAGATGAAAAGAAAAAGTATTTCACTTCAATTGTAGTGTGGTAAAAAAAAATGCTTTCAACATTTCTTAATTATTCTACTTGAAGTTTGAAAAATAATATAGCACTATGAGTTCTTCACCTTTGAAGGAAAACAATGCTATACTCAATCAGAGATGCAATATTGTGAAAAGACAATGGCTCCTTTCCTTTGTATGCTTTCCTGTTTAACTCCACATTGATTCCTTATACTGAACTGCTGGCTAAGATTCATAAACAGCATAGATGTTTAGACTAGTCTTTGCAGAGAAGATAGTATTTGTGTGGTTCATATGCAAGAATTCCAATGAGGCTACACACTGTGTAATTTTTGCTAATTTAATGCAATGTGTCAAAAGCATCCACTGCAGGATATGATGTGAAAAAAACAGGTACAAGAGTTTCTGTATCTGATAGTGGAATCAAAATCAGTGTGTAACAAACTGTTTTCTCTCAACTAAAACAGACCTACAGGCCACAACTAAAACTTCAGGAAGTTCCTGAAATAATTCTTGATGATCTCACTAAATATATATTTTCTCCAGAGATTTCATTACATCTCTAAGCATCACCATACGAACATTTTCACAAGCACAGTAAATGCAGCTATCAGCTCTTCTTGACGGGAAGGGGTGGGGTCCAGCTTCTTCAAACTCCACAAGGAATAATTTGGCTCAGATCACTTCCTAGCCTCTGTGTATGCCCCACTGAAGGAATGCCTTAATTCTTCAGTCCTTAGCAGTTAGTCCTACAGTGGCTCTGGTGCACTACTTTGCTGTTGTTCTCTTTACATTGAATCTTCTGTTTCTTTGAAATTTCTAAACTTTATATTTCAAGTCATTTTATCTTTATTACTTAACTCTGAATGGCAAAAGGAGTGTTCAAAGCACAAGATAGCTCAGATGCTACTATACAAGACGTCCTCGGAAATGTCCCTCCTCCTTTTACTGTAAGTTTAATGATGTGATGATTCGTGTAAATGTACAGATTGTGAAATTTATATATTTGCCTAAAATCCTGGACTTAATTAACTTTTCTAGCCATCCTTGCTTTTAAAAAATAAAGCCCCATAATTACAGTTGAAGAGCAAATAAGAAAATTCAGTTTAGTATTTCAGCTCTATGATTTTAATCATAGCTGGCTCAGATTTTGCAAACTTCCATTTGATGATTTTTTCTTCTTGCTGCTGGACAGTGCTAGGATATCATAACAAATTCCAGTCATACCTTTCACAGGAGATGATGAAGTGGTGTATAAGCCACTCTGTTCATTCTACGCAGTTTAAGAGCTTTAAAAAAAAATCAATTCTGTCGCTATTATTCTAGAAGTTATTCCAATACTTCTAACATACCCAGACATACAGATACTTTACATCACTTACAATATAGCATTACTCCTTGAGTACAATTCTTACTTTCCCAAAAGATATTACTGATATTGTCAAGTCAGAGATTTTTATTCTGTCACTGTACTAAATAGACACACTGGGAATAGGATAGCTCTCAATATGTATGAAGAACGAGAGACTGGTTATTGAATAACTCAGCCTATGGTAAAATGCAAGCACAGAGATGTTACAAATAGAGATAGATTAAGTGATGTTGTAAATACAGTAGGATCAAACACTTTAGGATAGATAAATCAGAAGATTTTGGGGGGGAAAAAAAAAAAAAAGATGGATGAGGAATAATTGGATATTTTAGCTCAGCAAATTATCAAATTTACCTCAGCAAATACTGAGGTAGTAGGGGCACTGAATTTCTTTAACAGTATTGTAAACATGCTATATATATGTATATATTTAAGCATGCACATGCCCCTAACAACTAGAAAAAATATTTCAGAAAGTTTGATCAGATTGGAACATGAATATAAAATCATCAACTTCTTACAATTTACTCTAATCAAATCTGAAGAACCTTTTCCATAGAAAGAATACTTGCTTTCTTGCCTTTTGAATATATATACAATTTGTGCTCAGAAACCCATGTACTGATCAGAACAAAACAGATAAGTGACAATACCCAAAGGAAAGACTATATATAGTAGCTTAAGTCCTTTCTGACATATTTAATCATGGATAAGGGCAGATGAAGTTGTAAGGGCAAATGAAGATAGAAAAGTAATACCATTCACTGAAAGTTGCAAGATACATTCTTAGAGTATGTAGATTATGAAAAATGCAGTTAATGCAAAATGGGAAAGGGAACTCAGAATGTACTAGGAGATCAAGTGAACTTTTATATTTTGTGAGAACTTCCGAAAGGTCTGTTAGAGTTTTGGGGTGCTATGACATCTAATGTAGTGCTGCTATTATGCCTTCTGTGTTATATGTTTTTCCCAAAGAGAAACACATGTAAAAGAAGGAAAAAATGCAACAAAAAACCATTCTGGCTCCATAAAAGCTAATACCTTCCTCTGGGGAGACACCTACAGGGTGCATAAAGATTTTAGGGATGGGACTGGTGGCTATGAATTTCTCATTTTACTCGCTGTTTCTGCTCATTCTGCTGTAAATGGTTCAGCTCCTGTTCAAAAATGAAGCTGCTTCTCCTGTCTCTGATTCCACACAATCTCACCAGTGACAGTTGCATGGAAGGCATTAAAATAATTAGATCAAATTTCTTGCATGTATGTATGCAACAATGCTAGTTCTTCCTTACATACAACTTGGGAAAGCATAAAACAACCCAGTTAAAAAAAAATATCCAGCTGTATTTACAACCTTTTCCAGAGAAGATAATATTACACCAACACCATCAGCCTGCCCCTGGGCTTTTATCCAGACTTGCCACCCAGTTCTATCTGTTAGATGCAGGAAACAAGGCCTCCAGAAGATTTGGAGCATCTCTTAAGAAAACCTCAGGGCACAGCACAGCTCACACTGACATGGGGTGTGGGTAAAGGCCACAGTAACTCCATTAAAGCAAAAAAAAAAAAAAAAAGTGTGAATATAATAGCTCACTACATGGATCATAAATAGATGCATGTTATGAAAGAGAATAATGTTCTTCCTTGTAAATTTTATACAATCTCAAACTAATCCTCAAGAAATAAATCGCCAACAAAATTTAAGTAGCGGTGCTTTTTGTGTGCTTACGTTTTTATATATATTTATTTGTTTTTATACATGTATTTATTAAATTATTTCAATCACCGTTTATAAAAATTGGCATTCTTAATTTCCAAAGCTACAGTAACTCTGACTTAATTTTACAAGCTGTCATTACTAACCCCTACTTATACTTTCAAAATAATATTGATATATATATATTTTTTCTGGCAAATCAGCAGTCTAATTCCCACAATGTAGACACATACTAAAGAATATAATATAAATTACACATAAAACAAAATATAATTCTCAGGAAAAGTTTTGATTATTTTGCACAAATGGCTTAGCATGCAACATTTTTCATCATATTTAGAATTATTTATATAATTACACCCGGTAAACATTTGTGTTTGCATGAGATTAGTGGGGAGAACAGAGAAGACTAATAGGTAACATCTGTGCAGAAATGTGATATTTACTGTAATATTTCTCTAGTGAGCATGGGCAGAATACATTAGATCATGTTTCTAAAGCTTGTACTAGCATATTTTAACATTGAAGCAATTAGAAGTGGGAAGACAATCATAGTATTTGATCAAAGTGCACTCGTTTTTTCATTGCTTAAGTCCAAATAAGTTCTGTAACATAGATACCTGAATGATAGTAAGTTTTGTAAGTTTGAGTAGTGTTTTTCTTCTTTGGTTGTTCTTCTGTGCTTTTGGTAGTGGTGGTGGTGGTGGTGGTTTGGGTTTGTTTTTTGTTTTTGTTTTGTTTGTTTTTTAATAGCAGACATATCAAATAAAATAAAGGAACAGAGTGGTTTATCAGTTAAGACTACTGCCAGTTCTGGCAAGTCTACAACAGAAGAAAAATACATATTATCACAAGCATCAGAATAATGTGGCCACTGAGAAGCATCAAACCAAGGTAAGAAGAAGAACCAGCCCTGTTTTTCTAATGTTAGAGAAAGACAGGTAGTAGATGAAGTATTCCAGCAATACTATTAGAATAAAAGCAAATTACATTTTTGCCCTTTTATGGGTCACAATAAAGACACAATAAAGGTCAGAATTCCTAATTACAAGAAATTGAAAATGTCACTATAAACAATTTTGAAATTCTGATTTTTAAAAGAAAATGATATGGATAATCTGTTGAAAGTACTCATAAAAGTATTTTTGTCCAGCCTTTCCTATTTATTCAATAAAAACAGCAAAGTTTAATATTATTTACGCAATAAATGCCTACTAAATTCCATATAAGAGTATGAGAGAAATACTCGTATAGCAATCTCATTGTATAATTTTTTTAAATGTTTGTAATGGAACAAATACAGCAAAGGAATAAACTGTATCTAATTGCAGATGCATAAGAGACAAATGTTTTTCAATATCTTGGTAATTCTTTAAACTCATCTCTTATCAAGGATTTAAGTATGAAGAAAAAAACAACTAAAAATTCTTTGGCCCCATAAGTGGAAACAGAGGTGGCAAAAGGAAAATGCCTACATGCCATTTGACCTCTATCCAAAGAAAATCATGTGAGGAATCTGGAGGAAAGGCAGAAGATCCAGTAAATAGATGTTTGAAGTTGGTGAGGGATCCTGGAAGGAGAATGTCTGAAATCTTTTTGTTTGGAAAGAAAAGATCAATGTCCCGTAAATATCTAAGACATTACGATAGCACAGAATGTGCTTGCCTTTTTATATGGCAACAGAAGATATGTAGTTCAAACCATATGTATGGTGAAGAAGTACTTTGCTCCACAATAAACTTCTCACATGCAGAAGTTTATATCTGATTATCCAAAATTACATTGCAAGCAAAATGAGAATTTTTCCTAAGCAATCAGTAAAAACTAATAATCAGTGAAATGAAACACTAGAACCTTCCCTGAGATGTTTAAAGAACATACAGAACAAGCAGAAGAATGGCAAGATGGATACAAGTCAGATGCCAGGAGGACTTCAAGAAGAAATTTTCTGCAAAAGCAGGAACATGCAGAATGAAATAGAAAAATGGATCATGAAACTATATCAGCAGATGCTAAGGACAGAGTGCAGACTTCTAGATTTGCTTGCAGTAAAACCACAATTTTCTTAATCTCTTTTACAAATATTTGGTAACAATTGGCCACAGCTTCATTTGAATGTGTCAGAGAGATGAAAATGAATCTCAGCACAGCTCAAGTTAAGAGTGATGATCAGACAAAAGGCTAATATAAGGCACTCCAAACCCTGGAGAGTTATGAGTCATGCATCCACTATACTGAAATGCTCATGTGAAGTTGAGCTTTCCAGGAAATTTCCCAAGGGATGATATAAGACAAGTGTCCCACTCATGCTGCTTGGCTTGTTCTGAGAGAAGGCATTGCAAAAGTTAGAGACATAAGTTTTTTCAAAGGATCAGCTAATAAAGATCTAAGTCATGCAACAAATAGACAGGAAAAGCTCAAATTCCCAAGGAAACAGCCACAAAAAGAAACAGAACTGCTGATTGCAAAAAGATCACAAGCACAGATGTATCTGCAGCAGGAATCTGAGTAAATTTTCACAAGAGAGGGATTACTTGAAATTTACAGAGATATATTATTATTATTATTATTTAGGAAAAACAAATGAATAACAAATCTGCTAAGGACTAGATCATCAAACCAGCCCATCACCACAAGCCTGCTGACAGCCAGACAGAAGAGACATCCGAAGCAAATAGGAAGCTGCATTGAAATGCCATTTCACCTTTGTTGGCTGAGGAAAACAAGCAATGGAAAAAATGTCATATGGACACTGTGTAAAAATTCAGAAGTTATAATATTATAGGCTTTTATCCTGTGTTTATATCATTCATTTTTGTCAACGAAAGTTTGTTAAATCTGCAGATGACAATAATGTGTGCACTAAGGGGAGATGCTTCTGGAACACACCAGATTATAAGTCTGGAACCAAAAAAGTTACAGATGTGCTAGAGTTAAGGTGTGGGGAGAATTAAAAAAATATAAAAAGTTGAAAGTACAAAGACAAAATCCTACATGTGAAGTTGTACAGATAACACTGATAAGAAATTACAAAGTGTCACAGAGGAACTTGGGAGTTACAAGGAATCACAAGCTGAATATGAATTAATCATCTCCTGCTGTTGTGAAAAAAGAAAATACTGAATTGGGGCACATTGTTCGAAAGATATATGAAACACTTTGTCCAGTCTATGCAGTAGCAGTAAAGCCTGACACTGCGTTCTGTGTTTGGCCTGGGCACATCATTTCCAGAAGGACACAGATGAGCTGGAAGGCATACCTGAGAGAAGTGAGAATTATTATAGCATTTGTATTATTATATGGCATTCTGCGTGGAGGACTTCAATTCCACACCTTTCCTTCATATGTACTTTTATGTCAGATGCTATTTTGTCAGATTGCCCCTCTGCTGCCATCTGTCACTCGACAACAACATGTAATGGAATATTGTCAGGAAGACTCAATGTGTATTTCCATACCACCAACATCTGCCTCTGACATCATGGGTCAACATAATGAAATAGGAGGCATTACTTTCAGTGAAGCCCTTGTATATATTAATTACATACTCATGCAAATGTGAGATGTTAGTACTTCGCCATTTACAATGGGAAGAATGGATAAGGCTTGTGCTCATCGTGCTGATCATAAACCTAACATATAAAAAAACTCTTATGTTACTGTTCAATTCAGTAACATTATTTTGTAAATGTACTGACTTCATCCAATGACTGCATTATAATTACTTTTATTCCATTTACTGAAAATATTAATTATGGCAAACAAAACAGCCTGGAGAAAATATCTTTTTTCACAATGCACTCGCAGCTATTGATCTCAATTATCCTCAGATGCAATGAGATAACTATATTCATGTTGACAACTTTTTCTCCTTCCTGAACATGTTACTTGCCTCCAAATAAAGCATGGATTACCATATTGCTCCATTTATCATGCACACTTGAGACTCTAGGTTCTGGAAATCTTTTAGTTAAAGCCCTAGAAATACTTAACATCAGCAATTATTAAGTGATGTAATGCAAGAGGATACAAGGATAAACAATTTGAAATATATCTAAAGCATTTCTATGGCACTTGATTTTACAGATATTTATTTCTTTCTTGCCTGTACAGAGCTTAAAAGGCAAGCAAGTTACAGAACTTTTTCTCCTAATGTCTCTGTTAAGAATTGTTGGTGCTTTTTACTGCTATTCCAGATCTTTTTTAGAAAACAATTTTTATAAACAACTAAAACAATGATGTCAAATATTTCAAAAATGTCTTAAAATGCAAATGATTATAGAAAAAGAGAGCTTCTCTGCGAGTCCAAGCTCCGTACACAGCATTGTTTATTACAGCCTCAGTCCTAGCGCCTGTCACTGGCTCACAGTTGAGATAACGGCACATAATTGAGATTCTTACGTGTTATTCTTCTGCCCTTTTCAACAGTTGCATTAACCAGGTCCCTTCCTAGCCCTGAACAACCCCTAGGTAATACAGCAACTGCTAACATGGAAAAAAAAGCCACCATTAGGAATGTACTTTAAGAAGTACTGTTGAATACACTACTTAAATTCTAAGAAGAAAACTGTAAGGGATGCTCTTAACTCACTGACTTCCATTTGGAAATAAGACATCTTATTGAATGCATGAGGGTAAATAGTATGCGCAGAACAATCTGATTTCCAGCTGGCACAGGTCAGCTTGCACTCTGACCTGGCCTGAGGCTGTGTGCAGGTGACATCCACAAGCTCCCTGCCTCTTCAGTTTCAGCTGAGCTCCATATTAATTTGGCCATAAGCAAACTCATATCAGTGCAGCATAAAGTCCAGCAAGATTCTCAGCATCTGCTTGCAGAAATACTTTTCAGACATGTTCTCTTAGAACCTACTGAATGTTGTAGACATAGGCCAGCATGGGCTCAAAGACTAGTAAAGTCTATCCCAATTTTCTCAGAAAAAATGGCATGAGCATAGATCATAAAGAACTCAAGACTGAATACAGTACAACTGCTCTACAGATAATGCTCATACACAGAGTTGTATTTTAAGACAGCTTAAAGCCTCAGTCCAAAAATAAACATAAATAAAATACCATTGTGCTGAGTATGAAGGAAAACTATGTTTGCACAAACAGGCCTCAGAATACACAGCTCTGAGGACAGCTCAGTCTGAAGAGTGAACATTTGCTTACTATTTTTGGAGGCTGTTTGCTTCCTTCAGAAGCATGTTTAGTGTGCTTCAGTAAATCCAGCCATGCAAATGAACATGCACGAAAGTTCCAGAGAATATTTGTCCGAATTTTGTTCTGAATTTTCATTGAATTGTTGAAAAAAATTAAATTCGGGATCAAGAGAGCTGTAATTATTTAAACAGACTTAATTTCAGTTGATGAGTTGATGGAAGGAAGATTTAACAAAAAAAATCCATAGGTTTTTAAATTCCATTTTATTTTATTTCCAAGTCTAGTCTCCCTAATGCATTTTCCTGCTGAAAAAAAACCAGATCGATTTATTGACTGTGACTATTCAAATCTTATCACTTCTTATTGCTTACTGTGAGTCAGAGATTTAAAAAAATTATGTATTTACTGTTCTGTATATAGTCCCATCTAATTTCAGCCTTGAACATAACCTCCATGTGACTGAGAGCCCAGGCATTAGACCTATGCTCTTTCTATCCTACTACTTCAAGTTTCAAGTGAGTAGCCACGCTTATTAGGAAACAGATTTTAGAGTTTTATGGACTTAAGCTCATTAAAATCAAAGAGAATATTTCTGGGTATTTTCAAGATAACTGATTAAATTTCTTTCAGTACTTTATTTGCTTCTCTTACAGTGTGAATGTATTCATTTACATGGTTATGGCTGCTGAATCCAGTGATAAGTACTGTAAAAAAAAAGTCTGAAAATGATTCTCCTTTCTTTCTCCCTGAAAGAGATTGGTCTATTGTTTAACAAAAGCTGCCAGATATGATATAGCAATTATGAAAAGGCCTTTTGTTTACTTCATCAGCAGCAGACCTTAAGAAACCATCTTCATGTAAAAGTATGCAATGTTGAATTCATCCTACCTTTAGCTGTACTAGATGCACATCCACATGTCTGCTATCCGAGTCCTGCTGGACAGAATAAGTCAGATCCCTGACTCTTTCAGATGTCATTCGAAGCCATGTCTCAATTTCTGGCAAATGAAGAACAATCTTCCAATCAGCCCCAGTGTGTAGAGGAGGTGGCTTGTCATATTGCTGTCCAGAATCAAGCTCTTTCATGACATCCTCTTCCCCATCTCCATCTACTGTAGGAGTCATGTTTATAAGCATGGGAGAAGTATCAGATGGCGTGGGGTCCAGATCTTGTGTTCTCATAGGAGAGAGTGCTACATCCATGGCTAACACAGGAAAGTTTAAAACATAATTCTTCAGTACCTATCTGTAAGGACAAAAAAAAAAAAAAAAGAGACTGCTGTTATGAGACCATATTTACAAAAAAAACAAAAAAAAACAAAAAAAAACAACCATTCAGTAGACTAGAAGTAAATGGAAAATTCAGAGAGGTATCATCATACCTCTCACATAAATCTTTCAAGTTGCACATCCAACTGACAAATTTGAGAATGAACAGATTTTCCAAATTAGCTTTCATAATTAGAACAAACAACTTCCTTAAGAAAAATAACATTAGCACATTTCTCCCACTGTAGAAATAACAGCTTTTATTCACGAAAAAAAACGTACAGACTTTCTACAATTACAACAAACAAACTGAATGTCCACGAAGTTACTGAACTCCACAAGTTAACAAGGGTCTCATATTTGTAAATTAGCACATATTAGTACATATTACTTGTCCTGAAAGTTATGACTAAACAAAACATATCTCAGGTTTCATGGAATTTCTTTTTGCAATTGCCTACTCAATGGTCATTTACAATAAAATTTTTGGAAGATACACTGGGATGCACAGCATTTCCCAGGATCCACATGATTTCCAATTCTGGGTGATGGGAAAAAAGATCTCTGGTCTTTTTCCAGGAGGCAAGGGGTAGGGGGCCTGTCAATAAAGATTCAGATGGACTTTTTCTCTCCTCCGGTTTAATTTTTGGTTCATTTTATTACTCTATTAATTATTCTGTATTATCTCACATTCCTTTTAATAAACTACTTCTCCTACTTAATTGGCTTTCTCCCTCTTCCCTTTCCCCCCTTTCTTCCCGAGGAGGTGAAGGGGTGTCACATTATTAACTCTTCAAACCATGACAAACAGTAAATTTTTGACAACAAATTTGTATACTTGGTTAGTCTGCTTGTAGGCAGACTTCGGTTTTGAAATTTAAATTCTTGTAATTTTGTTAGATTAATAACTGTTGCAATACACAAATCTCTATCAAAATATATAGATAAGAATTCTATACTTAGGTGTCAAAATGCATACTTAAAATATAGGAGTGACTGGTCTCTTCTCACCGGTGACAGGACAAGGGGAAATGGCCTTAAGTTGCAACAGGGCAAGTTTAGGTTGGATATCAGGAAAAACTTCTTTACTGAAAGGGTTGTTAAGCATTGGAATAGGATCCCTAGGGAGGTGTTTGAGTCACCATCCCTGTGTTTAAAAACTGCTTGGATGTGGTGCTCAGGGACATGATTTAGCAGAGGGCTGCTAGTTAGAGTTGTATGGTTAGGTTGTGGCTGGACTCAATGATCTCGAAGGCCTTTTCCAACCTGACTGATTCTATGATTCAATTCCATGATTCTATGACTTTATTGAAGTCCCAGATCTTTATGTTTTCAGCATACACTTACAATGTTCACTGGAAAAAGGAAAACATTTTGCTCTGTTCCTCTTCTTCTGTAAGCTCTAGCTACATGTAGAAGGCTGCAGTAGACCTTACACCCAAGGAAAGATAAGAATACATAACAGAATGGAGTCAGACTTAGAGCTAAGTAAAGAATTATGAAAACTTGAATTTAGCAGGAGATGCAATTTCAGAAAGATTCAAATTTGATACATTAGAAATACTTTAATTACATTTTAGCAACTTACGCTTGCATCTCCATAGTGCTAAGATCACAAAAACAAAGAATGTAGCCATACAGCTATTACTTTGGGCAAAATCCCAACTCTTTTATGGGTGATTAAAGAGTACAGTTTTGTTTTTAGCATAACAGCAATAAGACAGCAGAAAAAGCACCAGTGATTTTTCACTACTAAATCAACTATGCTCTATTGAGTTATATTCCTAACTATTTCAGTAGTATTCAGTATTCAATGACTACTCCTGCAGAAAGTGGGTACCAAGGAGGCACCCAGGCATCAGTCTACTTCTCATAGTTTGGAAGGTGGGGGGAGAGGGGAGAAAGGGAAAAAAAAAAAAGTCATTTACTGTTCGCTTGATTTTAGGGCCTATCCTGCTCCTATTTAGTAATTTATCTTCTGCACATCTATCACTCCCTCAAAAAAATATTTGAAACCACTCTCAAGCTGGTTAATATTAATTTAGCACTTCAGAACAAAATTTCTATCTGTGCAATCAAAGGAAAGAATGAAAAATTTAAATCACTCTCAGTCTCTGCTGCACAATTTCCAACTCTTTCAGCTCAATTTTGTAAAACGCTTCTGAATAAGACTCTGTCAAACAAAAAGCTTTATAGAAAGACTGCATAATATTAATGTTTCAGGATACTGAGCATCTCTCATATCCATCTCTTTTCATATCCCTTGTTTTTCAACTTGAATGCTGTTGCCATACATACACCAAATATATTTTGTTAGACAAAACTCTATCTGAAGACATTTTCCCTTAAATACTGTTGCTCATAGCCCAGGTTTATAGCATATAAATCAACTGTTCCATCAGGTAAAAATATCTTATTTTAGACATATCCTTCACATGAATTCCTCTCTCAAAAAGAGACATTACAGTAAAGTTGATATAGTCTTTATTTTGGTATGTTTGTCAGCAATAGGTTAAACAAGTCCACCAACAAAAAGTTGGGCTCAAATCACTAAATGATGCAGAAACACAGAAAGTACAGCACTTGCTTAGTGTGTGTGTGAAAAAACTACAAAACCCACTGGCACTCCGCAAGAGTTTTTCTAACATGACTCAGCACTAGCGAGGACATTAAGGCAATTAGCAAACAGAAATTAAAGCATGCTGCTGAAGAAGCAAACAAAAGACAACGCATGAGGCATACATAGCACAGCTCCAGCTCTAATGCAGTGCATTCGCAACCAGCACCCGCCCAAAACCTGCTGACCTGGGTGCTTTTACGATCGTTCGATTTTACTCAAGCTCACTGGCATTACAGCTATACCTCCTCAATCATAGTCACTCTTAGAGTCAAGTTCTTTAAGGCTTTTCTCTCTGGCAGATAATATAGCAAGTTGCAGCACTTCAAGAAAGAAAATGAAAAAGAATTTAAAAATAGATAACTCAGTACGGTCTCTTAAAAAAAAAAAAAAAAAACATACAAAGGTATTACAACACACTGGCTACTAATTATCAGGGTCTGGGGCACCTTTAAAAAAAGCCTACACACGCTTGAAAGGAGAAACCGTCACTGCTAGGAGCAACTGAGCCGGAACACCAGCATGCAGACTGATTAGTACGCAGACTCAAGATATCGCTTCCTGGCAGAATAAAAAAGGCCCTGTCAGGCAGCTCTAGTGCAGGCAAGGCAAAGCAAAAGCTCCTCCTGCTCCCTCCAAAAACTGAGCACAAAAAATCACGGCTTCCCCGGAAGACTCCCGAAACCAGAGGTGAGAGCAGGCCCCTTCCAGCTGCTCTCTGGCCCAAAGAGATGCCAGGTGGCTCTGTGCCCTCCCTGTGGAGCCATGTCTGGGGTAGCCCTGGGGGGCAGATGGAAAAAGCAAAGAGCCCTGCTACAGAGGTGATGATACAGGTGCAGGGTTCCGCTCTCTGGATCACTGAACATGCTTATGCTGGGTGGGCTCTGACCAGGTCAGCACCCTAACAGAGAGCTGCACTCATAAGATTTTGTTAAGCCACCAGCTCCTGAAGATAAGTTATCTGCTTGTCACACAATTCTTATGTACACAATTGCATCTGTTGACCCCAGCTGTATATTTTTTCCTCTCAATATCCTAATCTTTAGGACATAAATTTATACAACACAAGCATGGAAGGTAAAAACAGCAAGATAGGATGTGAAGTCCTGCTTTAACTGTTCCAGTATTTGAATAAAGTAGTACCAGTGAAATCAATAAATCTCAGCAATAAATTTTGAGACTTAAAATTTTTTTTTGAACAATATATATTAAATCATTTGCTAGGAAATGTATGAATGGATAAATCACATCAAACAACGCTTTGGTACAAGTATTACAATGCTAGACATTTTGTGTGCCTGACTTCAATTACTCAGTTTGTTATATTTTTGGTTTACTTTTCCAAATTCTGTGAGATGCACAGATAGCAAACTGTAAACCATTATAAAACACTTATTAAAACTGAATACATTTATTCCAGTTACTCTGTATATGATCCTATAGAAAAAAATACTTTGAAAAAAAGGTACAGCCATACTTGCCCGTCCTAGCAGAGTCACTATCACAGCTGAAATTCTTTATAAAATGAACAGCTAAGTCTGGCTTTCTACAGTGTCAAATTCTGATAGCACTGGTGACAGTTTTAGGCAGCAAGCAGTGCAAAAATCAGAGGCTGGATTTCCTGTCAGCCGAATTCTTTCTGTACCTAAAGTATCTGTACAAACTATGTGGCTTTAAACCTGCAGATGGACAGCTGAAAACATATTTTCAGATGTCACAATCAATAAAAGTTCATGTATCAATATTTTCAGGATGTAGCCTTTTATCATCATTGTTATCAGTGTAGGAATGATTTATGACTTCATTATTTAAAAAATACAGCTCAAATTACTTATTTTCTATCACTTCTGAAGCTACCATTTTAGTACACTAAAAGGATACATTTATAAATTACACAATACAGCTAAGAGTTTGGACCTTTCTGATTGTAGAAAAAATTACATAGATGAATAAAGAGTAAATTTTTTCCCAATTCCCTTCTATACCGTTCTATGTTTTCATTGGTACTTATATGAAAGGTGAGAAGTTCTGTGTAAGCACATGCACACATATGCTTTCTATCTTCATATTCAGTAAGTGCATTATGCTTAACAGATGGCTGATTACCTTCCACTAATCACACAGGCAATCTTGCTCTCCCCTGGTTTTCCGCTCAATCAGATCCCAATGCTTTTATGCAAAACACAGAGTATGTCAACCATAATATAATTCATCAATCATCACAAGCCTTGAAAGACCTCCTTCACTCATTCTGCACCCGTTATTCACATTTTCCTTGTTTATACAGTGCAGTACATATTCACTCTGCCAGCTATCAGATCATCCACGTTTTCCTGCAACAGCAGACAGCTTCTGTCAAACAGAGATTCATTAAGCATTTTAAGCCATACAGTAGTCCAAGTATTGATCAGTGGTGCAGACACTGGGCTGAGTGAATGTTAATGAGCTCTAATTTTTCTTACTGTCACTTATAGTTAAAAATCAACCATAGGCATTATATAGCCACCTGCCTGTCAAGTAAACAATTCATTTCATTCTAAAAAATGGCATAAAGGAACAAAAAAAACTACCAGAAACTCCATCATTAAATAATTATGTCTGCTTGCTGACTCTGAAATATAATGATGTAAATTTTAACATCAGGTTTAATGGGCTAATAGTTGAGTTTCCTTAAAAAAGATACAGTCACGACGAATATCTTACACAGCCAACTTTAATTTCTATTTCTTTTACAGTTCAGTAGTCTCAGGACTTTTTTGCCAAATTTTCAGGCTGTATTTGAGGGAAATTGTCTTTTTCAGAGAAGACACTGGTACATCAAAAACTAAACTGTCAGTAACTATCTAGAAAGCAAATTGAATTTAATTTCACATTTATATTATCCATGCTAAAGTGATTCTATTTCTGATTTTATACTTGATTTAAGAAAAATGACAATTCAAGAGATGGTTAATTTTACTTTTTTTTTTTTAACCCATATCATTTTATGAAATGTGTTCTTATATCAAATATGCCCTTTATCATTGTCCTACTATTACATCTAAATATCAGAATAAATTGAACAGGAAGGGCCACCTTTCCATTTAGAATAGCTGGGCCTCCTACGCGATGTGTACAGACTCTCAGAGGGAAGGTGAAGCCTGGACTTCTGCAGGGTACAGACCAAAGAGACATGCACAGTAATATCAGTATCATGACCAACAATTAGAAATGTGATTAAACAGTTAAATGCAATGGACTTAAATTCCATTAAAACATCTAAGGCTTTAATGGTAGCAGCGCCAGACCACTAATGGTTAGCAGGAGATATGCCACCATGGATGCTTAAAGTTCCTGATTACGGCTATAAATCAGCAACAATAGTGACTCAGCAAGCTCTTTTGGTATCTGCTGTTTCTTTAATACAAGGTGAAGAAAAACTTAGAACTTGCAGGTCTGTAGAAGGTATGAAATACTCCAAATATTTATGCTCCGAGTAAATGCAGAATCTTACAAGATTGAAAATTTGAGCAAAGAAATAGCAGATTAAACTCACTATAGGCAAACATGGTGTAATATGCAGGAGAAAAAACAATCCTAATCACATAAATAAAATGGACCTCAAGATGGATGTGAGTAATCAAGACCTTAGAAGGAAAATTGCCCAAGTTCTAGAAAAACAATCAAGCTCAATATTCAATAGCAATCAAAAAGAGAAGCAAAAAAATAGAAACATCTAGGAAAAGAATAGGAAAAAAAAGCAGAAAATTAATTACATCACTATTTAAATCCATGGCACCCAGCTGAAATGTTGTGTGAGAAATTTCCCTCATAGCAAAGGGAATCCAGTGGAACTGAAAAAAGGGTTCAAAAAAGGCAATTTGAAGGACAAACAGGAACGGGAATTGCCTCTGTTCAAGTGAAAGCTGATCAAGCTGATGCTGTCAGCCTAGAAAAAAGTAGCTTAGAGGATAAGGTAGAGGTCATCTGCCTAAACTGATAGACTTAGGAGAATACTTCAGCCATTCTTTTTTACATAATTTCTGCACGCAGTTCTCCAAAGGAGAGCCAGAGGATTCACTTTAAGTATCCCTTTCAAGAATAATTGACAAAGACCTCTTAAACAATTTCCTGTTACAGAAAGCATAATGGGGCATTTAAAACAACATTCCTGAACTTACCTCTCTTTTCAATTTGTTCAGTGACTTCAGCTAATTCAAAAACTCCAACTTCCTGATTGAAATTCACAAGTGTACATGCAGTATTTATTAAGTCAAAATTACAATATATTATAAAAGCTTTAAGCGAAAATCCAGTAAACTCCTGTCAGAAATTTTTACCTTTATTGTCAAGTCCCAGAATTTCATAATCTGTAGAAATTGCACTGTATTGTACTGCTACAAATAATTATTGGTTTAACAGTAGAAGCAACAGAGCTTTATGTCACAGCAAGACTTTACTAACTGCATCTTTACAGAAACACCGAATTGACCAAACAACTTATCAAACAGTTCTAGTCTAGTATCAACTGAACTGGAAAAAAGCTAAAAATACTTTTAACTACTCCTCTGAAATTGAATACTAAAATATTCATACTGAGTCTTGAAAGCCATCATGTAGAAAAAGGAATACTTCTCGCCTTTAAAATTCTCTTCCAAAGGAATTATCCCATAAGTGTTCATGTAAAAACATTAATGCTGTGACATGTGGTGAACTCTTGTATGAAGCAGCACATAAAATTTATATACTTCAGGCTCATATCATTTTATTTTCTCAGGAAAAAGCAAAGAGACTCAATGAAAATAGTCCCATTAGGCAACTGTAATGAGATGCACCAAGAAAAAAAAAAAAACAACCCTGCTCTATAATACTTACAGACACTGAAAAAGATTGTGTAGTGCCACATTCATACAGATATGATGTACTCATTCAATCATATTGGGATGAATAGTGCTGTTTCCTATCAATTTCTGATTCAGCACAGGTCTGCCCTGCAGTAAGAAAGAGTGACTAGTTGATGATATGGTAAGAAGACATTAACATTAAAATGGACAAAGAGAAATTAGTTGAGCCATATTCATTCATCATTACTTCAGAAACCTTTATCAGGTATAGCTGCACCCAAACACCTTAAGGCATTTGTTGTCCTAATTTTCACTCCACAATGTCAGCAGTTCAAGAACAGGGGCAAGTTTCATACACTGATTCCTCAATATATGCGTGAGCAGGTTTATGTTTCAGTGGGATACTTTTGGCTTTCTCTTTGTTTGCTTGTTGTTGTTTGTTCTTTGGTTTTATTTTATTACTGTTGTTCTGTTATTTTAATCTCTCTGGGTAAAGTCACGCTTGCCATTTTATTGGCCAGCAGCAAGTGTTTGCAGACATAGCTTAACTTTTTCCTTCAACAATAAGATGGTGAGGAACATAAAATCGGTACTCAAAGTGGTCCATAATTCAAAGAACTTTAATGAAACAATATGAAAGGCCTTGTAACAGGGAAGACAGCAAAATCAAGATGAGGCTTGGCTGAATAACAATCTCTATTTAAAATGGCCTTTAGAATGCACAGAGATTTGCTACCAAATATCTCCTTACAGAAGAAGAATTTTAAAATTAAGTTCATAAATTTTATAGCAGCTTTCTCCAATTCTCTCATAAGCATTACTGCCAAAGATTTTTCCACTGGTTTACAGAGACAGACTGTTCTCTTTAGACACCTAATATTTATTTTTCTTTCTCCCCCAAAGCAGGGGAAAAAAAAAAAAAACTTTTTTCCCCAAGTCGAAGTTAAAATAGAGTGTTTTGCTTTTAAAAAAACACTAAAAATATCTACTGTTCTCACTATCACGTAAGGATTAACAACAAATAGCTTATCTTTTAAATATAATATTTCCCCACCATTAATGGAACACCATCGCCGCTGTGCTTTGTGTCAGCCTGGGGATTCACAGAACTAGGCTGATCTCTCTGGAACACAAATTGCTTTCCTGCACTGAGTCACACCAGTGTTTTCTGCTCTGTTATTTTGGTTTCTAGTACTTTCTAATATCAATAATGCATACAGTCACTTGTTTCAGACATCCAGTTATCAGTAACAGGATATAAAACACTGTCTTCCTTTGGGTATGAATTTTTAATGTACATGAAGAGATGTCCTGTATGCAATGATAAACCATAGCTTGTGTAACCATTTTGCAGACTCTACCAACTTGGATAAATCCTGACTTTTGATGTTGACTTACTGTTTACCTAAAAATAGATATCTACTCGTGCAGTGCTATCAGTTGGACAACACCATCGCCTAAAATAATGCCCACAACTACTTTGTTCTCTCTCTTTCCATTATGCAATTTTACAAGGTCATTTACACCATCACCATAAAGACACCTCCCTTGTCTGGTGCAGAATTATTTTTCCTGGATCATACTTGGCAGAGACAAGCTCTTTTTCTCCAGATATATCAATACTGGTTTTGCACATAGAGCCTTCTAGTTTCACCATCATCCACCTCCTGAATAGAATTTTAAAAAATAATACTACTTTATATAATAATAATACTATATATAAAAATTTACTATATAACAATAATAATACTTTCTCATCATATTGAATCTTACAAATTTTTGAAGAAAAGTCATGATAAACTGCAATCTCTGCACAGAGTTCAAGGACCTTACTAACTTAATCTTGCACCAGAATTTTAGTCAAAATTACAAATATTGGCAATTGCAGAACTTTCTTAAATTCAAAAATCAGTTTCAGAACTGATAGAAGCTGGGACATTTTTCAGTATCAAATTCTCTCTCTCTCTCTCATTATTGTTTACTAAAACTAAATTTATGGAAGTCAACAACATGAAAGGAGTAAAATAGCAGGCTTTCAAAAGGTTCTTACGGCTGAACACTGACAATTAAAGAGCAAATGTTTCTACTCTTTTAAGTCACATTTTGTTTTACCATAAGGAAAGGATGACTGCGTACAGCCATTAAAAGTACTTTCTAAATGGGAATAAACAGGATTGGATATTTGTGGTTCAAATTATTGGAGCCCACAGCTCGAAGTATCACCTTTGTCATCTGCTGCACTAGAGGGTTATACTTACTTTATACAGACAATTATGTTCATTCAGGTTCTTAGTTTTGTCTTGATATGAAAGGTACACATAAGACCAGGTTCCATCATTTCATTAAATGTTTTCAGTCTCAGAGAACTCTCCTAGAAACATGACCTGGGACTCGTATTTTAATTTTCAAGAGGCAGAAATAATTGTGCTGCTTCAAATAGGTATAATTTACTTCATAAGAACAGCTTAATGATGGTGAATCATACCCCCTTTGGTGCCAACAACAGGTGGTATGATATTGACCCCAGACAGTTAGTAACAGATGAGTTGCAGACTTCTTCATGCATTCCACACTGACAGTGTACGTTCCCACCATCTTCTTAACATTTTCTTTTTTTTTTTTTTTTAAACATTGCATAATTCACTAATGTGAATAATAAACAAATTCCATGAAGTAGAGCACAGGAGGTGCATTCAGTTTGATAAAGAAATTAAATTTTAGACCAAATAACTAGCAAGAGCAGCAGGATCTTTATAAACTAAGGATTTGAAATGCTTGGATGACCAAGGTCTTTCCTTTGACTATATTTCAAGCAAATTGCTCTGCCCCCAAAAATTTCCATTGCAAGGTTTGATGAGGCTCTGGGCAACCTAATCTAGCTGTGCACGTCCCTGTTCATTGCAGGGGAGTTAGACTAGAGAACTTTTAAACATCCCTTATAACTCTAAGGAGTCTATGATTCTGTGAAATTCAGGTAGCTCCAACTCAGAAACTTTTTCATCCTCCTACCAATTAAGCACACAGGACATGAAAGGGGAAGACTACAGATAAATGGAGCAGAACAGAGAAACATTGCTTCCAGTTTTATTCTAGATCATCTTGTCTTGTCTGCTTTCCAAATTTTTATTAAAAAGTTGATGGAATAGTAAATATTGCAAATAGTACCCTTTCATCATTGTTTGGAATACACTGCTACAAGTCAAGTGCATCTTCAGTTTAAAATTGTTTTTTATTTACTATGATTTTTACAGCAAAAGTGAAATTATAGAGGTAGAAAAGGTTTCTTCAGAAGGCTAGGTAAACATACAACTATGAACTATATCCCTGTAGGAACATGCTTAATATTTCTTTCAATCAGAGAAATATTCTGATGGAAAACTACCAAGTAGTAGAAAATAATATCTAGCCATTTGAAAATTGTGTGCACTGTATATAGAGACAAATGATGACGACTTTCATCCCAGGTAGGTTTACAAAAATAATTTTTCTCACATGAACAATCTATTCGAATTTATATAGTCATGTGCTTACATATGTGTTTCCTAACATCAGTTGCCATATTCTGTATTTACAATATTATGAATCTCTTTATTATATTCAGCTTTTAGTTTGAAAACTGGGACAAAAATCCTACAGTGTTTGCCCTTCTCCAGATGTCACCCCTTTCTAGGTTTGCAGAGCCTATAAAAATTAAACTTCATGGTACAGATTTTTTTCCTCAGCTACACCTACGATTGCAGAGGAGCATAAGATGTTAACTCCTATTTCAAAAACAAACAAAACAAATACGCAGAACTATTTTCTCTAGGCTATATAGAACTACGCAAATATAAGCCTCTAATTCATTCATTCCTGATACATAATTTAAAAAAAATACAGTCAGTAATTCATATGAAATATTTATTTTTTTATATTATCACCCAGGGCTTCTGAGAAGTCCTGGCAGTCTGTCATTTTATTGAAGATCTACGGGAGTTGTTCAGGTTCAGCCCTTTAATTTTTTCATTAGTTAACACATCAATTACACGATTTGATTATTTTCAAGTTTTAGTCTCAAATTGTTCATAGTATAAAAGATTTTTTTAATTTCAATTTTAGTTACTCAGTGTTACCAGTCTCCTATGATACACTAAATCATGTAGCTGTGAGGCATATATTAATGCACTATTTCTGAAGAATGCAAATTTTCAGCATAAATGAGAATGACATCTTTAATATAAACTTTTATATTCCAGAGACATACAAAGCAATCCTGACTTTATAGACCTTATGGTAATCCTGAACATTTAATATATAATCACTTGGAAAGGCTCGGACTAGTAACACATAGAAAGTAGAATTAAACCAGAGCAACTGAGAAATCTCTATCAAAGCACCTCAAAAAGTTCTGCTTAAGGCACTTTGATAGTGAATGCCATTTCCAAGAAGGAACAGGAAGTAAACCTTTCATTTCACTTAAGATTTCCCTAATCATTGGCATATGAGGGAAAAAAAAAAAAAAAAAAAAAACCAGAACAATGATTTTCTCTTACAAAATCTGAGGAAGTTATTTGTCCTGGAAATGTGGCTTCAGATTGAGTCTGTGTTAATTACTCATGCATGCAGAATAGTCAAGCCTTCAGAAAAAATGATTAGAAAATATAGGAAAACCAATATACTGCATGCTTTCAGAAGAACATGAGATTGAAAGAAAAAAAAGTCATAAAATCCTAATTGTTTCATTGCAACAAATTTAATGCAGAGAGATACAGTCTTGTCCTTCACTATCCTTCAGTGTCTTACACTGGTCTTCACTGAGGCCACGACGAATCCTTGTTTAGGTCTCCCTTGCCTTACACACTGCAGGTTCTGTTCTCAGCTCTGAAGACCAGCCTGCCCCTTTGTGGAATCTGCAAACCCTCAGCATCATAAACTGGCCACACGTATAAAACAGACACAATATCTAACTTCAAAAAAAATGAAGTTGTATTTAACAAATTCATTCATCTAGTGACAGAGCTTTATTCAATCATCTACAAAATTCCTATTTTACATACCTCATGCTATTGCCACTAAATGCAAGTAACATGACTTCACCGTTAGTGTATATGAAATGGTGATGGACCTAAGTTGCTCTCCCTAAACTGAAGGTCCTATTGTTTCTCCTGCTGAAAATTCCATTGCTTCTTTTAAAATCATAGTATGGAAACACATTTTCAGTTCTCAATTGACTCATACTTTAGAAATAATGATATCAGCACCTGTTACTTCTTTCCTGACAAGCAGTCAATTCACTGAATTGTAAGTATAGCCTAAAGAAAAAAAAAATCTACATAAAATCCTACCAACGTAAAACCAAATCAGCATGATGCTGTTTAATATTAAAATGTTTTTAAAACTCAGTCATTCTATCATGTAACCAATCCACAGAATGAAAAGTGTTTGGACCTCTGCTTTTTTCCTCTTCCTTTATGGATATGTCTGAGAAGTAGACACAAGACTTTAAAGAACAAGTTCATGCAAGATGCTACCCTGTGCACAATGGAGTATTTTTTAAATTAATGGCAGTATAAGTACATCAGGACTATTAAATTCATGAGGAAGGGGAAGAACATGCTAAGCCATATCTAGGGATTTTTATGTCACCTTACCACTATATGGTAAGATGACACAAAAGTCACCTTATCATGTATAGCGCAAGTGTCATGTCAAGCAATATTCCAGTTGATAGTATCCCCATGTTATACCATGATAGTGTAATGGTCAAAATAAATAACCAATTTTTTAAAGATAGTACCTTTAACACTGATTGAAATACATTTTTGCACTAAAGCATTTATATGGAAGAAAAAATAAAACAATCTGACAGTTTGAAAAAGAAAACAAATGTTTCCAAATCTTTGGGTTATCCATGTTTAAGTCTGTTTTGGTAAAAAAACTGTTTCAGCTCAGTAATTTCAGTTTTAGGACTAGGTCCTCCCCTCTAAGATGGGGCACACCATTGGTTTACCACTTGAGCTGTAAGGAGATAGTATATACTATATAAGTTATAACTTAATCTACTTAAATTATATTCTGAACATCTTGCTGTTCATCCATGCTGTCCATATAAATTCATTTTACTGTTTGGGAAATGTGTGAGCAGCATCTGACTTAGATAATCAACTCATTCAAGGAGGAGCAGAAGCTTAAACCAAAGTCTGTAGTAAATTTGAAGAGAACCACTTCACAGATCCCTGAGGTTTTCCTGCTCTATGGTCAGCTACTGAGGGCTCCAGAAAAGGTAGAGAAAGAAAAAAAAAAAAAAAAAAAAAGGTTGATGGTCTACCTTGTAAGTGCAGAAAAGGCTGTGATGAGCTTCAAAATTTGCGGAGTCTAGTAAAAGAAAATAAAAAATATGGATGTTCCCAGCTGCAGAAAACAGAGGAAAATGCTGGAAATGTCTGTGTTCACAGCAGCTGTGGGGTGAAATGCCATTTATAGAGCCCGCCACAAATGATATTTAAAAAAAAAAAAAATCTTGAAAACAATGAAAAGCTAAGAGGGAAAGAGAGATGAACAGTCTGTTAGAAAGGTAATTTTCTTTACAGTTGCCAAAATCTGATAAAATAAAGATGACATGGCTGTTTTTTTGCATCACTCTTCTGATTTGTAAATACACCCTTTGATGATATTTGTAAAAGGAACAGATGCTGGTGTCCTAAATTTTTGCAAAGGCAAACTGCATCTTGGATGAGTGAATCTGCTTGTTCACTACGTTGAGAAAACCTGGTTTTACAGGGGGGTTCTTTTTTGGGATAAAAACAGTTATTTTGTAACAACTTAAGAACTCCTTTAAGCTTAGACTAGTCATTAACGATGGATGTTGTAATAAGATAGTTGCCTTTCCCAAGCTTGTTTTTATTCACTAGACAACATTTTCAAGAGCAGCAAACCATGCTGTGATAAGGAGCATATGTCACACAGGGATTTCTGCAGTATGGAAAGTACTTTTCTGCTCACAGTGCTATCTTTCACAGCATTGTTCATCTACCTCCTTCCATCAGATGATGAGCAAGCTATGTCCAACACCATAATTCCATTCTCAATTCTGCAACCTGCTGAATAAGCAAATTGCCTCTCCTTGTTCCCCCTTCCATCCTTTCAAGAGCAAGATTCTGAAGCTAAAAACTCTTTATCTTCAGTGCATGCTGAAAATGAGTCCCAGTTATATTTGGGAATTTTAAGCATTCTAGGTAGCAAACAACTTGCTGTGAAAAAAAAGGCAAAACCATCAGCTATTCTGAACATAGAGCACTTCTGCCACCACTTCCCAGGTGCCTGAATTCACTCTCTAGTAGCAGTGATACACAGTAGCACACTTCAAATAGAGAAGTAGGGACACCTAATTTATGAAGGGCAACCCAGTTTCATTACCATAACATAATTAAAATGAAAGGCATATATTTGTTAAGCAGCAATTGTTTCCAGGGTTCTTTTCTGGAAGAAAAGTATCCCTTAGAAGAAAGGTAAAACTATGAAAGCAACTGCCAACTCCTCCAATCTGAACTTCATCCTTGATATTAGTAAATTATTGTTTCCTTTTTTACTCTGATATGCTTGGTAATTCATATGAACTAAACTGGGAACATGAATGCAGCTGTGCATATACCATAAATTTCATCTGGTTTGCTAACTGTACAATTATTATTATTATTTTTTTTTCTGGAAGTCATCCTGTCTTTGCCAATTTTCAGAACTATTTTATTTCATTCAAATTATCATATTCCAGGATTTAGCTCAGGGATTTTATTGTCTGACCTGAATACAAACATTTTCTCATAAGTTTGATTGTTCTTGTATTCAGATTTATATTTTCAAGTCCTTACAATGCTAACATCTCTACACCAGAGATTTCACTTTTTCATTTTTTAACTCTATACTCATTTTATTTATTTTATCTGAGAATTTCAGACTACACTAAAGCCATCCTTAAAAATATCAAATTATGTGCCTAATTCAAGTATATAAAATGTCCAGCTTAATTTGCTTGTGATATCTATTTCTGAGATAAGCCTGAGAACTTGGCTGTATCAAAGCATTTCTACAGTTAAAGAATCATTGGGTACAAATTTCATTCCTGTCTTCCGAACTCAGAAGATTTTATTGTCAAACAAAGAGGATTAGAACCATATTGAGTATTTTTGAGAATGTCATCTCATATTTTCAGTACCCTCAGGTACATCCAGAATGACTCAGTAAATGAATTTAAAAGGGTAATCACTGGAATTTATTATACAAGTCATTCAGCATTTGTCCTTGATATTCTAGACAATTTCTGCAAACAATCCCAGTCACAATGGAGCTGACTGGGAACGCTATAGCTAATATCAAGGGATATAATGCTTCATATAAAGACTAATAAATAAACATGATATTAAAATTTACACAGATCTTTTTCAAGTCTTCTCCACACAAAACTAGGTATTTTCTTCTTTGGAGTAGCAGAAATAACTAGAACTGCAAAAATAGATTCTAGATTTGACTGATACTGTAATTTGTGTTAATTCAGTCACTTCAGTATCCTGCACTCATATCTCTACGTAGTCCTCTGAACAGACATAATGCAATAGCTTTATGACCTTTGAATGAGGATCCTCACTGATAATATAATGCAGACTGATAACGATATCACAAACTAGCTTAGCATCACTTTACACACACAGGTCATGAAAATATACATAGCAAAGAGGTAGTTATAAAATCTGCTATTCAGTTTCTTGTCATTGAGAACAATTCCTAAATGGTTGCTTCTTGCATAAAGGAAAGGTCTGAAAAGGTATGACAAAAAAGCAACTGAAAAAAGAGACAGTTGTGAGAAGATAGAAAAAAAAGTTTAAAGTATGAGAGTCTCAGAAACAACTCCAGCAGTCACTTCACAAAGAGCTTACACCTTTGATCACAAAACAGTTAGTTATCACAGCAATAAGCTTGCTTAACATATTTAGAAAGCATGCCAGCTGTTTAAAGTTTCAATCCAAATAAAAACACAATAAATTTGAACTATGAATTGTTTTGAAAATTCTCTATGTGATTTCATCCAAGCTCAGTTATTCCTGGGCTCAATCAGTGACATCAAAAATTTGTTTGGACTGTTGCAAGATTAAAAAAAAAAAAAAAAATTGATAGCTAAATAGCTTTCTGTCTCTTCCCTTTGTTTTGATGTTAATTTCTATCTGAACTAATTTCTTACTCCTAAAATTAGTCTTTCTTAAATTCCCCTGGAAGCCAACCTAGTATCCAGTAATTCGTAAGTCACAGTTACTTGCCCTAGCTGCTTCAGCCCTTTAGATTTGAGGAACCACACCTTATCCATTAGAACATCAGCACTTAGGACCATACCTTTTTAATATCCAATATATTTGCATGAGACAGATACCTATGACACACGAGCAATGGGAAACCTGTGATATCCCAGCCAGAGACCAAGCAGAACAGCCTAGAACGGAGGCAGCTCTTGTGGACAGTCCCTCCCCGCAGGATCTTGACATTTCTTGCTAAAATAATATTTCCCATCTAGCACCATGAATTGCACACACACCAAAAACAAGCCTTGCACAACTTGCCAAAACCATCAGTATATGTCAGGAGAGGACAGCCTGTCCTCATCTGCTGAGGTCCTCACCAGCTAAAAGCATTAGAGTTGGTACTGCTCTAGGGCCTCTCATACATCTACTCAGTCAAGCCCAAGCAGTCCATGTCACAATGCACCCACCTCATCTTTTTAACATTTTAAATTAGACCATGTTTTCTTCTGCTCATCTGCATTTGGCTTCTAATTATGTTCAGGTTATATGTCCTAACTGCACCATAGTTTAGGACCCTGCAGCCTTAGGTCTTGAGATTTGTCTTGAATTTTTTCTACTCAGGACAAATGAAAATTTCCCTTGTAATCTGTATCCAGCTGGAAATAATCCTCATTAAATTTAAGAGCTATTTTTTCAGCAATCACTGAGAAACAAATATACCTTAGATATAATGCATATTACCTTACTAACAATTAAACACACTCTGTGAATGGACAGATTCAGTTCAGAGAAATGTGGTCCTATTTCAGCCATCTTAAATTTATGTCATTGCTTTTATTTCTTGTTAAGAGACTTGCTGTCTCTTCTAAAGAGATGTTCTTCTTTCTATACTCTAACCTGATTGCAGCAAGAAAAAAGCCAAAGTGAGTACAAACACTTCAGCTAAATTCACCCTGAAACATAATTCAGAAAGATGAACAGTACAATAGAGTATGTTGGAAATTTTGAGTAATATCTTTAAACTGAAACTTGAGAAGATTACTTTGTGTTACAAAGCTGTTGAACCTACTGTCAAGACCATTTTCATGATAACTTTAATACTTCCTTGAATAGCTAACACTTCTAGATTAATTACACTTAGATCCTGAGGAGAGAGTGAGTCATCAGTGGAAAGAATGAACGTTAAAGAGAAATGAAGGAACTAATTTCAGTTATGTTAAAATAAACAAACGAGCCAAGGCAGGAAGAAAAGCATGCAAGGATTCCACAAAATCTTTCAATCAGTAAATTACTGAAGTAGCTTTAAATTATTTTAATCATAAACATAATGTGGATATTAAACTCTGAATTCATGGATGTTCATTAATTAAGTCATAAAATTAACTAAAGGTATTGAATAATTCCCTACAAAACTGGGCCAGGTTTGGCTCTAGTACATCGGTAAGGAAAAATGTCATACAAGGCTATGAAGTTTTTCAGCACATGTAGCAGAAAGCAATCACAGTATATCTGGATTCACAAGACATGCAGTCCTTTTTGAGGTACACCAATGTAAAAACTCACTGAATATTCTGGAAAGATTCACTCACATAGTCCAACCACATAAATCACAAAACACAAACACAAAAATGCAATAAACTGTTAAAATCTGTTTAGTGCTTAGCCATATTTGGGTGATCAATGCTACATGAACACTAGCCAACATTTGTCCCTCAAATATATGTATACACACACACATATACACATTAAACAATCCAAAGGATGTAAGAATGCCAAAAGAAGAGGTAAAGCTTGACATTTTTTATTCCTACCTATGTAACTTTTCTTGTAGACCTTCTTTCAAGCATCTCTGGCTGTTTGTGAAGGCATTATTATGCTTAGCATAGAATGATAGCAACTGGCACTAATGACCCCATTTATTGTGGCTTTACCAACTAACAGTTTTCATCAGTACAGAAACTAGCTTTCTGTCTACCAGAGGTAAAGGATGGTATTGAATATTGACTGAATATTAACATTAAATGTTAATTAAAACAGTAGCTCTTTAGAGTAATGTGCAGTGACAGTTTCTTCCCATCCCTCTGCTGCCCTAAGTTTATTTCTAGTTAAGCAAATCTAGTCATCTCTAAATATACATGTATGACAGGCTCAGAGGTAGGAAATGTATTTCTCTAGTGAGGACAGAAAAAACAGGCTGAAATACTGCAAGTTTTCCCCTAACAACCTACCCACTTTTGAAACCGATCACTTCTATCCAAGCATGTAGGAAGTGTTTCCTGTGAGAAGACTGGGGGCCCAGCAAAACCAAGGTCAGGCTTACTGTGAGGAGAGGAATACTGCTGGAGCCCTCCTATCTTGCCAGAATGTGCATAAGATGAAAGAAAAAAGAAGGATGAAAGCTTTACATTCCCCTTTCCAGTTATAATTTATTTCATGTTCCCATTCATAACTGAGACTTTGGTCTTATCTCCAAAGCATGTCACAAATGAGGACATCTACGTGACTGTTTACAGCTTTGGGACAGAGACAGCACTACTCCTCCAGAGCAATAGAACAGTGAAGCAAAGATAAAACTCATTTGTGCGTACAGCTACACTTTTTCTCAGGCTGAAACAGACAGAAGAGTTAATTCTGCCAGGATGCTCAATGGCTTCACCACTTCTTTCCAAAGCAAGACACACACTCAGATAGATACATATAGCAATTAAATATAGCACTTGACATGCTTGTCTTTTTGCTGCGGTTTTTAAGTGGAAAGACCTGTTTCTCTTGCTAACTTGGATTTCTCTCATGGATTGAAAGATCAGAGGATACACTAAGCACCACAAGAAGGTATTCACCCTGGTTAACATTACTGAGAAACACATGTGGAGACATCACCTATGGCATCAGAAAAACAAAGAAAAAACAGATTGCATAATTAACAACACCATTTATTACATGCATCTGTTCCAATTACGCTTTGTTTGCATCCTATTAAAATCAGGATGAGAAAACACTCATTCTTACTATGACTTCGGGAAAAGGTTTGGCTCCATTTTCTGCCAATCTAATCTGTTGTCGGCAACTGCGAGACCCCCCCACGGGATGTGACGTGATAGGCCCTCTCCCTTCTCTATGATTGATGTGTGGCACGTGCCCTTAAGGGCACAGATGAAGCACATAGGTTATATAAGCTAGAGTTCATGTTTAATAAACGCCATTTTGCTGTTCACCATATTGGCATCACCTCGGTAATTGACCAAGCCGCGGTCTCCCAAGGAAGCCAAACGGGTGAGCTCACAACAAATGGTGACCCCGACGTGATCCCTGGGAGACCGCGGCTCACAACACTAATCTACTAACTAGAGATCACATATCAGAAGAAACAATATCCTTTAACTTTGATAAGATACTTAATTAAACATTGTGCTAAACAATAATGTAACAGAATATTTTCAGTAGAAATAGAATATATGGTAAAAAGCATTAAGAAGCAGGTGAATACCTGAGGGATCCTGGGACGAAGAATTTTGTAGGGAATCGAACAAAGCAGAGGTTTTTCTTGAGTAAGATTCCACAGAGGTTAGTCCAATGCCCAGTACTATTTACTACTTTCATCAGTAGTCTGGAAGCAAACGTTAAAACAGTACTGATAATGTTTTCAGATTGTTGGAAGCTGAAGAGGAATCTTTACAGTGCCATTAAAGTAAGGATCCCACTTAGTTTTTCCCCACAACACAATACCAAATAAAAATAAGGGAGCCTTATTGGCAGCTAAGATTTTTGTAAACTAATCCCATCAAATACAACACTTTTTAGTATCACACCAAGGATAAAGGAATGAAAATTTATATCTAGCATGGGGGAATCTCGACCCAGGAATGAAAGTAAAGGTTGCTAAGGACAAACAGCAAATAAGTGCTATATGTTACACTGTGAGAACCTGGGTTAGGAAGATTTAGAAACAAGGAAAAACTGGAAAAAAAATAGCACTATCTCTGAATATAGCAACAGTGAGAATATAATGGAGCCACATCCCTTTGCAACATATTTCAAAAGTAACACTGAAAAAATGGAGTGTACACAGCAAACCCAAATGAAATTAGCAAGAATGAGAGAGGTGCTTGAGAGTGGAAGAAAAAAAAAAAAAAAGATGTCTCAACAGAAAAACAGAGATATATTTTTCATGAAGAGTACATGAATATCCAAAAGAATATCCTTCACAGAATCACAGAATGGCCAGGGCTGGAAGGGAACTCAAGGATCATGATCTCCAACCCCCCTGCCACATGCAGGGCCACAAATCTCCCCATTTAATACTAGAACAGACTGCCCAGGGACCCATCCAATCTGGCCTTGAACACCTCCAGGGACAGGGCATCCACAACCTCTCTAGGCAGCCTGTTCCAGCACCCCACCACTCTCATGGTAAAGATTTTCTCCCTGACATCCAACCTAAATCTTCCCTCCCTCAACTTAAACACATTTCCTCTTGTCTTGCTGTTTTCTACCCTTTCAAAGGGTTGACTCCCCTCCTGTTTGTAGGCTCCCTTTAGGTACTGAAAGGCTGCAACGAGGTCACCCCACAGCCTTCTCTTCTCCAGGCTGAACAAGCCCAGCTTCCTCAGCCTGTCTTTGTAGGGGAGGTGCTCCAGTCCCCTGATCATCTTTGTGGCCCTTCTCTGGACCCTGTCCAACAGCTCTGTCTTTCTTGTACTGGAGCTCCAGACCTGGACAAAGTACTGCAGATGGGGCCTCACAAGAGCAGAGTAAAGGAGGGAAAATCACCCTCCCTGCTGGCCACCCCTCTTCTGATGGAGCCCTGGATACCATTTGCTTTCCGAGTTGCAAGAGCACACTGCTGGCTCATATTAAGCTTTTCATCAATCAAGACCCCCAGGTCCTTCTCTGCAGGGCTGCTCTCAAGGACCTCTCCTTACAGTTCATACTGAAAAGCAGAAGAATTTGGACACTAAGTTTGAAGCTCAACAAGTTCAAGTTATAAAAGAAGTCTCTAACAAAAGTGATTAATCACGATGATCAGTCTACAAATGTGGTTTTTCTGCCTGCTGCTGATCAAGCATAGAAGGTATAAGTCTACCAGATGAAAGTTGTTGCGTCCAAACATCTGCAAAAATCTAATAACATCAAAACTGAGGAACTACTTAAGAAACAATTGTCAGGAGACTGACTTTCAGAGAGTATCTTCTGAATTGCTTTTAACTGTTACATCAGAAGCATAAATTTCTGTACTCAGTATTCAACCCCACAGGCCACACCATGTTTCGCAACACTATAGCAAAGAATGCTGAACTACTAGGAAAATAAGCATCCAAGTCCTTCTAATCATGCTTTATAGAATTACTGTCTTATTGTTATTGCTGTTCCAAGTATCTAAAGTCATCTTACTTCTACAATCCCTCTCCCTCTATCAAGTGAAGATATTCATGCGCAAACTCATGTTGCTTTGTAAATAATGGGATTTGCCATCTAGTAACATTTCTGAAATATTTTCTTTTGCTATAAAGAGAAAATTCTACTTCAAACATTTCTGAAAGGAAGATACATTAAAACACAATGTAGATTTTTATTATTATTTATGTATTTTTCTCCTTTCTCTGCATCTTTCTATATTTCTACTGCTAGAAAGTTCACTATAGTGTAGTGGGAAAATAATGTCTTGGAATAAGAATTTTCCTTGGATCAAGCAAGGAAACATCTCCATGTACTATATGTGTTAGGCTTCCCAGACAAAGACTGCTTGGATTAGGAAAAAAATTTTTTACGCTATATCTCATACCAAAGAAAATTGTGCAATAATCTTCTAAGTATTACTTTTTTTCAGAACTTCAGAAAATAATGAAAGTGTCATCTTCAAAAAAAGCCTTCTTGTGTTCTTTCCTGAAGAACAGCTAATACATAATCAAGAGGGCCTATTCCAAATATCATCATTTAGATCATCACTCAATGCATCATACTGGTTTGAGTACTATCGGTACTCTAGAGTTTCTGACACCGAAAATAAGTTTCAAGAAGTATTTGTTAGAAGCATTTTATAATTGCAGAGAATCTCTCTCTGCTTCCAGAAGTGCAGAGTCAGAAGGATAGGAACAGTTAGTATGCATATTACATCCCATGCAAGTAAAAACGAACAAAAGTAGGAAAGTAGACTTGTTATTCCATTTCTTCTCACTTCCTTATTTAATAGTCAATAAACAAATTCAGAAAAGGAGAGGAATACAACTTGTACTGAATTTATAAGAACTTAATCTCAGCAATGATTCCATAAGCTACAATTATACTTTTCATATAAGACATATTCACAGAATGCATCTGTTCAATTAAAAATATTATGAAAGACTGAAAATTCTATATGTATATTTGTGATCATTTCAAATGCATTGTAAGATATTCTATAATTACTATATGACTGCAGACTACATTTCTTAAAGTCTCATTCTCCCAGGCAGTTATTCATTTGACATGGAAGCAATCAAATTCACTCTAACAGAACAGTTTCATCTCTGAAGAGCTACAGACTTGTTTATATAAATATGTCTTTAGGAACAGCAAATCTGCCTGCAGATCCTGTAAAACTGCTATGACACACCATGTGACTGTTGTCAAATCACAACCACTAGATATATTACAGGCTCAGCTTAATCCATTTTAGAATGAGGGATTTATACCTTCTCTTCTGCAAAGTGAATCTTTTCCATTGAGCTTTGCAGAAAAGAACAGCAAAGAAAATGACTCACAGCCTTGAAAAGAACCGTGACCGTGTCTTATGGAAAAAGCACACGCAATCTATAAAGGATCTGAGCTGACACTAAATGAGAGAACGCTGACATGGCTAAACATTAAGAATTTATATCTGCTATCTTCGCCTCAGCTTTTGTTTGCGTTACAAGTGATACAGGACTGTCAATTGCTCTTTACAACATGTATGAAGATGCACTTTGCATTCCAGACTCACAAGTTTTGCATCCCAAATTGCTGGCATTGCTCCCAGTATAGCTGCTCACGCTCATGAGGGCAGCAAGCCATAGACACTCATCTGGTTGGTACAGATCAGAGGCTCACATACTCCCTGCTGCATGACTGAATTCTTGCCAGTAGCACTGCCAGGTGCCTGCCCAGACCTCCCCAACTTGTGACCTATCACAACTGAGGGGCTTATGAACTCCATGTTGTCAGCTACTTGAATGAGTTTTGCAAGCCATGTTCCCAAGCCCCAAGTCAGCTTTGGAGGGAAGTGGCCCAGGTTTGGTGAGCTGAGACGCCTTAGGCCTCTTGCATTAAGAGCTCTGTGCTTCCTCCGGGACAACAAGAGAGGAAATTTATTCTACTTACAGAGAGAGCTATCAAGCATCATTACCATGCATTTCACAAAGCTCTTCTCCAGTTTACATTAGGAAACACTAACTATTTTTGAGCAATATAACCATGGTACAGGAAGGAGCTGGGGCAGCAGGTAGGCTGACAATGCTATTGTGGGTGTTTTGCAGAGTAATTATCTTACTTACAAAGTTGAAAACCCAAGCCCATGAGGACACTGCTTGCTCAATCACATCACCTCAAAGAGTTAAAGCTTGTTATGACAAGAGGAGTGAACAGACAGGTTTTTTGTTCAGTTTCAGGTGTGAGCTTTTTTTTTTTTATTTCTTTGTGGTTTGTTGAATTTGGGTTTTACTGTTCTTTTTTGTTTGTTTAGTTGGTTTTCTTTTTTTTTTTTTTTTTTTTTTTGTTGGTTAGTTGTTTGTTTGTTGCATTGCGTTGGTTTTTTTTAACAGACTAAGTTTTCTGTCCTTACCAGCAAACCACTTCTTAGTTTGTTCTTCCAGAAACTCCTAATGCAGCAAAATCAGATATGAATATATAAAATGCAAACCAAAATTAATATTAATTTCCTGCTGTTTCACCAGTTTCACCTTTTTATTTTCAAGCCACCTGCTCTCTATAATAAAATGCTCTTGATCAATGTCTTACTACGTATTTAAATACACATCACAGATGCCATTGGATAAAGCAAGCAGCAGCAAAAAAAAAAAAAGTTTAAATAATTCAGTTACAAACTGTCAGACCATGTTCACAGTCAAATGCAAAAAGTTAGTTATCACTCACATAGACAAAAAAGGATAGGTCAATAAGCAAACAAAATGGAATCATCGTATCTGCTTCTGGATGCAAGAGCATTTTGATGACTTGCTTTTGGTTGCCTAAGATCACAAAAATATAGGAAAAATAATTCCACAGTCATTAATTTAACCAAAAGTATTCCAAATGCCTTGGAAATTTATGAGATTCGGAGCAAAGTACTTTGTATACCTTCATTTAAGTAAAATTTACAAGATCTGGCTGTTTATTCTGGTGACAAATTCCAACACCTAGCTTCTAATTCGTATCATCAAAATAACCAGCTCTAGGGAAGTCTGAAATCCTTAACACCTGGTACAATCTCCTAGACATCTACATTCCTGTTCCCAAGTACACATTTAACTACCTCGACTGTACAATGCTCACCTGCTTAGTGGTCAACTCAAATCCCAACAGGATGTTCAAATTCTCCAGTGTCCTCCATCTGGCACCTGCTCCAGTGGATGTGGACAAAATCTAAACTTTCAAAGGGTAAGTGAGGGCTATTATAATCAAAGCCTGAATTTAGAAAAGTTGATAGAAGTAGCCTTTTTGGGAACTGAGATTTAAATACCCATAGCAGAGCAGGCATACAAAGCTAGGTTTCCCAGTTCCCAAAAGCAGCTTATCCTCTGGTGACTGCCTTGCAGGCTGAGCTCCATTTTTTTGAGCTATTTCACTTGGCTGTGATAATCGAATATACACTGTGCTAAATGAAGCAAAAGAACAGCTCTCCAAGCTGAAAGTTTAAACAATCCACAGAAGACCGAAGACAAAGTATTTCATTCTACTTCTTAGAGCTTCACATTTAGAATATTTCCCTGAGAAAATGATTTTAACCATTCCTCCAGTCTGATGATCTGCATGTGGTGTGAAGAAGTCATCACCTTGTATTCCCACACAGAAACATAGTTCAGTTTGAATACAAAGTCACGAATCTCTAAGGAGGTAGACATCTAACTCTGAGCTGGAGGAAGGAGTTTGAGGTAGTGTTTAAATCAAAGCATTCTTTTTGTCACACCATTTCTTCTGCTATATTTTGTTTTGTCATTCCTATTAAATTTAAGCAGCTCCATCCTAAATGCGCTGGACTCCATCAAGTGCAATTAAAACCTCCCAGAACTTGAGATTATCAATTCTAAAGGATAAAATGGGTTCTGAAGATGCTTACTAAACTTAAACAATTCTGTCCTGCTTTTTTCTATTCACTCTATAGTTGCTTTTCCACCCCAGGAAAAGTGTAGGTCAAGATAACCACCAGAAATTAAACAACTATTTGAAATTTTTAGTATTTATCCACTTCTATCCCTGCATATCATCACCAAGTCCAGCAAACTAACATCCCCCCACCACCCTGATTCTAACAGTCAGTGCAAATCTTTCTATCGCCAGAAGCATGTAATGAAGTTGACATTAATAAAAGTTAAAGAAAAAAATGAATAAGCAAAGGCATTTCAGTATGACACAAAGAAATTACCATGAAATTTTGCACATTTTACTACTTCCCTCTACAAAAATATACATACATTAGTCTTTCAAAAACCTTCCTAATTCTATCATATGTTCCAGAATTGTGAGTGCCTTCCCCACAGACACCAGCAATCCTTTCCAAAGTGAAGCAGTGCTATCTTTGGCCTTTTCTCAGTGCCTGTAAGAAGAGTCCGTCTTGTAACCTTTCCTCCTATCTCTTAATCAGTATTTTTTTTATCAGTTAGTCATTTATTCTGTAGGACTACTATAACTATATATGCCTGATGGGGAATAACTTGTTTTAAAATCATTGGCTTTCTGTTTACAAGAGGAATATCCAAGATAGGCTGTCTGCTAATATTTTCCCTGGTGTTTTTGCTGTCTATTTATTATTATTTTGATGTATGCTACTTTTTTTAAACACCAGCAAAAATGCAATAGCCAAAAGGCTACACAAGAGTGAGTAATGTATGGTGCAGATGGTCTTCAGTGAAAGGAAGAGGTATTTTCTTCAGAATAGAATTAAAGTGGTTACATAAACACAAACAAGGGGGAAAATGCTGTTTAAAAAAAATTCTAGGCCAGTTATTCAAGCAGTGAAGCTTTTAGGAGGCTCAAAGCAAAATGACATTGCTCCTTTACCTCTAAAAATAAGCATCTGCAACAACTACCTAGTTTGACACCTCTCTAGGATTGTTTTGCAGTTTCAGCTTCAATAAAGTAGAGTATTCTGTATGGGTTCGAGCATAGTCCAAGTTAACATTCATTTGTGGAAAATCTGTGCAGGAAATAGTAAAAGCAGGCAACCTGGAAATGGGGCCAGTCATTGTTCAGAAAACTCCCTTCTGATAAGGTTAAATTACTCAGCTGTCAGCTGTCTCAAGCTGCAGATAAAGAACCATGGGAGTCACTGCTTGGGAGAGATTAGGATTTCATGGGGAGAAGGGAAAGAGATCACAATCACACAGAAGAGCAGCTTGAACTACTTTATCCCTCACTAAGACAGGGCCAGGCTGCTTGCATTCAGAAGTCTGCAGAGAGCAGGGAGGAAACAGCTGGAAACTGGGACATAGAGAGCTGCCCTGCAAGTAGAAGTCTCAAAAGTAATAACACATGCTATTGGTCCTCAGCACTGTAATCCATCCATGAAGGCCAGGTAGGAATTTTTGTGTTCCTCATATTCCTGGGTTTCAGAATAATCTTTATAAATTTATATGGTTGTTCTGAATGAAGTGGGGAAGAGGGGAAACAACGACAACAACAACAGGCTAAGCATGCTGTCACAGCATGACAGAAAGGAACATTCTCTGCAGTGGATCTTGCCCTTGAATAACAACAGATTTGTGAAAGTGATAAGAATGCCAGAGTTATATTGCAAAGAAAGGAAAAGTCATATATACAAACAGTTTGCAAGCAATAATTTCATGTTTGTACATATAAAACAGGTTAGGAGATGCCAATTTTTTTTTTATTTCCAAATCTGCTTGTTTATATTAACATGAAACTAACAGTTTTGACAAAACTTCTCATTACATGCATTCAAAAACACAAAATCAGCATCAAAATGGTCTATCCTTGCAGTGAAGCTTTGAGGAGAAAATATTTCAGACATTACACAGCTGATGAATGTTGCTCACACAAACACAATTTAACCTCTTAGAAATCTTAGCTTTCTTCCTTTGAAATGAGCTCCTATCACAAGATATTCGAAATGAGCTCCTATCACAAGATTATCGCAAGAGATAATCAATTGCCATTATAGCACATGGTCAACAGGCCAAAAAGAACAAAAACCAAACCCTCAAACTAGCAACATTTGGCTTCACTCAAGCACTATTGGGTCACTCTCTGGTAAAATTACTCTTCATAACTTCATATTTAATATTCAAGCAATTTACAGCTATCAGTCAATTACTGAACCAAGAAAAAACTCTGCATACATGCAACTTCAATTTGAGGCAATAATGAGGATGGCTTCTTCAAAGAATAGTTATAAAACAACCCAGATTTACTAATGACTTCATTTCAGGTTTTTGGGAAAAGCCTCTCTTGGGCACACTGGAACTAGAATGTTGCATTATCATGTTAACTAGATAAATAACAGGTGGTAGGCAAATAAATTCTCTGATAATTTTAACACTATAAAGAACAGAACAGATCCTCATCATGGGTTCCCTTCAGCACAGCATAATTCTTGGAAGTGAGACAATTTCTGAAAGTGTATTTAAGCAAATTTTGAATTGTTTTTGTTTCGATAACTAACACATCTGTAAGACTTTTCCCATTGCATTTGATTAGTACTCTCTTAAAGTATGCATTAGTATCCCTAAATAATTATACTTGTAATTTATTTACACAATTAATATTTTGTAACTCGCAGAAATCAGAGGGTCACATTTAGGTCTTTAACAACAAATTCAAATTTACAGGAATACTTAAAGTACAGAAAGGATGTAATTGAAATTCATTACAATAAATACAAGTTAGATCAGAAAGCAACCACCACTAATAAGGATAAGTACCATTAGAAGATGAATTCAAGTCTAATAAGCACATGACTTAGTAGGTTTCAAGTGACTTTGTGCACGCACATTCGCCTATTTTTAATGTCTTGAGCATATATGGAAAGATCAAGTCTATAAAAGCTTTTCTTTCTAGAACTGAGATTTAACCATGAACTCGTAGCATTATTTTTAATTAATATTTTATATTTATATGTAGTGAAAAGTATGTGCCTTATGTAAAACTAACTGGTCAAAGTGCAGAGATCCCTTACATGCTTAAAGCCTGGTAATTTTTCCCATTGAGGTTAATAAGAAACTCTAGCAAACTTAGAGAGCTGCAAATAAAGTCAATGCTACAGAAGTAAGAAATATAGCATAAGGGCAGATAGAAAAACGTATTCAGATTACAGGAATTCCATACAAAAAAAAATTATAAGACCTTTAAAACATTTTTTACAAAAAAAAAAAAAAAAGAAAGTGGTGTGTCAAACTGCCCATCTACATGCATGCTCTTAGCCTGCTGTTTGTGCAATAACACAACTAATCCTGCAGTCTGTTGTACAATTAGAACAGTCTGAAAGGGCACATGCAGAAATGAAGCTGGCAGCTCAACTGACAAATAGCACTAAAACAATTGTATGTCCCTATCCTTAAGAGCTTTACACAACTAAATTTACAGAACAGCAGCCCTAAAGTTTATGGTACTAGGACATGAAATTCAGCTATTAGAATGACTAAGTATTTGCATCAAGTCTTCAATGTGAAGCCTTCTTTTTCTCATCAAATTTAGAACTACAGACTTTTGAAAATAACTGATAATAATGTAATTCTACAAACTGTTATTTGCAACAGTTATTATTCTCATTGACTTTTAAATTAGTTGATTGCAAGAAAGTGCCTGGACAGTGCGACTTCTGAAAAAGGAAAGGAGGCTTTTTTGCAATACTGGCATTGGTGCTCAGTCTACAGAAGGTTCACAGGGCATCAGCATATAATGTACTCCTCTAACATTTAACATATCTGAATGTTGGAAATTGGTTGGAGGTGAAAAATGAAATCCACTACAGGAAATATTGTGGCTCTATTTACGTGGAAGGTAGGTAGACAAAATTTTAAATGTGTTAAATACTTGAAAAAATGGGGAAAAAAATCTTTGGGAATTGATTGTTCTGTCAAGAAATACACAGACTGGAATGGTGGTCTGTGATAAGGGAAATCTTGAACTTTCTATGAACCTGTAGATCACTTTTTCCTCTTAGCTGTAGCACAAATGCAAAGAGATCATCAGTACAAAGGAAACACTCCATAGGAAATTTCAAGGAGCAATGCATGACAAACAGCAGTTAACCATTAAATCTCACCCACAATATAACATTGCCTGAACAACCGTGGAAACAAAGTGCTTATCCATAAGCCTCCTGCTAACAGTAAGCTCTTTCTTTAAACCATATTTTCTAAGTATTGTTTTCAAATACTTTTAGAGATGATAAAGTATCTTAAAGAATTTCTTATGCATTGTTCTTTATTTGTTTTAAAACTAGAAAAACCTGCTCTTTCAAAAAAGAAAAAAGCTGCTTGAGGCATTTCTCCACCTTGAAAATTTTGTGTCAAAATAGTTTGCTTTCATCAATACACAGATACCTTGCATACAAACAATTTTATACCTTTACATGGCCATCCAGACTAAGTAAACAAATCTTGTACAGACCAACACTGAAACTTGTCTCATAGATAGATTGTATTTTTACTTGAATGGACACAATCTGCTTAACTGTAAAAGTTTCAACTTCCTGAGAATGTTGAGAATGACCTGACTCTTCCTACTCTGCACAACCACAAAATAGCTACCAGCTGAAGTTAAATAAATAAGCTTTGTAGCAAATTTTGCAAAACTTCAGGCTGAATGTAAAAGAAAAAGACTTCAGAGTGGAAGAAAAGGAATAAGCTCAGAACAGACAGCATAAGACAGCAATCAACTTTGAGGTTGATTCTTAGACCCAATTAGGTTAACAGGCAGACTGATCTGCTCCACTTGCAGAACTGGATCAAGTTTGTCTTCAGAGATGCAAGAGAAACAAAATGAACCTTGTTCCTAGCTGAACATAGTTCTTAATCATGCCTTGTTCCTACTAAAACTCACTGTCACTAGAATGCTTTCCGGAACTTCTCCCGGCACGGTGGATAATTACTCTAATCTCATTTCCCAGTCTTAGCGGTGGTGATCTTTTAAGTCTCCTTGCCTTATCCAAATATTCGGATACACTTGGTTCTCTATTCTGCCTCACAGCTGTGGCTGCAAATTCAAGCCTGTACTTCCCACAATCTTCTGTGGTTTCACAGCACTTGACTCTTTTGGTGAATCAGAGACTACTGCCCTGGGTGGAATCCAGTCTCCAATTTGAACATTATGGGATTTTAGCATAGTTTAAGTACAGAAAAAGCATCATGGGATTGTTAGTTAGTCATATTTGATAGGTATGCGTACAGTGATGGTAATGTACATATATTTCATGTTCACCACTTTGGTTTCTGTGCTAGTTTAAAGTAGCACATAAATACCGCTGATTGAAATGCTAGTGGCTGGTCTACACCAATGCCCTTACAAACGCCTTTATGAATAGAGCTGCAGCAGTGAGGGAAAGAACAAAATAAAAACTCAAGATAAAGAACACTTCCTTCCCTCAAAATATAAAAAATATTTCACCTTGCAAGTTAATTTTGGCTTTTACATCGCTTTTACCCAAAAATACCAACACAAACTTTTCTTAAGTTACTTGTTCTTAGAGTGTGATGAAATAAAGAAAAAGCCATGGGGCAGGTGCCCACGCACACTGTGCTGACAGACTTACAGCTGAGAATTTTGGAGAAATTCAGTGACAGGAGGAAAACTTACAAAGGCATTAACTACTGCAGCAAGGCAAGTAACTGGCAGATGGGTATGTTAATGGTTAAATTCTAATGTAAAGCAAAACCTGCTTTTGTTATCATCTCATTTTGCTGTTGAAATTATAGCCTAAGTTTTCCGCTTGCCTTCTCGCCTTACTATTCAAAATTTTCTATTCAAAAGAGAAATAAAGCTGGGAAAAAAGTCACAAGTTTTCTGACTTTCTGTGGCTGTTGCTATTACCCCACATGCAACAAACAACTGGTGCAAGCAGAGTAGAACGTACAGAGATATACATCATATATGCATTCAGTATATGCACCTTCTGACATCAACATCAGCGCTGATGACATTTCAGAAGGACCCTAGGTATTAAGGCCAATATCATCCACTATTCAAATCAGGAATTTTTAAAATCTTCTCAGTAATGCAAATATAAAGAACCATCAGATGCTGAAAGGACATGACAGAACCATTCTACTGTGGTTCTTCAGCACTTTAAATTGAAAAATTCTTAGGGATTAATCTCTGTATAAGTCATCAGACAATATAGGACACTTCAAAAAAGAATCCTGAAAAGCCTCCTTCCTTTTCTGACACAGACCTTGCACAAAACAACATTTTGGCCAAACTCCGGTGTGACTGCTCCCTCAGCTGCCACCAGGATCATTTCTGCTACAGCAAGGCCCCTATCCTACCTCATCAGTCATTCCTGACATCCATTTATCATTTCTTAACATTTTCTGTGGTTAAAACCGGTTACAGCGGTTTCTGAGCAAAGAGTCAAAGCCTACAATCTCAGGTAAATAGTCAGTATTTCCTCCTTTCTGGAATGCAATAACATAAGGGGGGAAGATTTCTCCTCTGCTTCCAGACAGAATAATGAAGTACTGTTACACTGCTTTTCATCTAACTCAACTTCAGTCCCAAAGACACAGCCACAGGAGGGAGCGTGTCAGCAGCAGCGAGATCCCTTCAAGAAGGGAAAAACGTCTAGGGGCAAGCTGCTGCAGGAGCTACAAAGAGAAATGACAAGTCAGACCAGCTTCTGGAGCAGTACAACAACCTGGGCTGGGCTGCAACTGGGCGGGATAGAGAAAACTGCAATGCCCTTTAGCTCAGTGAGAAGAGGGGGGAGGGAAGAGAGACAATACTTGTAGCAGCTGGGGAAACAGCAATCCGGGGAAAAGCTGAAGCAGCTGTTTAGCAGTAAACAGGCACCAGCAGAAAGTACTCCTTATGATGGAATACTAATGCATGGACAAAATTATTTCCATTGCAGCATCCTTCCAATTCGCTTTCTACCTCAATTAGAATTAATTTTTAAGGTCCTAAGAGAAATCCACCACTTTCCACACTGCTGCTCCTACAGTAATAAGGATTAAATCAATCCTTTCTTCCTTCAGCTCCCACTGGGAGCAAACATATGGCTTTTGAGAGATTGACCCATTTCCCATCTGCCAGTGGCCAAACTGCAGGTGGTGAAAGGAAGTGTTGTCACCTTCCATGAGAAGACAGAAAGAGGCTTTCTCAAACTACAACCCATCTCATCAAACAAAGATTCTTAAATAAGGAAAACTTTTTGGCATACCAGAACTTATGTAGCACCTGTGTATGTATGTGCATACGTTAGAGTTTCATATAAACCTTCATTCAGCTCTGCAAGTGAAAATTTACCTTTCCAATAAAACAAAAACATAGGTTCTTCTACAGCAAATTTTCACCTAAAGAGAATAGTCAAAGTTTAAGAATCCCTTTTTTCATTTCTTTATTTGCTTGTAGGCACCAGGTCCAGTCATGAGCAAGGTAGAGACTACAATCACCCAGCAGGACGCAGCAATGGGCCTCTCAAGTTCATGACTTCGATTGCTCCAAAAGCAATCATATTCCCCTAGCAATTAGCCCAGCTGACAAGTATATTGACACACTAGGTACTCCACTAATGTGGGATTACTACATTCGTTACCTGAGGTCTACATGTTATCTAGTGCAGTTCTATCAAGTACATTTAGTGAAGCTCAGGATTTCTATGTTACATTTCGTTATAGAAATGCCAGAACCAGACTCATCCTGGGACTCTCGCAAATATACATTCCTATACATTTTTTGACATGGTGCATTATTCCATCTTCACTTTTCATATTTTGATACTCACTGAAGTACATATTTTAAAGTGTGCCAGAATAAAGAGCATAATTTTAGCCCAATACAAGCTCTCACCAGACACAGCTTGAATACAACCCTATCTGCAGATGTCAGAATGGCAGGTTAAGCAGGAAGCTGAAGATCTGTACAATTTAGGAACAAACTGTTAAAGGACCCTCCCTACTGATCCAGTTCTCCAGCTTTCCTAAAGGATTTCTCTTTAAGTCCTCCATAAAAAGTAATGCACTGAAATCTGCATTACTGCTACTGATAGTAATGGAAGTTATCAAGTGCTAGATGACTTACAGATTTAAACTGCTAGTTCAATTATCAGTGCTTTTAATTCCAGAGTGCAATTTTTCTATTGTTCCAGCCTCAATTCATTCATTAAGCAGCAACAATTACCTTTTTAATTCATAGCGTTAAACCAAGAGCGCTTTGAATGAAAGATAATGGCAGTAAATACAAAAATAAAGCTTTAAATGAAATTCCAATCCCAATTCCAAAATTAAATCTGCTACCTAGATTTTAACAGAATTAAATTTTGCTGAATAAATGTATCTCATCTAAGACACAAGAGAACATAACATTAGGAGCAATCCTTCTTACACCCAGTAGCCAGCTCAGCGTTTCCTATGGTAAAAAGCTTCACTGACTTAAGAAAAATAAGATAGCAGTGAAACTCTGAAAAACATAGCAGCAGACACTGGAAGAGATACTGTGTCTTATGATATTTAATTTTTTATTTGGGGCAGGTAAAAAATGCCACAAGAAAGAAGATATTACTTCACAATTTCCAAATACAGAAAGCTGTACAAAGAGAGTAAGTAGGACCAGGCTTCCTGAAATTTCACATCCCAAAAAAACATTTAGGCTGGTACATATAACATTCACAAGATTTTAATTTTTTTTTTAAATCTTTGAGAAGACTGACCAGTTTGAGAAGACCAAGTCCCTTGAAAAGACCAATATCTTTTTTTTTTTTTTGTATACATTGAAGTTAGCTACATTGACTTCAAAGCTATTGATTTTTACCTGCACTTCAATTTATTGTTTGGTTTTAATTCTGCCTTTGTATTTTTCTTTAGAAAACTGTCAGTAAAAGAGACTGAAACAAGCACCAGCTTTATTATTATTTTTAATTATACAAGTGCTACATTTGTTTTCATGTTTGGAAATGTTTAATATGAAAAATTCATATTCCTAGAACTACAGATGATTTGGAACTGATACAGTGAGGAACATTTTTCCTCTTTTTGAAAAGCTTAGGAAATGTTGTAGGAGTTGTAGATGCACGGCCAGTGCTATACAGTTTTTGTTACTTCGAAGTCGCTGTTAACATCTCATAGTTTTTAATCCCAATACAAATTTTTATGCTCATCGCTAATCAGAAATTTTTCTCATGGTGGTCATCAACAACACATGAACCACACATCATTCTCCCATATTCTTTATAGTTTCATTTATCAACTTGCAATTGCAAGTCAATGTACTAGGAAACAAGATTAAAAAAAACCTCCAAAATACGTTAGCTTTATACCAACATTTTTCTGAATTTTTTTAATGGGAAGCATACAAGATATCTTTAAGAATCAGTTTCTAAAAGGCTGTAAAATTTTGAAACAAGAAAATCTCTACAAAGAAATAAACTATTCAACTTTTTCCCATTTTCCTACTGCTTTGACCAGCTTTTTATGATGCTGTACAGCACAGTTACTAGTAGGAATTTCATATTTATGTAAACATATGGCAAAAGAAGTCATCGAAAAAACTCATTAAAGAATGAAATTCAATGAAAATTTTTGTTTTAAATGTCATAAGATACAAAGAAGCATGAATCACTCCCACCACATTTCTACATTTCTGAAGGAAAAAAAAGAATGAGTTATATAAAATGAACTGAGATATTTAGGTATGACATATCTATTAATGAACCAGTTGCAATAAGTTTTGTCATAAAAAAATTAACAGATTTTTTCAGTTTCTGAAAAAAATTCTGAGCAATATTTCTTATCTTTGGAGAGGTAAGGATCTTTAAATTACATCATGTCTAAATTAGAAATTTCCTACATCTCACTATAGTCCTTGGATAGTCCTATTAGTTATACTTCTACTGTATACTGAGGGTAATACACCGTACGTATTTTCTTCTATCTATTTCAACTATTAACAGATTTCAAGCTACTAAAAAAAAAAAAAAAACAAAAAAAACCACACTTTTCTGTAGGAAAAAAAGAAAAGATCACTAGATCACTACAGTGAATTATGATCTACTTCATAATTCAGGAAAACAAATGCCTAATAAAGGATGGAAAGTCAGCATTGATTAAATTGGGCTCCACATCAGAAGGAAGTTACTATTATTTTCAGAAATCAACACGATTTGTGATAATAGTTTGTGGTTTTGCAGATGCAAACAGCCTATTCTTTACACTAAGTTTTTCACTTACTGCTAAGCCAGAAAAAATATTTATTTTTCAGTTCACTTTAAAAATGACAGATAATATATAAACATATCTATTGTTTTATTACATAGACAGAATCATCAAGAAATAAGACATAAGCGTGATATAGATATATGGATTTTGTTTCAGCTATTTCCATATTTTGTTTTATTAATCTATGGCAAAGCATTGAGACAAAATTAATAGTGGAGAAAATACATGCAATCATAGATATGTTATTTAATCGACAGAATACCCTCATAACATTCAGCAACAGATCCTTCGTTGTCAGAGTGTGTAATACCTTGGACTACCAAACACCTGTCTAAACAAATAAAGTAAAGAGCAGAAGACAGAGTTCCAAATGCAATCTGATTTTGAGCACTACTTGAACGTGTGCGCCTAGTCATTTTAAACATCACACTTTGGTCTTAAATAATGACAATTAGAAAGGTTGCTAAATTATCTTTTGTGGGCTTTTTTTTTTTTTTTTTTTTTTGATATTTCAGAGAACAGAAAGTTGGCTTTTTCTGAATGTTAAGTCAATAACATCAGCATTTAGCAGTGAGTAGTTTATATCATAAAGACTAATGAGGATATTTCAGAGAGAAAGACCCTTAGTTAATAGCTGTCTACATTCTCAACTTCTTTCTTTTCACTCAGAAAAATAGGTTTAATTTATGGTTTCAGCATCATTCAGGTTTCATTATGGTTTGCTGTTAATCTCTATAGCACAAATGGACAGAATATCTTTCTGGGTGGCAATGATACAATTATCAGCTTATTCCTAACTACAGAACAAATTGTTTTCCTAATGAATTAATTCAAAGGTCTCAAAAAAAAAAAAAACAACAAATAAATTAGTGGAAGTGCTGTGGTGGAAGCACTGTAGGTCTTTTTTTTTTTCATTTGTTGTTTTTTTTTTTTTTTTTAACCAATAGCTATGTACTAAGTATTTTCTATTAATTGTAAGCTTACTGCTGCAAGGACATGTATACAGGCCTAAAAAGCTTTGTAATAGGATATGCAGCATTTCACTTCTAAATCATTCCTCCACATCTGGTCTAGCTTAGCACTGACCTAAAATCATTACCGTATGAAAGATCCATCCTAAGTTATGCAAAATGAACCTACTTAGTCCAGTTTTTAAACTGAGAAAATATCCACATCACAAAAGAGCCATTAAAACATCCTGCAGAGCCTCCAAGGATTTAAGAAATGAGCTTGCTTAGCTAAAGTAAAATTTATTAGTATGCTCTTAAACCACTGCTGATTCATTTGCTGCATGCTCTAACTGTACTGGATAATGCCATTAGATATATTTTGTTGCATACTATACTTTAAATATCTTATATTTGTTCCCAATATGACTGGAAATAGTGCACCATACCCATTAGATGGCCCCAGAGGAATTTGCAGTGTTCATGTTATTTTGACAGGAGCTGAATAGAAGTTGGAGCCCTTAGAGCCTTTAAGCAGTATTTAACTTGTGGCCAGGCTATATCAGCTGTTACCTCATTCTCCCTCAACTTGTTAAAGCCCACTCACAGAATCCTTGATGTTGGCAAAGACCTCTAAGATTATTTAGTCCAACCGTCCATCTACCACCACTATTTCCCATTACCCACACCCCTCAATGCCCCATCTCCACCAATTTCCCACTTTTAAACTTGAGCTAGCTGTTACCAAACCCTCTGTTCCTGCCATTTCCTTTCTCTGTAACCCTCACCAGCCAGGCTGCTCTCAGCCACCTCCCTGCGTTTTCTTGGCAAGACTTTAGGGTGCCCCTAAATCACAAGCACACTGTGCACAGCATTTACCTCTTCAAGTCTCCCCTCTCCAAGCATACTAAAGGGATTGAAGACAGGCAATGTTACATAGCAGACTTCCCTTTAACGTAGAGCCTAAAAGAACTCAGAAGGAAGCATTTCATACCCTAACTCCTACATTAATAGAGGAAGTTTGAAGGTTCCATCCACTATCACAGCTAGGAAATATGTCAGAAGTGAGAAAAAAAAAAAAAAAAAAAAAAAAAAAAAAAAAAAAAGAATTTCATCTGTTAATAACTGATGGAGTAACAAGTTAGTTGTGTTTTTTAAAGTCATACAGGAGCTCAATCACAGATCTGGAATATCCTCTCAAATACCTCCCAGCACACAATACATTCCCTTGCAGACCTGCACACAAACACACACAGTACATGTTTCGGGACAGGGAGGAGATAGTCTAGACTTTTGTATGCATCTCTGCATGACTTCATCTGCTAAGTACCTCTTCCCAGCAACATCAAGAATAACAACAATATAGCAATATAATACCAATACCAAAACAGACCACACAGTACTCTGGTCAGTTTGTTTTCTTTTAGGATCTACAATAGTAACTACTATTTAGAGGACATGCTACTGGTTTATCTCAAGTGGGGTTAAACAACTTTAGCAGCTGAATCTGCTTTGCCACTGTTATTAACCATATTATCTGAGGCTATCATACATTACACCTGTAAATTCATAGTTTAAGTTCATCACCATGCTTAACTCAAAGAGATCACTAACAACTGATGCGAAGCTTGATTTCCTGTACAAGAAACTTTCATGCTGCAATTTGGTATTGGGAAGTGATAGCAAAAATATCAAGAAGCATGGGCCTATGTAAAAGACAACGAATGTTTGAATTTTACTTTCAAGTCACAGAAATCTTGCTTTTCAAAATAAAGACTCATCTATAAAACTCTTGACACTTTCCTCAGAATTCTGGTATCTTTAGACTTTAAAGCTTGTTACAGTGTTTCAAAAATTGCAGCTAAAGACAATCCATTTCAAAATCGGTAAGATTTTGGCAAATGATGTGTATTGAATTTTAAACCCAGATGTGATACTAGTGCCCAGTGAAAAGGGAATGAAGACCAAGGTAGCTTCAAGATCATCTTTGTGCTGATGTTTCCGGGCTGTTCAGAACCAATTTAGAAGTAGACTTGCTTACAATAGGTAATTAACTAAACCAAACATCACTGAGCAGTTGTGAACCTGCTACTGCTCTGCTGTAGACTCTGCTCCTTCCAGACTCAGCACAGCATTATTCCTGAAGGAGCTTATAGTCTTCCTCCTCATCAGAGCAGAACAAATCATCATACTGCAAAGCCGAGGAGTCATTAAAGAACTCTTACACTTTTTCAGCTCTCTCCTTCTTATTTAAAAAACAAACAAACCAACCACACTCTTCCTTAGAAGCTTACATTTTACTTATATGCTTTTCTAAAAATCAACTCTTCCCTGCTGTGTTTCAATACATTCTAGATTTGCTTCTTGGAGACAAAAAGCTAATATCTGTGGCACACACACTTGTTGAGCTATTTGGGTGAAAGGAAGAGTTACTGAAGTATTGCCTATTTCAATCCATTTCAATCTAACTGATTCTGTGGCATGTCAAAGGTGCATGTCAGAAAAGATCAATAAAATGCTGCAAAAAAAAGTGCAGCAAAAGGCAGCTGAAATATAACCAAGTTTGAAATCCCTTGATTACAGACAATGCAAACATCCATAGATTTTTATATTGCTGAGTATTTTGTTTCTGTGTGAAGATCTTTTAGGATAACTTATTCAAATTTCCTTTTGAAAATTATTTCAGTTTCTACTACATGTTCCACATTCTACTTAATTATTCATGTTCATGTGTTTATTGAACGCAATTGCATCTCCTTTCAATCAAATAATATAAACTCATTTACTAAGTTATAAAATAAATTCAAAAACAAGCATTTGTTTTTTTAATATTTGTCTAAACATACAGTGACAAATAAAGAAAAAAGATATTTACATTTAGCTTTTTATTACCAGTACATTTCTGCATTAAATTTAAGTTATATCTATGAAGATGCACAACTTTGGTTTTAGGAAAAAGGTTGAGATTTGTTTGTGGTGCAGTTTGTAGCTATGAACCACCAGTATGATGAGGAAGGCTTAAATAGAGTGGCATAACTCACATGATGTTTTCCCTCACTTTCAGTGAGCAGTTGAGAAGGTTGGAGGAAAAAAAAAAAAAAAAAAAAAAAAAATCACTGTGCATCCTAGTCCAGGAGATAACCACCCTTAAGGATTCTATACATCTATTACTTCTTCTCTGAAAGGGATTTAATCTATCAGAATGACCATTCTCTGGGCTCTCCACATGGAGGAGTGGAATCCCAGACTTCCTTCCACTAGACTGTTAAGATTTGTTATTTTGCAAATGCAATTCTCAAGCACCTAATACTAACCAGCCCAAGACAGGCTAATTGTAACCCCGGAGGCGTTTTCCAGTCTAAGGAAATACTGTTTAAAAAAAAAAATTAAGAACACTGCCACTCTAGCATATTTCCTGACTCCAAATGCTATCATGTTTCACTTTCAGAATTTATAATACGCAGACTGGATGTGGAGAAAGGAAATAAGTCTTTGTAGATTCCAGGTTTGCTGTGGTTGTCCACAATATCTGCCTTAATTATGCTTCTCAAATACCAATGAAAACACTCAGCACATCAAAAAGTGTTTCTCAAAACTTTGTCTTTATACATATGATTAGAATTTCACTGCCCAGATCCTGAACTTGTTCAGGATTAGTTAAAAACATGAGAAATTAGTTTGTATAAACACTACCAAGAAGATAAAAAATCCTTCTCTTGCTTTAGTTACATGTATCCTTAGTGTACACAAAAAAAAAAAAAAAAAAAAAAAAAAAAATCAAGCAACTCAAAAGATGAAAATGAAAATCAAAGTTACATGCAAGTAGACATGTCAAGGAAAACCAAACAGTGAAATCAATACAGCTTAACTGTGGGACCTACATTAACTCTTAATCCTTTTAAGATGCCATTCTTGCCCTCCGTGGTAGATTGGCATATAGTTTGAAAGCTAACATCCTTAGCTCACTTGACAGTTACAGCTATTCCAGTTTCTATAAATGTGTACTTATTAGGCTGGAAAATAAAGTCATCTCCAGAAGCCAGGGATCAGAGTAATTCAGAACAGATGTTAGCTCTGTGTATCTTGCAGCTCAGGTTAATTCATACCCATCAGTCATTAGCTATTTCAGGCTGTTTTCTCTCTGAACAAAAATAACCTAGGATTTCATGAAGATCAGCAATAGGTGTTTCAATGAGTCAGCAATCACTAAAAAAACAGCTTTTTGTGCAATACTTCTGTCAAGCCCAAACTGTGGAAAGGAGTCCTTCAGGATCACAGAAAAGCCTTGTGGGTTTCCTTTCTTTTCCAAAAAGAAATAAGTGTATTTACAGCAGAAAAATATGCATTTATGTCCTTGAGCTATACAGATCAGGTGCTTTTAAATTCCTATCAATATTGACTCAGACTGCGAAGATATCTGTCCATAAATTAATAATGGAAGTAAGCTCTTATTTTCAATTAACCAGGCTTAGCCATTTATCACATGCTACTTACGTCTGCAAGTTTTTTTATTGCCAAAAACACCCAGTTTTCCAGGCATTTGATGCCAGGTCTAAATCTTCTACTGTCTAATCCTTTATCTCGGAAGAAAAAAAAATCCCCAGTTCTAGATTGCTTACTTCAGATTTTCACATTTTACCTTCAGCACCCATATGTTGGGTTACAGTTGGATAACTGTTCTTTGGCGGTGTTCACTTGCACCATTCTGGCTGCTCTATTCTGCCTAAATACAAGTGCACACACGTACACACACACATGCATAGTTGAACTGATCATAGTGTCACCTAGCATGCATACAGCATAACATCACTTCCTGGACCAGCTGTTGCTGTATATCATATTACAGCAAAATTCAAATCCAGGAAGTCATCATACATCAAAATGTTTCAGTACATTTTCTTGAAAAATGTGGAATGGACAGCAGCTGAGATCTTACTTCACCCAAACATTAATTTAATAACTTTGTTCAGTGTAACTCACCCCTCATGCCCTCAACATGCTGGAAAAAAAAACATCTTTTCTCCACACTGCCCAAGGATATGAGGGAACAACAGGGATTTGAGGGAGATTTATCCCATTTGACCTAAGTGACTTTAAATGTTATAGAAGTTTCACAGTTGGAATCAGCAAATTAAACCGGAGTTCCAATCTGATTCAAAGTAGCACTATGAAACAAAGAAAAGTTGATTACTGCATAATTCACAGAAAGCCAAAGTATAAGCCTTTCAGTTTATTTAAAGGGTTATTTAATAAAGCTATTACTTTGCAAACAGGTGCTCAGCTCTCAGAGGGTTAAAACCGTTTCCTTCTCAAAGAACAGTCAGCATTGTGGCCAATATACTGCCTGGTCTTACGTCACGCACAGGGCTTATTAACTCTACCTCTTCCAGATGCAAGAAAAACAAAAACACTCTGATTTATATTTCAAGTTATCAGTACATAAGATCACTAGGAACTAAACTGGGGTGTTGCAGGTAAAGATCTAATGAAATGTTAACACAAAGTTTTGAGAAGAAGCAAGGCCAGATGGCACATTAAGAAACCACAAAATTCACCCAGTGTATTCTAATAGCTGACCCTTAAAATGGCAACTCTCTTATCTGCTGTGTCATTGTCTCAGCAGAACAACCAAGATATCTTGAAATCTGACAGTAGCCTTTTCTATTTGAATCTATGGGTTTTAAGTGGGTTTGCTTTTGTGTCTCTTGCGTGGAAATCAAAATCCAGTTTATTATTCCAATAAAATTTGGCATGTTTTCAGAGACTGTCTTGCACTTTTAAGCGGCACTGCTAGATACACACTAACACTTGTTAGTACAGACTTGCCTTGGCCAGGGAATTGGCCTCCTCAACAGGAATAGCTGTTTCTAAACACATTCTAACACACTTGAATATTGTGAGTAACCTGCAGTAGAGCTACATGAAACAGCTTCAAAAGATGTACTATATTTAAAAGCCTTTTCAGCAGACCTCAGTTTATTAGTAGAGCTCAGCTCTGAAATACAATTCTTCATGACAAAAGCTAAGTGTTGAGAGAAGTCTTTCACTAATGCAGTCATTGCTAACTTGTATTTTGAGTTTCTTAAAGGCTCACCTTGCAATATCAGATTAAAAAACATCTTAACACAGCCTTCAACCCTCTTTTTTTTTGTTTGCATTCACTGTGTAAGTTTTACCAGTCCTTATCAAACATCTATCAGAAATCTGTACGTGTTTATCAAAAGGAGAAGTGCAATACAAGTCACTTGGTTCAAACTTATCAAGCTTATAACTTGGTTATAACTTATCAAGCTACGGTCACACTGTGCAATGCAAACCAGGGATATACCCTTCCATTCCAACTTCCTACCTAATTAGACTAATACAACATTAGGCAAGTATTTTACTGTTAGACTTTTTATTTTTTAAGTCCATTTTGTTGAAATATCTTTACTTACTTCCTTAGCAGTGACCTGTCAAGCATAAGACAAGGATTTATCTAGCTGGTAAAAGCAAATACTTTTTACAACTTAAAGTGCTCCACATTGTGTTTGTTTTCTTTTTGAGTAAGGGTGCATGTAAATTTTCCTTTCTATCACCAAGTAGTTTCAGCTTCCAGCAACAAAGCGGTAGATTTTTAATACTGTTTAAAACCAAACAAATAAAGTCAACATTTGCTTTAAGCAGCTGGATACACGTTCTCCACTTTTGAAAGTCTAGAATGACCCCAAGCTTATCATGTTCAGATGCATCCTAATTTAGAGCAGGTAACAAACACTGTATAAAAACTCAGGGCTTGAGACATCTACAGTATGAGCTAGCCTTATCCATAAGACTGATCCATAAGAAAAAAAAAAACAGAAAAAGCCAATCCCCAGAAAAAATAACACGAGCGAACATATAAAACTACAAAGATAAAAAAAAAAAAAAAAAAAAAACAGAAGAATAGCTTTTTAAGTACTACATTAGAAATAAGAAAAATATCTTCTTCTTTCCAGCATACCAGTTGTTTTTCAAGAAATCTGGGCAAGTTACTTAATCCTTAGAGCAGAAATTCCTCTTTAAAAAAAAAAAAAAAAAAATCTCTTTTAAGCTAATGAAATCAATTCAGAAAAGGGATCAGAATTTCAAATAGATATATACACACACAGGTACATCACATGGACAGCTTGTACAGTCTGTATTCAGACTTTGATGGAGACACCCGAATTGCTTTGTTTTAAAGCACAGTAATACACACAAAGTCCCACAAGATTTCTATTTCACTTTTCATAAGCTACTTTTTAGAGACAGTGTAGAGGATATTTTTTTCCTCTCTTCTGTGAGGGATTTAAAAAAAGAATGATAGCTGTGTACAAAAGAGCAACTACAGGAGCAATATTCAGGAACAGAAGGCTGAAAAAGCAAGATGCAGAGAAAGTCAATATGTAATAGAATTGAGTAGGAGCTGAAAATAAGAAGTGAAAGTCTAATGTAAAGTGCAAGTTTACAGGAGTAAACAGTTACTCCTTACAGGAGTAAGGAATTACTGAGGCAGAATGAATTTCAATATTGAGAAGAGACTCAGCTTCAAGTTTTTAATCCAGACAGAAATCCTTTGGAAATGACACAGCAAAAAAAAACAAGAAAAGTCATACCAAGAAGTCACAGCAAAGAAAAAAAACAGAAATTGCTCTCTATTCAGACACATACCTCTTATTTTATTCATACATGAAGTTGGTAAACAATTTACATTATCCTTTGAAGCAGCTTTGTCTTCATCCTAATCTTGAAACAACATCAACTACCAGCTTACAATCAGTAAGGAGCTCCTCTTGAAATAGAAAAATTTACAAGTTACCATTATACAGAGAAGAAAACAAGCAGCTAGTTGCTTTCTTTAGTAGAACCTAACTTTACCAAAGGCAGTCTTTAAGTGTGTCAACTCCCCAAAGACCCTGTACTGTGGGTGTTGAGAAATCTATTTCATAGAGCTATTTCCTCCTAGAATTCTATCTCAGGAGGAAGATCTCTGCCAAAGAGAATACACATTTCTAAACTACAGACAAAAATACAAGCATATATCTGAGGTGTATGAGGAAGGCATTTGGTGTGCCACAGCTTCAGGACACCAGCTTTTCCGAATCCATGCTCCACCTAGCACATACCTGGAAGCCACACAAAGGATTCCCCAGTTCCCCCCAGCCATCAGCAGAGTGCTGACTGCTGGCCCTGGATACTCTCAGCAGTTGCAGAAGCCACAAAGCTGGCAAACATAGTAAAGTGCTATTTCAGCTCACAAGATTAATCCTCCAATCCTAGCTTTGAGATCAGTGTTTGCTGTAGGACACAACAATTACTCCACAGCCCTGGGAACAACTCACTTACATTAAGAAAAAAAAAAAAAAAGTCTTCATTCTTAGGTGGTTTAGAGACATTCATTCACCAGAGGGATATGCCCCTTGTTGACTGGCATAGTGACCGAGTACTGGACAAGAAGCAGGAGGAGATGCACTGCAGCCAAGCTGGCCAGGGCAACAGTGCATCAAGCGTGTGCCATGAGAAGTGTGAGTTCACACAGAGCAGAGGACTCCTGGCTTTAAGTGTCTTGTCTGGAAGTGCCAGACACTATAAACTGCACAGAACTGAATTTTTGACCTTGGAGTAATGCATAGCCGAATCAGCCTTGCTGGGATTCAGAATGCACAAGAGCTTAGACATTTGAAGCTTCAACCATAAAAGAAGGGAGAAACTGTATGCGAGTAAGTAGTTTTACTTTTCTCTACCACCTCCCTTTCCTTTTCTTCATGAAGCAAAGCTTCTCCAAAGGCATCTTAAGAGTGAGAAGCCTTTTGATTCCAGAAAGCACATTTTGGTTCTCTTAAATAACTTAGCTTAAGACCTTTCTGATGCACTGAACCTTATCAATAGCATAAACATACGTGTAGTGAAAAGCCATAATGACCATTCCAAGCCAGTTTATGGATTTGTATTACACCTTTTTATGCCTGACTTTAAAGATGTGAAGGGAGACAGAGGCAGGGGCAGGAGAGGAAGACAGTGCTTTTATTTTAGTCAATAGAAAATGATAGATCCAAAACCAAACATGGGAAAGAAAAATGCCCCCCAAGCCTTCAGATAACTGAATAATAGGACAGGTACCCACCCAGAAAACAAGGGAGAGAAGGCCTTTAAAGAACAACAACATAGAAAATGTCTCTATAAAAAGTGTTTGAGTTAAAAGTACAGCTGTGGTCTCTCCTTCCCTATGCTGAAGCCTACAGAAGCTAAGAACTGAAAGGTAGTGACTGCCTTTTCTGGGGGAATGTTGGGTCACGACTGTGACATCAGACATGGCTGTCCATCCACACATCCCACTCCCCAGCACATAGAGTAGCAACCCAGGCTCCCCTGTATCTCCATCCAACCCAGCTTTTTCTTCTCACTCCTTGTCTTCCTGTGTCAGGAAAAACCTGGCCCAGCTCAAATGGCTTCTGATAGGAGCAACATAAACAGTTTTTCTTTCTTTCTGTTACTGGAATCTTCCATGATGTGCAGCTCCTTTCAGCAAAAGGGCAAATCAAAAGGCACCTTTCTCCCCCCTCGTCAACTGAAACATTGATATTGAGACATAAATTATTTGCAAGATGATCCTTTAAAGTCATCTTTCAAATCATATATCATTAGTTTTATCCTACTAATGCAAGTATAATCTCAGTGCAATGTCACTCCACTGCACGCACAGGTCAAACTTGCAATGCAAAATATAAATGTAGTATTTCAAAATGGAATTCTAACACCTCTTACTATGTAATTTTTTTTGTTCTTTTAAATCCAGATATTCTGGCTAGCCGTACCTTTTCCTATAGCCAATAGCATTCAGGAAAAAAAAAAAACACCAAAAAAAAAAAAATACACATGCCAAGCCCAGAACACTGTCACTATTTCTCCTATGACACAGCAGTAATTTTACAGAAGAATACAAGTAAACAAAAACACAGAATATCTATTTCTTTTAAATTATTTTTGAAGGAAATATTTCACTGTCATTGTGGAAGGCCACCAGATCTAATAAATGCCTTGAGCTCTTCTGATAAAGACGACTCCTATAATTTGACAGGGATGAGTTTCTAGACACAGAGCCATTCCAGATCCATGGGGTTGACACCTACTCAGCACTATTCTACTGCTGCACAACACAAAGACGATAAAGTCTAGAGCACAGGATTCCCTCAGCATTAGACAAGAATGATTGTTTTCTTCCATAGAGGATATGTTCTGATTGCTGTTCAGGAGGTTTTTAGTTGTTGCTTGGATTTGTTTTGTCAGCGTACTATACTATCTTCCACTGCAGGAGTTGGATCTTGCCATCAAATCCCACAACTGTTTTGGGAAGAATCAAGCTTCTGCTTCTCTCTCTTTACAGTTCCAGGCAATGCAGAAAATATTTAATTGACACTATGCTAAAGGATTTTATCATAGCAAAGACTAAATGCTAACATTCATACAGTTTATGAATATACATCAATATCCAACTACATGCCAGTATAAAATTGCATTACAAAGAAGTCTATCAGAGCAAGCCATCTGAATTCAGTTACTTAAAGAGAACTGAACGCATTTTCAAGATGTTTTACCTTTGGTAAGGATGATTCAGTAAATCCAGTAGTGGAACAAAATGTAAAGGAACACAGCTTGACTGTTGCTGAATACCGTCTCACAAAATTGTCCAAATTATGAATATATCCAAACACAAAGCAAAATTGTATTGCATCCATAGCTTTTCTATATTCAGTCAAGTCTGACTTAGGCAATCAGGTTTGCAATTCATAACAAGGACTCTTTATTACTCCATACTTTTCCATAGAGCATAGAGATCTCAGTGAAATACTTGGGCCTGTACAAAAAATGAACGGGAAGTATTCTCTAAATGAGGCACTGTGCTGAAGTCAGAAATAGCAGAACTGTTCACCAAAACACCAATACTGTCATCAGAGCTCCAACACCATTGAGTGCTTCCCAGGGCTAACAGTGCTGTGAGAGAAGGGAATGGTATAGAGTAACAGGTACTTTACAATTCATACACACACACACACACACACACACACACACACAGAGTTAGGAAAATAAGGTTTTTATTTTACCAATAATGAAAGAGAAAATAAAGACAAACAGCTTGCACCAGGGATTTCAGAGCAGACCATTTGTTCACAAGTACTGTCAGAAGTATTTCCACAGTATTTCCCCTAACTTTTTATCTTGTGATAATCCCGTCACATGCAAAATCTAACAAAATACACTGATATTAACAATGGCATAATATTCCATTGAAGCATGTCCTATGAGCACTCCTTACGAAATGGCCCCTAAAGCTGGAACTTAAATTGCTTGACAACTCCCTTCTGACCTCAGACACCCCACCCTTCCCCTTGCTAACTCATGCCTTCCACGGTTGCCTGATGAGAGTGCCATTAACACAGAGGATCACTACTTTCATAATGCAGAATGCTTCACAGATAATAAAGCAACATAATTATAGTGTTCATTTACAAATGTCTGTATTGTGTTTTTTAATAGGGGGAAGGGAGGGAAAACAAACATGCTTAGTTCATGCTGAAAATGGCCTAGGAGCAGTGCAGCTGTCTAATTAAAATATAGGAACTCCATTCCAGCTTTGCCAGATAAGCCAGTCATATCCATCCCTGTGAAGGGTAATCAGATTATACTTATCACTCCATACTTTATCAGGTATAAGTGATCAAAAACACAAATATAGACATCAGTAAAAGATTAGTAGTTGCTGTTTTTTTTTCCTTGATGCACTTCTGAAATAAGCTACATGGGCAGAATAGAGCCACAGACCACTCCCTAATTCCTAGTGGACATATTGATCAATTAAAATGACATGTGTCTGGTCTTTTCTTTCCTTCTAAAAGCAAACAGCTGAAAGATCGAACCTTTCAAATATGCAAAACCAAACAATTAAACAATGCTGTATGCCATCCACCAAGGCTAAGTCTAGCAAAATCAGCCTGGCTTCCAGAACTGAGATATTAATACAAAGTAAATGAATATAGGACACTGCAAAGAGTTCTAAATATTATAGGCATGTTTCCAACCAATTTACTATATAAAAGATGCACATATTCTTCCCACTATAAGCATAGAAGCATTTATACTTGTGCATATTCTTATCTTATGAACAGCAAAAGCTCTCAGAATGTCTGAATCTTTGGCTACACCTTTTACTGCAGTTGCAGCAGGAGAAAAAAAAAAAAAAAAAAAAAAAAGATCTTTCTTTTACTGGAAGGAAAGCAGATCTGAAATACACTACATTCATATTAATGATGAGCATAAAAACAGAGGAAAGAAACAGTTGAAAAGCTAAAAACTACTGTACTTACAGAACACCTGGTTATTGTCTGGCAGTCATATCAATTTTTGTTGTTTTTTTTGTTTTTGTTTGCTTAATAATACTAGCACAAAAAGGGTAAAAGCAAAACATATTTTATATTAATAAAGTGCCTACTGCTTGTTCAGTACTGGTTCATGAGGTATTTTCTGTGCTATTTGGGTACAGAAGGCCATTGAAAATAAATGGGCTATATTAATGTTATTAAAATACAGTAGGTTAAAAAAAGAGCTGAATATAAAAGAAATAGTTAAAGATGCGTGGAAAAGAATGAGCTACCTTTACAGCATTAAAACTTAAAACAGTTATTCTTTCCATTTAAGCATATCAAACTGTAGAAACTTCAACTGGATTGTGAAATCTAAACACATTCTCTTTAAATCTTCAGAGATTATCTCAAATACAAAGACAATGTATTGAATCATTTTCTGTAGGCCTTTGTCTCAGCCTATCTGCCTGAAAAACAACATTTAGGCATGCAGCATCTTTTCTCAGAATGATTTTTACAAGGCAAAATCCACACATTCTCATATTAGGAAAGCCTTATAAAACAGGAAAGATAATGGTGCAATTAAGAACAGCACAACATTTCGCACTTACCATGTCCTGTTCAAATCATCCTCTTTTGATGTTTACGGCACATCTGTAGGATGCAATACTAGGAGGTGCCTTGTGTGACCTGCTGCATGATGCTGTGACATCAGTTCAGATGATGCAGCTCATTATGGGAAAGACTGCTGTTGCTATGGCAACGGAGATGTGATACGAATCCTTACTGCATTTCCAGGGGAGCCCGAGACAATACGAAAGCCCTTTAAAGAAACAGACAATATGCAAACAGGCTTTTAAAGTACTGTGCCACAGATTTTTGAGTCCATGTTCAAGTAAATGCCTTTTATCAAGCGCTGTTTTAGACAGATTATTCTGGCACAGCGATACAGAATCAAGATCTATGCACTATTCACTATTTTCATATTTAGAACTTAATATTACCTTTGTCAATCTAAAAACACATCTTATTAGCCAGAATTCTTTACCATTTAAAAAAAAAACTTCAAAATAAACAGCAGCACAATTTTTAACACCAGGGCTGTAAGGACAATAGCTATTTTACAGTAGTATAAGAAGCATGCATATTTACCCTGCCCCACCCTGCTCCTACAGCCAATCTGTCATTTTAAAAAAATATCTTGTTGCCAGGGAAAAACACACTTAGTACTCCAAAACCATCAGATTTCACACTGTTGAGTGAATAACAATAAGGTGAGGTTTTTTTTGGTTGCTTTTTTCAATTTTTTTTTTTTTAAAAAGCTTTTTATTCACGGGAGCATAAAGAAGTTTCTAACCAACCAAGTAGAAAGCTCCTTATCATTTTTTTCAACTGTAGGGTGACCTGTGCTACCATCTGCATGCTGAGTAGCCAGGCTTTCATCTGCCCATCAAGCAGACAGTCAAGTGGAGACAGAGCCGTGGGCAAGCTGTGGGCCCAGTGGGCCACCACCAACCCCCACCTGCACCCAGCATCAGTTTGCAACAGAAAGGCCCCTGTTCAGAACCTTCTCCACGGGCCAGGACAAGACCTGCAGACCTCACCCCTGGCAGCTCACACTGGTGATGAGAGAAGGAGAGGTCATGAATGAGCATCAAGAGGAGCTGCCTGGAAATTAAAATTCACATCCAAAGAAGAATCACCACATTTTGGGCTATTTGCAAGTTCCATTTGGATGAAAACTGTTTCTGGTAAAAACTGATTTTCCCAATCCATGAAAGTCCCTTCTACATGGTGGGAAAATTAAAAATACACGAAACACCAGAGCCTCTATGCTTTATATGCTGAGGCCCAGGGGGAGCAAAAAGCCCAACTTGAACCAAGAAGCCTCAGTGTCCTGCAGATGTCAAATAAACATGTGCACCACTGTCTGAAGTACTTAATTCCACCATTAAACCTCAGTGTAAGTAAAAATAGTCTTTGATTTTAAAGGAAAATGTTTGAAATAATCATACCTCTTCCCCTTCAACTTACCTTTCAAAGAAAGGTGGCATGCATGTGTATTTAATAACAAATACACAGCTTCTCTACCAACTTTGGAAATACCTAGCACTAACTACTTGTCGAACCTCTTCACCCTTTATGTTCACAAACTTGACACCTTCTCTTCTAATGTTAATCCTATGTCAGTACAACACAACAATTCAGCTCTAAAGTTGACTCAACAAATCAGATCTAACATCTCATGATAAAGTTTTACTTGCAAGAGCAACAATGCATTTATTTCTAGATTTTTGAACATTTAAAGGTTGCTTAGGCCCTTTAGGATATTATCTGCAATTTAGCAGAAGACAACATGACTGAAACATGATTTAGGCTGGACTGCTATGGAAGTTAGGGAATGTCATCAAAACACAATAGAATTTACAGTAGGCTAATTGTTATAGCACCCAAATAAATGACAACTTTCTGAAATTCATGTAAGGGATCTATTTCTATAAAGAGCCAAACACTATTTAGTATATTTTTAAAGTATTTTTACTGCTACGGGAACACTGAATGGAGCCAGCAAGCTTTTTTTTATTGTTATTCTTAGGAAAGTGGTGAGATCCAGGAGTAATCAGCAGCTGATCTGACAGCTCTGACCCATTCCACACCCAGTAGCTGGAGGAGTACAACCAGTGGAGAGAGCACAGGGAAGCACGAGAGCATGAAGCAAGCAAGCATTGGGTCAGTCCCACATACAACCAGATCTGCTCCGGCCAAGATCCCACTCTAGCCCAGTTCTATTTCCAGACTAACATTCAGCTGCATAGCCTACATCGAGGTTTCTTGCAAGATGAAGTTGGAGCAGAGATAACACGGCAACGAGGGTGAATGGGAAAGGAGTCAGACAGCAGCAAGGAAAATATTAGAATATTTTTCTAAAGATTTCTGCCTATTCACTGTTAATTACAGACTGTATGAGTCTGGGTATCCACATATGCAAATGATAATACGAAAATGGAGATAAAATTATAGTGATTTTCCTGACTTTTGGCTGTTTGACATTCTTTAAATAGCAGCCTGTTTTGTGGTATATTTCAACCCCATCAAAAAGCATTCATCATGAGCCAGAGCCTGTCAGATTGTGTGCAAGACAGCTGCAACAAGAGGGTCCCAGACAGAGCACAAGCTAAGGATTTTTAGCCTAAACATCATGAAAACTTAGTTTTCTATCCTGTAGAACTGGGAATCTAGAGTCTCACTGCTCCATCTGGGTTTCCCCCCACTCCATAAACTGAAAAAAAGAAAAAAGTAAAGACTGCAGTTACCCACCCAGCCCAGGACTGACATATTTAAAAACCATGCTTTAACAATGCTTTTAATTCCTACTCCTACTTGTTTCCTAAAGCAGGAGATGAAGACTGAACACAACTCGTTATATCACCACTTTGACATCATGATCATTTTGATGCATCCCGGCTAGGTTTCCAAGCACAAGGCTTCAAGAACAACTTTTTTTTTTTTTTTAATCAAAATAGAAATACTTTCTCATTATTTCATTATTTCAGTAATAACAACAAAGGTTGGACATTAAAATAGGAATCTAGAGTAAGGTGTTTACCACATTCTCCCTTTCCAGCATAAGCAGCAATGCATTTCACCTTTGTCCCCTTTGCAGTTCTCTGATCTGAAGGGCAGAAATTGATTGATTTTTCAACTGAAAGGAGTTCAACTGAAAAGACTTCCATCTAATACTGCCATTGTTTATTCCCACTATCCATTTATTCAGATAATGATATGTAGAACAACCCATAGCACTTTTCAAGAAGCCACCCTTTGCCATATATGCAGACATTACTGTAGGCATTACTTAACTTTATTAAGTTCTGTTTTCCCCTCAGTAAGATCAGTAATAAGTAATAGTAGGATTTGGCCCTGGCTTATCTTCTATTTAACTATGTTCAAGAAAATGAGTTAACAGCATACTCATTAAACAAAGTAAAAATGTCATCATCTCTGCAAAAATCCAGATGTTTCCTTTTTGTGGCATTCCCCCCTTCAAATGGAAGGGGATGGTTTCTTACCTTTTACCAGCTATACTCTACCCAAATAGCTAAGAGAGAAATGGGAAAGCACAATGAATTATAAGGTGACCAGAACTACACGCCAGTTTCTGTTTGAGTGTGGAGCCCCTTGTTCACCCCAAATCACAACCCAGAGATTTCCTTATTTACAAGATGAACATTACATTACATGTTATTTACAAACATTTCACATTACAACCTGAAAGGGAATGGGGTCACTGATTTTCTACCTGCACACTGGTCTCCATGGATGCCACTAGATTAAATGTTTAAAAGTCAGTCTGTTTTCTCTGAGAGCAAGGCTGCCTTGCTTCATCTTTTGAAGGTTAATAACTTTGTAGGTGACAGTGCGCTTCTTTCTATCTCAATAACATGAGTGCACCTAGTATAAACATGATACTTGCTCTATTCAGAAATACCTCCAGGAGTTAAGAAAAATAAAAGCAGTCAAGAACATATAATAAAGATAACAATGACATACAAGCCAGAGAATTTTATTAATCCTTTTTCTACATCCACACATAGATAAAATAAAACCTTTTCATTCCATCTTACACGATATTCAGTCATGACTCAATGTATCGCGCTAGAAAGCAAGGCATCATCTCTATTCCCATCACTCAGAAAGGGTATAGCAGAGATGTGAGTAATGGAACACTTCTGCTAGCCACTAAGAGCTCCTGTTCTTTAGATAGAGAAACAAGTTGCAGGTGTTTTGGTCTCACTCTGGACCAACTGCTACAGTGTTAAACACTGCAAGGAATACAATATTGTATACTAGCAATAGATTTTGGTGTACTCCATTTTCCTCTAGTTTCATGACTTCAGCCACCCCAGTAATATATTATAAAGAGAATAAAAAATGCCCAAGAAGGGCAGCAGCTTATTAAATATAACACTTGTCCTTATTATAGCCATTATAGCCATCTATTAAACATACCTCACCCTGTGCATCTTCCCATTTCATCTCCACTTATACCAGTCTGAAGTTGAGACTCAGTAAAATTCTTCTTTTCCTATTTGCACTTCAAGCATTCTAGAAGGCTATATAATTTCACCTTCCTGCTCCTACATTTTGTTCCGTCTGTAACTTCATAGCCCCTTTCTACTAAGCTAGCTTCCTTTCCCCACAGTCTCTTATCAACACAAAAATCCCTAGATGAGAAACTGGTAAAGGGGAAGAATTTTAAAGTAAGAAGGGATATTTAGGTTGGGTATTAGGAGGAAGTTTTTCACACAGAGTGTTTTGACACACTGGAACAGGTTGCCCAGATAGGTTGTGGATGCCCCATCCCTGAAGTCATTCAAGGCCAGAGTGGATGTGGTTCTGGGCAGCCTGCTCTAGTGGTTGGCAACACTGCCCACAGAAGGGGGATTGAAACTACATCATCATTATTGTTCTTTTCAACCTAGGCCATTCTATGATTCTATGATCTTAACCTTCATTTACCTTACACTAACATCGGTTTCCTCAGCTACAACACTACTGATAAGAAATAAGAGATTAAAAAAAGCAATAAAAAACAAGCTGATCATCTGATTACCATCACTGACTGGTTTATATACTATACTTGGCCAATATGCTCTAAAGCATCTGATTCCTCTACCTCTAGTCAGTGATGCTCCTTCCCTGTTGGTTCATACCTTCAGTAAGTATTGTACAGTAAGAAAAACAGGCAAATGGCATAAATGTAGTACACACAAGAGACTGCAAAAATTCATGTACAATGCTGAGTAAGCTTTATGGCTTCACGTTGCTGGATTTAAACTATTTGCTCTTCAGTGTGCTTATTTTAACTCAGTTCAGACACACTTATGCCAGCTGCTGTTTTTTCCACTATTAAACTAAAACTTTAGACTAAAGCTAAGTCACTTGCTGTACACACATACACAGAGGCTAAAATATAGCATGTTTCTCTATATAGTTAAAGCAAGAATTTTTAGAATCTGAAGTCAATTAACGAACTCCTTTAATACAGCCAGTGCTTTCAAAACCTCTATTTGCAGCAAAACTGCTTTAATTCTTCATAGCGTCTTTTTAAAAACCTAGTTCAGCATTGAGTGAATAACAACTAAGTATTTAAACAGAGGTGGCAAAAATGTCTGACTACCAGACATTTGCAAATTTTACCTATCATCTACACAGTAAAGCACAGCAGACATTTGATAAGCAGTTCAATTTACTTTAACACACATGGACTCCTTCCCTCTAACTCAACCAACAAACAGAGCTGCTTTAAGACACATCCCAAAACACAGAGCCAACCACAAACAAGATTATTAGCTCTGTAGCACAAGTGTATCAGCATAGATATAAAGCATGTAGAACAATATGGGCAACCAGGTTTAACAGGTTTTGTTCCAGCTTTAAATAAATCTGATATGCTATCTTATCAGCCTGTAGGAAAAAATAACAGATACATCATGCTTTAGCTACCTTCTTAATTGATTAATACTAACTGAACATCAAATGAGAAGTTTACTCTTATGATTAGTGAAATTGGTGACAACAGAGCAAAAGAGAAATCAGATAATGAGAAGCCTATGGAAGAAGAAAGGCAGACTTCAGAGAGAATTCCCTAGCAGTTACCATACAGCCCTCCGGTATCTCCTGAATATGCACTGCTGCTCTAGCTGACAGTAAGAAATAGTACTAGTTTGAAACGAAGAGCTCTTCCTGCTCATCAGCATCAGCTACAGTATGAAAAATATATTTGAAGTACTTTCCTAGCCCCCCTTCTCTTGACTTACCACCACAACCACATCTTCCTGCTCCTCTTCTTCTCACAACTTTCCAGGAGCTGAAGGGAGTTCCCTTACCATAGGCAAGTACCAACAAACTATCAGCCTCTATTAAGTAAGCACCTGTGGGAACAATTGTTAACAGAACAGCTCTCTCCTGCTTTGTTCTCTCCTGCTTTACTCTCTCTATCCCCAAGAAAAACTTCAACAGGCTGATTTAGCTGTTACTATACACCATACCACAGAGATGAGCATCACGCAGGATAACTCAACCACTCCAGTCAGAGGAGCGCTGAAGAGGGAGTAATAAACAAGAGAATTACAGCTCACCCATATGACAGAAAGGCTAATTTCTCCCTCAGTATCCCAGGATAGAACCTGTATTCCATCAGGCTAGAGAAAGCAAAACAAAAACATTTTTTCTCATACATAGAAAAAGCAAAATTATCAGGTTATCCCCCAGCATCCAGCACCCCTAAAAAATAAAAATAAAACCCTGGCTGACCTGTTTTTACAAAGACATCCTTTCTGCGCTGCAGCCTGCTGAAAAGGCTGAATACTGTGCCTATCACAGGCTTGTTGATACACCTGTGGGACTCTCTGCCCCTCAGCTTTCACTTTTCTTTCAGGGGCTCTTACTCAAGGATAAACAGGTGCTTGGGGCAAGCCTGGGCAAAAATAGGGGGACTTTTTTTTTTTTTTTCTTTCCCTAATCTGGTAGTATTATCAAGGGACCAAAATCTATTGTTTGACTACTGAGTACAGGTGCTAGAGATTTTCTGCTAGAGTTTGGCTTCAGCTGCTAAGTGATTTTCGTCATTGACAGGTGCTGCTCTGGCTTTATTTTACTTGAGTAGAACTCCCTTTACAGTGGTGAAAGTTGTTCAGAATTCAAGAATAAAAAAGTCAAAGCCATAGTAAGATACAAAGGCTAAGACTTTTAAACCTGTTGTTTTTGTTTGTCTTGTTTTTAAAGGACTAGGGAAATATGCCTGCTTATGGAACTATATGAAAGAACTTGATCAAACCTTAGTGTCAAAGATGATTTTTCTGTCCTTTCTTATTGCTATTCAGCCAATACATGTGCTAAAGGTATACTGAGGGGGGTGCTATGATAAGAGTAGGTACAAGAGTTAGTTTTCATCTCTGTTGGGGTGAAAAGGTGGAATACAGCCCTGAAATGTAGGTCCTGGCTGAGATACGAGTGTAGGGCCCAGTAGTGGTGGACCAGCCTAGCAGCAATGCTCAGATCTGCAGTCTTGCCAGGGGTCCCCCAAGACAAAAGGACAAAACAGCAAAAAGCTGCACTGTCCCAGAGATACATTAAGCTCCCCCTGAACACAGAGAAATGGCAAACACCATGCCCAGCCACCAGGGTCCCTTTCAAAGAAAAAAAAACTAGATCCAGAATGTTTGATTTTCATGTATGTGCTTAAATTAGTTTTCTAGTTCAAAGAGAATGTTTTTAAAACAACTCTCCCAACCACATGCATTTATGGTACTTTATATCATGGAGCATCTCAGAGTTCATGAGCCAAATTCCTTTTTCTCAAAGCTAAACCAGAAATGAACGCCAGGAGAGAAACGAATGCACTGCACTTGAGAACCAGTGCTTAATCCTGAGACATAGTCCAGTCTGTGGCAGAACTTCCTAAAAAGATGCTGGTGAAGATGCCAGGTCCTCAGCACCATTTGCTTTGGCCCACGGCTCTGTTTTCATTGAAATGCAGGGCTCCCTGGGATGGGCTCTACCATAAAACAGGGCCATGAGAGCCTGTGGGGTCCCTTCACATGTCACAGCTCTGGGGACAGCTAAATCTACACCACCACTGTTAGCTCTGTGTTGCATTAAAGAGTCTGCATAGCCTCAAAGACTGGATTCTTCCTGAAGACAGTACAGCTGCATTCACATAGCACAGAATCTGATCTAATTAATCCTGGTAGATCTGAGCTGTTTCAGCAGCATTACTTCTTCCTCTCTTAGTCTTCCAAGAAAACCACATCTTCACACCCTCCTCCAGGCTCTCCCTGTGGCACAGACTATCTCACCATCCCTCTCTTTCTCTTGCATCATCCCTTGACAAATTACCTTTATCACTCAACCTTCACATGCTCTCTGCCTTTCAAATAATTTAAAACCACAATTCGCATATTTTTATAGAATTTTCTAGATGTCACTAGCCACAGCCTGTGAAATCTACATATTTACTTGTTGTGGCTGAGTTTCCCACCACCTTTGGTAGATACAACAAGGCTGGTATTGCCCCTTCATAGTCCTTTTAGATGCATCTGGCTTCTGCCTGCCACTAGGAAAGAATAAGCATCTATGCTAGGATGGCAAATAGAAAGGGATCTTATTGTCCCAAGACTACATTCCGTAATCTCCCATATCACAGAATCACAGAATCACCCGGGTTGGAAGGGACCTCAAGGACCATGTAGTTCCAACCCCCCTGCCTAGCAGGGCCACCAAACATACACATTCAGATCAGGTTGCCCAGGACCCCGTCCAACCTGGCCTTAAACACGTCCAAGGACGGGGCATCCACAACCTCCCTGGGCAGCCCATTCCAGGGCCTAACCACTCTCCTAGTAAAGAACTTCCCCCTAACATCCAACCTAAATCTTCCCTCCTTCATATAAACCCAGTTTTCCACTTCCCACCACAAACAGTAAATCTTAATCCTTCTTTGTTGGTCATTTCTAAATTTTCCAGCAAAGCAGTTCCACATCTCCCTTCACATTAATGAAACTTGTGAGATAATTGCTTCAGCCTACTTAACTCACCAGTTCAGAAGAAAATGATCAAATTTAAGCTAGGTTCATTTTCTGCTGAATTAGAAAAACTAATAGACTGAGGGTAAAGAATTGAGTCTCTACTCCACTCCTTTAAGGAGAAGCAAGCTGATAAATGGTTTCACTTCTCTCTTCACATATTTCTCTGGTATGTTTTTTCTGGTCTTGATGGAGAAAGGTTCATACCTCAGTGACATAGTGCTAAGTGCTGGAATCAGGGCCCATGGTGACAAAAGACAGCCTGACACTGCCTTCAGGGTAGCTACGTAACACCTGTATGCAGTGGTTGACTTCTCTGCTGGTTCTGCCCTGTCATTTGTGCAGCATATACAGCCAATTGATTAGTATCATCACAGCAAATATTTCTCTGTTCTGTGTGCCCTAGTTTTCATACTCTGTTTTAATTAGGTTGATCTTTTTAGTAGGTTTTGTCAAATAGAATCATAGAATCATAGAATCACAAGATTGGAAATGACCTATAAGATCATCTAGTCCAACCATCTCCTCATTGCCATTGCCACCACAATCACTAAACTCTATCTTGCAGCACGTCATCCACACGCCTCTTGAACACTGCCACGGACGACGACTCCACCACCTCCCTGGGCAGCCATTCCAGTGCCTGACCTCTCTCTGAGAGAAACAGTTCTTCCTCAGGTCTAATCTAAACTTCCTCTAGTACAACTTCCAGCCATTACCCCATGCCCTGCTTGTTGCCTGGGAGAAGAGGCCAAATCCCTTGTCCATCTCTTATGATATAAACATATATACTTGTTTAAAGAGACTATATTTTTGGCAATCTAGAGGATGCCATCTCCTTCCATGTATAACTTATGTTAAGCTAACTTAGCACACTGCTCTCCCATCTTATTTTATGCTCATTCAGTAGCCCTACGCTTTCTTCATGGTATGAATTCAGAAGACAGAATGGCAATATTTAATTGTGAACTTTTCCATACTATTTAGCTGCAGTACCTGAAATCTTCACAAAACCAAGCTCCAGCCAAGCTCCTTCACAATCAGAATTGCTCTAATGGGAGAAGTTTAATCTTGATTTAAGGAAAATTAAGGCACGCAAAGTTTAAAAATAACAGTATGATGGATATTGTGTGTCTAAGATTTGACTTTTTGAGAATACATGGCTTGCTGTATGAGCTATTCAAAGCACAGCTGCTGTTGATTTCAGTTTCAGCTGCAAGCACTCAGCTGGCCAGTTCCCTGAGTTTCAAGTCAGGCCCAAGGAAACAAGTATCAGTGTGTCAAAACTAAGTTTGAATAAATTGGCCAACATCTCAACAGCTGTGTGAGAGATGCAGAACAGGCAAGAAACATTCTGATCTCAGTGGACTACATTATGAGCTTTTTAAAAACTTTCATGTCCTTACTTGCCTCAAAAGAATACTCCAGACATCTTCTCCTGTGCCTTATTGCTTTCTCCCAGTTGTCAGAGATCCTTCCTGGGCACAGAAAGTGACACTTAATTTGAGAGAGGATAGTAGATGAACTTTATAATTACAGACTGTTTTAGATAACGCTCATATACAACAGTCAGTTAAATATTTATCCTAGTGTTGTCTACCTTAGCCAAGTCAGACAGTTAAATTCTAACAGTGATCTAGAGAATGTTGTTTTAAAACAGTGTATGTAATTTTGTGTGTTTAATCCTTCACAGAGTAGACTCATGTCTCTGATTTACCTTAAAACAGAAGTTCTATATTATGTACAATGCAGGAGCAAAATGGTAGTTTCACTCATATACATTTGTAGTACATACATGCCAGGGCTAAAGAGCAAACTAAGATATTGTCTATCCATGAAGTGAGGCTAAATTGTAATGCCATGATAAAGGCAGATGACAGACTTATACCGTGATTATTTTTTTTTAGAAATCTTTGGGTTTTGAATGTACAATTAATCAGAAGACATTTTCATAGGAAGAATATTGGGCAATAAATGCATAGAATTGCTGGCTGACAGAAGACAAAGAGCAATTTATTGCTTTTCTAATGCAAGGATAGTTAATATATAGCTGGCAATCTCACTACATTGAGAATTATAAAGCAATGCAGAGTTTTTTCTTACTTAAGTTTATCAGTTATGAATGTATTTCCCAGACTAAAAGATAATTATCAGCTTTTGATTAAAACAAAACTTGGATCTTAAACACTTTCTGAAAAATTCATCAAATAAATTGGCTTATTGAATTGTTTAATTAAGTGATTTAATATTTTCTGTACAAGTTATTCTTCAAGTTAACATATTTTGTTGTTCTTCTATAAAAATTAGACACAGATTGATAGAAAAGAATATATAGACAGATATAAAAGAATAGAGAAGAACTACAGTCAGCTGTACATGTAGGTTTCTACAAGACTTGAAAATTCAAAAAAAAAAAGAAAAACCAACCCAAAATACACCTTTAAAAACATTATATGAGAACATAATAGCCCAGGCATGTTTGTACATCTGCCTCTTCATCATAATGATCTAAAAATAAAAAAAAGAAGGGACATTACTTCTGTATCATGTGAACTGTTTCACCCTTTAAATAACTTCCTTTATTCTGCTAAGTGCTGTTGCACCAGGCCCTGTCTGCCATGCAGTGTGGCATAGTTCCTTGCATGGGTTATTCAGAGGGATTTGAGGGCACACTGGGAGCACCTGGTTCTCCAGATGCTGTGAGCATGCCAGTGGTATCAACAGCAGGGTATTATACAAACAGTATAGCTTTACTCCTCCAAAGTGCTGAGATCACATTAACAATAAATTAATAAATACATAAATTAAAGCCAAAACCAAATATCTTGTATGCCTCTGGCAGTCAGCAAAATGGCTGCAGCCTTAAATCTCAATGGAGTCTTCTTGCTTTATGACCTCAAGATATAGCCTTCCTTAGCTGTCCATAGAAAGTGCTATGGATTCAATCTATTTAGTCATCATTTTGGCATCTTAGAATCATAGAATCACAAGATTGGAAAGGACCTACATGATCATCTAGTCCAACCAAACTCCCATTACCATTGCTACCACAAGCACTAAACCTTATCTCATAGCTCCTCATCCAGACTCCTCTTGAACACTGCCAGGGACGGCGACTCCACCACATCTGCAGGCCATTCCAGCACCTCACCACTCTCTAAGAGAAAAAGTTTTCCCTTATGTCTAATCTAAATCTCCTCTGGTAGAACTTGTGGCCATTTCCTTGGGTCCTCTTTCTTGCCTGGGAAAAGAGATCAACCCCTCCTCATCACAAGCTCCCTTCAGGAAGCTGTAGAGCTCAATGAGGTCTCCCTCGAGCCTCCTCTTCTCCAGACTAAATAATCCCAGTTCCCTCAGCTGCTCCTCATAAGACTTGTGCTCCAGACAAGGATTCTTGAAGAATACTATCCTTCCCTGATAAGTTTAGACAAAAAATCATAGAATCAAAGAATAGCTTGGGTTAGAAGGGACCATAGAATCATTAAGGCTGGAAAAGATCATCTAGTCCAGCAACCAACACATCACCACCAGTGTGCTCACTAACCATACTAATCATGTCCCCTAGTGTCACATCCACACTTTTTTTCCACAATTCCAGTGATGGTGACTACATCATCTTAAGGATTTCAAGTTCCGACGCCCCTGCCATAGTCAGGGTTGCCAACTGCTAGATCAGGTACTAGATCAGATTGCTCAGGACTCCATACAACCTGGCCTTGAGCATCTACAGGGACAGGACATCTATAACTTTTCTGGGCAACTTATTCCAGCACTTCACCATCCTCTTAGCGAAAAACTTATCCTGACATCTAATCTATACCTTCCCTCCTTTAGTTTAAAACCATTCTCCCTTGTCCTATCACTATCTACCTGTGTAAACCGTTGATTTCTCTCCTGTTTAAATATTGGAAGGCCATAATAAGGTATCCCTACAGCCTTCTCTTCTCCAGGTTGAACAAGCCCAACTCTTTCAATTTTCCTTGTTTGGAGAGGTGCTTTTGCATGCATCTGCTTTATCACAAGTGTAAATTGTTTGCTTCAATTTCTATCCTTTATCTAATCCATACCCACCACACCACCTTCTTCACTTTTCCATCTCCAAATAGTTTTAAGGTGTGAAATTGTGTTACCATTTACAAATTCCATGAAGTTTTCTACTAACACTCATTTTTTAGCAAAGCTTTTGTAATCACTGAAAAAAATTCCTTGCAATTTCAAATGCGTCTCTTCTTAAATCTCTGTTTTATTTACATAGAATAAATGTATTCTGCTGCTCACAGGCAGATGTGTCGTGGTTCCAGTAGCTCTTCACACTGATAGTACTAGAGATGATGTTGGAAAAGGACATATTTTCATTAGACCAGCTCACAGAGCTGGAAAAATAAACATTTTGCCTTCTTCTGAAACATAAGCAGAGAATTTTAAAGATATGTACAAGATGAGAATAAAAGCTTTCAAAAAAGCGTAGTTCAACATCAGAGCAAAAATTGAGCTGGTATTTAGAAGCCAAAAAGGGTGCTAGAGAGAGAAGTGGTCCACTGGTATTTGTAAGAGCAAAGAGAAAGATGGATACGTCATCACATATGGGTCTAGAAGAAATAGCTGGTGGCATGGAATCAAAATGAAACATAAAAATTATGTGATTTCTGAGTTCATGTTTTCAGTAAATTTTTAGACTATGACTACAAGATTTATCTACAACAGACATTTTTAGGGTTTTCTCAGAGAACAGAGGGAGAGGAGCCATCTTAAGACTTCTTTCTCCTACTGAGGAACAAGTATTCATCTCCTTTATTGATTGACTCCTTGAATGATTGTAAGTTTATTGTGGTACAGAACTGCTTTTTAGATTAAACCTTACTATTTTCATGAGGGCATTTTGTACCAGGATGAAATACATTTAATTCTGGCAAGTTCATCATTAGGTTTTGATGATTCTACCTGGAAGACACTTCTGTGTCATTTGTGTAGAGGTGTTTACTGTTTTAGATCGCTATGTTATGCATTGTATTCCAAGACTGTTTCGATTGCATGTATTTAATGACATGCTGTGCACAACCCTTCCTCTACAATGATTTTGGGTAAGTTAGGGGTTTTAATACTAGCAAAAAAAAAACCCCAACTTACATGGGGGATAGAGGGAGAACCAACTTGCTGGTCTAAATCTTTCTCTGGTAAATATCAGAAATATTTTATTATTTTTATGCACAGCATTGTAAAAATCTAGGCTGAACTGGTATGTGACAATAAGGGCAAATTATCAGTAAGATTTTTCCTCTTCAGTTTCTGTTGGCACATATGGAGGTGCCAGCTGAATTTCTTAGAAGAGCATCTTTTCTATTTCTGTTTGTACAGCATCTACAGAAGCAAGTTTTAATCCACAACAAGAACCCAATGGCAGTATAACCATTGAACAAGTAAGAGTCAGCAACATATCTTTGTGATGATGGATCATTTATTGCTTATGTATAAATTCATGACTATCAAACAGTAACTTAAAAATTACAGTAACTATTTAATTCTGAATACTGGTATCCAATCCCTCACTTTATGTAATTTAATATACGTGCTAAATTCTGGACTGTCTTTTGTTTGTATCATGCTATGTAAAAATCAAGAACATAATATATAAAAACTATTTTTACAATCACAAAATTCTGAGGAGAAGCCCAGATGTACAAAGATAAATGTATGTTTCAACAGTGTCTGTTACAGAAAAGAACACAGAAATTCTCTCTCAGAGACCTACATAATCATGAAGTCTAAACTTTTATAAGAGTAACCAAGATAACATGGCAGGAATTTGGTGTAACAGCCAGTGGAACACCATGAAGTCAGGATATGAACCTTACAAACTCAGCAGCGAGGAAACAATATGCTCAAACCTACAGAAAGCTTAGAATTGAGTCAGCCACAAGCTGAATACATCAGTGAGTAACAGAATTTTTCTGAAATAAGATCACATGGCTAAATGAGAAAAAATGTAGAAAAAATAGTGTATATTACAGTTAAGTAATAGGAAACCATTAGCAGGTACAACGCTCCATAAATGTTAATTTTATTTCTCATACTGTCAAATGGTGACACTGGCAGAGATCAGAGAATAAATGAAAGGCAAGTTGAAAGAGGCTTAAATTTATCCTCATGTAAAATGAGAAATAATACTGCAACAAAGACTTTTAGGCATAATTAATGTTGCTTTGTGGAGAAACTGGCTAGTGAGCCCATAGCACATGGGACCTGTTTCAAAAAGTCGTAATCAAAAGCTGTTCTGTAACAGCAACTGTAATGCTGTAATGTACAAAAACACAATGTCCTTGCAAGAGAAATGATAAAAATTGTGCCATGGCTGGATCGATTTCAGAAAGATACTATATAGACAGCTGCTTAAAAAGAAGATAAATGAGGCATGCAAGAGTTTAGTCCTTGCAGACAAGCTGGAGACTGCTTAAAGCCACCACTTTTTAGGCACAGAGGAAAACACATGATCTTTCAGAGAAGTCTATGGAAGGGCAGAGAGGCACTAAACAGAAGAATAAAGTAGTTTTTAGTGGCAGGAAGGCATCATTCAAAAAGCAAAAGCTACATCCAAATGAGGAATGTAGATAAGCCTGTATGCCATGGCAATTCAAATGTGAAATCATGATAAGTCAGAACCAAAAAAAAGTGTTTGAAGAGGTGTTCGCACAAGCACAAAACCAAAACAAACCATAGTTTCTTTCTTCAGTGTAACAGGAATGGAAAGTTTGTCAAGTGTCTGGGAAGTACATGCAAAGGGTGCTAAGAAGCTAAAACCATAATTAAAAAACCAAATATATTTTTCACTTCCACAATCACTATGGAAGAGACTCTCAAAGTTCATATCCCAAAACTCTCTTCAGTGAAGACAGTCACCAGATGAAATACTGGAAAGTGAAGGTAAGAGAAAACAGTTTTTACAGCAGAGGGAGATTGAAAGACTTCTGCCAGTAGGTGATGTGGCATGGTGTGTTGAAAAAATTCTGTTATTGTGTTTGTTAGAAAGGTGCTGTCTCTAAAGAAATACAGGAAGACTCTTTAGGAGTGAATAACTATACATTAAATGGCAGATAAATTTCAGTGTTGTTTAGTGTGAAGCAATGTACCTTAACTTGCTCTAATATTCCAGATACAGAGATGCTGTGCTCAATGCACCCCGGAATTTGGTTGGCCTTTCAGGCTGCCTGAGCACACTGTTGACTTCTGTTCAACTTGCTGTCAACCAAGACACCTAGATCCCTTCTGCAGGACTGCTACCAAGCATCTCATCCCCTAGTCTGGAGACTCATCCCCAGCTAGAGTTGTCCCTTCCCAGGTGCAGAATCCAGCACTTGCTCTTAAATTTCACGCAGTTGGTGATTGCCCAGCTCTTTGATTTGTCTAGACCTCTCTGCAAAGCCTCTCCACCCTCAATGGAATCAAAAGCTCCTCTCAGTTTGTTCTCATCAGCAAACTTGCTTAAAACACCTTCTAATCCTACATTCAAGGAATTTATGAAAACATTAAAGAGAACTGGTCCTAAAATGGGGATGGCTGGTAAGAGTCAGAAATGAAATCTTGTGGAGTTCATAAATAACTCAATGCAAACCTGCAAACCTGAGCTCAGACTTGTAGAAATAAAACTAAATAAATAAAGCAAATCAAATGCTTAATTTATTTTGTGATGGACTAACCATGCAAGCATGCATTCTGTCCCAATAAAGTTATTTAAGCCCAAATCAGTCTCACCTTCTGGAAGAGAAATAACAGCCTGCTTGCCTCTTCTCCTGGGTGTGGGAAAACTTTTCCCCTATACTCCAGAAGCAGGAGGAACACGTGATTCATAATTCCCTCAGATAGCTCCAATCTTCACCCACAGTGCTCCCTGAAAGTGCTCAAACACTACCAACCATCCTGTGTAACCTGCTGAGGTACTCACTTTCTTGGCAGTTCACGGATGCTCTTAGACTGGTTTCTGGAAACTAGTAATGACTAGCCAGTCATGCCCTTCATTTAAGTTCAACTTCGAGTGTATTTTATAATATCAGTTTAGAAGCCCTCCCTATGAGGTATTTTTAAAATGTCAGTCGTACCAGTGCAACTGGAAACAAAAGTGCAGTTTAAACAGCTGTCATCCACATTTTCTGAAATGCCAAATGCTTGCTGGTATTAGAAAAAAATGGAAGAATATTTGACTTCTCAGATATTTTGTAATTTTATTTTTTTAAGTCTGCATTTCACAGGGAACTATTGCAATTCTCTAGTAGAATCTTTTATGTAACTTGAGACTTCCAAATGTTTGCCTCTCCATCTCTCACAGCTTCTGCATCCTGAGGGTGTTTGAAAACACACAGAAGGCAGCAGAGGGACAAATATATGTATTTCTCTATCAGAAGGTAGTTATTTGTTTTTGTAGAAATAAGCTTTAAATATTTTAATAGTAATGCAAACATCTAACTTCAGGCTCAATAAAGGAGGATAATTTGATGAATAATTCCCTAATATAGACTTCCCTATAAAACTTCACAGTTGCTCTAATATATAACTCTCTGGAGGCCTATAGATTTATTGCATAGTGCATGAGAGTAAAATTCTGTAAAATGCAAGTTTCCATATACTAAAGAAATTTGTGAAAATGCTTAGGTTTCTACATTAAAAAAAAAAAAAAAAAAAAAAAAAAGAAGCATTTTTTAGATATATTTTTGTAAGAACATTATCCACAGGGCATTCTGGAAACTAGAAAGAGAACAGATAATTATCCCAGAAATCCTCCGATAATTTTAACATAAGGATTTTGAGAGAGAGATCCCAGAAATGCCTTTGGGCACATAACCAGTGTTATTTGCATGCTAATTAGAGATGCCTGCTCTCTCCCAATGGGAAGAGTGATGTGGCAGTTTTAACCAGGTCTTGTCAGAAAAATGAAAATACATGCCTATTTCAGTGCATCATATCTTCCTGGGAATGTGCATAGCAAATTATACTCAGTCACCATCCAAATCAAAAGGTATGTATGGAACCATGTAAGTTTTGAACCTGCAAAATCCAATGCAGTATGATTTTCCACTGTCCTTATTTTCCTTGGCTACTCACTCTGTGAAAGTAATAATGCTAGAATTCTTTTCTCTTTTCCCCTCCTTTGTCTTGACCAAAATGTCAAAAATTCCATGAAGTCAAATAGGCTTGACTAATCTTACTGCAAGGCAAGACAGACATTCATAATACACTTATAGCTGACACCTCCACTGTGAAAGATGAAAATGAAACCCATCCCTTACACTGGGTCATGGTCCCTTGAGGTTTTCTAGCACATGGCTGTAGACAGATGAATCAGAAATTTTGGTTGGAAGAAATATCTTTGTTTCAACCTGTAGTTTGAATAATGTTGGACTATTGCCAGCACTGGATCAGGGCAGTCGCAGCTTTATCTAGCCAAGTCATGAAAACCTCCAAGGATGGAGTTTCCACAGACTCTCTGTAACCTCTTTGGGTGCTACTCTACCCTCCTTGTAATGAAGTCGGAGTGTTTGGGTTTTTTGTCTAGGAGGAAGTGGAAAGTAAGAAAATGATAGAATAACATGAAAACTCAAGCTATATATTTTGCGTATACAAATGGTAGTGTCATAGTCTCTGACTTCAGGGGAACTAAGAAACAACTGTGGAAACTTGCAACAGGCAGAAGTGTATGAACTAGCAGTGCCATAATAAGAAGCAACATGGTGGCTAATTAAAAGAAGGAGTGAAATTTCCACTCGATTCTACCCATAATGCTGTCCCTGCAAAAGCAGAACAAAACATTCTCTTTTATTACATATGCTACCTATTTGTTATGATGGAAAATGGCTTGCCTCTACCAGATATGGTTACGAATAGCAGATAACATGGGAAACATTCCAATTCTGGAAGTCCCCATGCTAAACTGGGTCATGTGGGATTTTGCTAAAATTCCCCAGTCAGCTCATGTCCAATTTTGGCTACAGTTTTTAAGCAATGGTACCCCAAAGTACGATGCAAAGTCTTCACATACTGAGAACTTATCACAAGGCATAATTTATCAGCTTAAATTTTTGTTAGGATTGGAATGCAATGGAGAAGAGTTTGTGACTGAATTCAATATTATTTCAATCTATATTTTTTTACTCCCTTTCTTTTCCTTCTCTTCCCTTCCCTTTTCTAGATTTGAAAGCGAATCTGACAACCAAGTCTCCCCAGACACAGCTCTCCAAGCCTGGGACACCAGACGCATCAGCCTGAATCACTCTGCCTCCATCCCTTTGAGCATTTCCTGCTTCTGAGAGAGAGCAGCTACATTCTGACAGTTTCAATGGGAGGTGTCAGCCTATTTCCAGAGCTTTCTAAAGACATTCTGTCATTTTGTGAATGATATCATTGTGTGGAACCTCTGAGATAATGAGACTATGAACATCATCCCACAATACCATTTGGCTCAAAGACTGGGAAACATATGGGCATTCCCTCTCCACAGATTTTGCAGGGGAATATAGGGAAAATCCTGCTGTCTGGAAAAAACATTTCTTAGCCTCATTTACAACAGCCTGGATGCTCTTAACGGTGGACAAGATGTAAATGGTTGGCAACAGACTGCACATCAACATGGAGTTCTGTTCCTCTTTAAGCTTTTTCATAGAAGTTTGAAGGAGGTAAGCAGTCACTACAGGATGTGAGACTTGCTAAAGCATACTAAGGACGTTACACTGAAATAGCTACAATTAAATCATACATTAAAAGACAAAATTTTCACCTTATTTCCACACTGAATGAGTCTTCTGAATCACCCAAGTCTGGATTTTAGATTATGCAGATAGGATGACTGACTCACAGTTTACCACTCTGCAACATGATAACCACTGGGATGAAATTTGTCTGCAATAAAAAAAAAAAAAAAAATTAAGCTCCTGAGTCCTGGAGATTGACCAGGCCATTTAGAATCCAAAATGTTATTGAAAATTCTTTATACTCAACCATTATTTTGCAAAACAGCAGTGTGGACCTAGCAGGGATTCTGCCAAAATTCTCATATTGAAGTTCAACTACTACTTTGCATCAGTCTTCAAAATAGCAGTTCTAAGTTGTACTATGAAAGAGATTTCATGTATATACACTTATCAAAAGACTTTATTCAGTAGCTACTATTTGATTTAGTTCATCTACTGCCCTCCAAGCTCAGGCACACCTCTTCATAAAAAGTACACAGGGAAAACGACAAAACCCAAACCCCACTATGTTCTCCCAAGGAAGGATGTCTAGCTCTCTGAAGAAAAAAAGTGAAGGTAATATGAAAGACTAAAACATTTTATACCTCACCACAGGATTGCACTACATATGGTATATATTAAAATTCTCAGAGTTTATGTACCATATGTCACATGAGAGCAGTAAATTACCTTAATTGGCTCAAGTGTGAATTTGGAAGAATGGCTTTTTTTCTCTTTTCTCTCTCTCTCTTTTTTTTTTTTTTTTTTTTTTTTTTTGATAGGTGTTTAGATGTAATACAGAATTTATTTTCCACTTAAAAAGGCCTTATGCTCTAAGGCAAATTCCTTAAATAAGGAGATAACAATGTAAGAACTTTTTAGCATCCAGTATAGCTAGTCTGAGCCAGGAGAGTACAGCAGGTTCTTTGATAAGATTGCTTGAATTGTATACGTGAAAATGTGTGGAGAGATCGTTCCCCTACCAGTTGCACTATCATTCAACAGGGAAATATTTTTCATGTATGCAAAACACATGAGTTGACCACAAGCTCTCTACATTAGCACAGTGGAGAACCAGCAAGCAGAACCTTTGTGATACTGCATGGCTGCACTTTCCATGACTTCGTATCCTCTCATCAAAATATTCTGCTCAGGGTTTTGGCTCTCTCAGGGATGAGGACACTTTTCAGTGTTAACTTTTTTCTTTAATAACAACATAATAGAAAGAGAAGTAAATAGACAAAATAGAAAATAACTTCCCTGCTGTGAATTTGCTATTTCTCAAGTATTAGGCCTAGGCCTGCACAGAATTAAGGCTTAGCTTTGTTGATATATCAGATGTCTAGAGCTCTTCCTCTTCAGTGATATTCTGTTTTCTAGACAGACAAGAAACTGTTTTCTTCCGTGACACAGGGACAGAAGAAGCGACCTGCTACCTCTGTAACAGCCTTTCTTTTCTTCCTTTTTCTGGAAAAAAAAAAAAAAAAAAAAAAAAAAAAAAAAGCCTGAAACAGCTGAATTTTTAATTTTCTATGAGTGAAAATCAGATTATTATTTTTTTCTTTCTTAAGTACAGATATCTGCCCTGATATTATCATCTACACAGAACTACTTTGAGTTTCAGCTTTTGTATTTACACCTCAAGGGAAGAAAAGATTTCAGAGATGATAAAAGTTGTTACAGAGTAGAGAGCTGTAACATAGAGCCAGTCCCTCAGGGAGTGGGAACTGCCCTCTTCTCAGTTATAAGATCTTTTGTGGATGTTTCCCTGTACAGCCCTCCTAGAGCTCTTTGCAATTAACTTGCCAGGGCTCAGTTAACAGAATGAAGTAGCATCCAGGTACTTACCACAGCCCTAATCCTCAACAGCGCAGAGGAATAGGTAAGGATGATAATTAACAGTCACAGCATTTAAAGCAATTTCATCTTGTGATTTTCATTCTCATCAGAAGGGAAAAATCTCATAGATTTCTCCTGACTGACTGTCAAAATAACTAACATTACTGATTACTGAAAAACTCATCCCAGAAACTTTCAGCACAAAAAATCTGAATCTCCTCTCTTTTCTGAAGACAAGCACTGGGTGACACATAGAAATCTAATTCATATTTTCTTCTGTTTCACTGCTTTGGCCTATATTGAGTTGAAAATATCAGAAGATAATGCCTGCTAACCAATATCATTTTATTCTCCAATATGATTAAGTTCACAACTTGTACTAGAACTACATGCTAAAATACAGGCAAAAGATTGAGACTATGATTTTTGCTTAGTGAAATGTCAGAAGAAAGTCAAGTGAACTGAAAGAAAAACTGCCATACTGAAAAATGCCTTCCACAAAGTTTTGGTCACTTGCTACAGTTCTTAGAGGAAGTCCCAGTAGATTTCTGTTACTGAGAGTTGAAGAAAGTGAAGGCATTGTACAGTGGAACTGAGAAAAACATCTTTATGGGGATTGAAATTACATGGCAAATCAAAGACAAGATACAGATAATCCTATCATTACTAGCAACTTTTATTTTATACTGCATCTTTTGTCCAGATCATGAGAAAAAAAAAAGAAAAAAAAAAAAAAAAAAAAAGCCAACAAATAAAATAACATATGTTCATTCTGCAGCACTGTAGTAGCAGTGAAAATCAAGCTAGCAAAGGAATAATTTGTTTTGCTCTGTGAGATGTGCAATGCTACAATTTAAAAATATAAACTGTATGTTTAAAGCTGAAATAATTCAGAAATTGCAATAATGGATATAGATATGCAATCATGTAAATTCTATTAAAAGAAATGTTTCATCTTTCAATAAATAGATGCATTCACACTGGAGGATATAAATATTTTGTAGGATTTGGCTGAAATAAATCAGATCTTATGTTAGATGAGAGCATCAACACATACTCTCTGCATGATCTCATGCTTCAAAAGCAGTCTTGTATATTTTCATGCAGACGAGAAGCCTTACTCATGCCAATAGCCCCTTCTTTTGACACGTGTTTTACACAGGTTAAAATACCAATGAACTTATGTATCTACAGAATCAGTGATTCACTCCCTACAACTTGACTCATCAAGTATCAGTGGCTTAATGACACTTTTTGCCTAATGTATGCCTATTTTCCCACTTTCTACTTTTAGATCAGCATATGTCTGGGTGACGTCTCTTAATATATCTAGAACAAAAAGAATCCAAATTTAGTTAGCATGTCTTATTCTAATGGTACTGTAAACAAAACAAAAAAAGTCATAGTTTTGTTTAATACTTTCAATTTGAATAATGCATCTTCATAAAACACTCTAAAACAGGGCAGTTTTCCCTTCCAAAACTTATTAAAAGCATTCACATAACCAACATTAATACGAAATGGAAGTGGGTAGAGAAGCACCAACATATGGAAGAGGGGAAGCTGAATTCTCTGTGCTGTGCCTAGCAAAGAAGTAAGAGAAGAAGGGAAATGCAGGACACTCCTTGGCTGACTCTCAAATGCCAGGAGACTTTAAATAGGATTTTGCCTCCTGGTTTAGTTAAGATCTTTAATGCACAGTCTGAACACGTACAGGTATAGCAAAAAAAAACTTGAGTTTTTGTATATGAGCTATAGAGACCAAAACAGAACAACTTAACAGCTGACATATCTGGGTGAAAAAAATCAGGTTTCTGGATGAACTTCACCTTTTGATAACCTGGCTATCCTTAATAGAATCTCATCATTTGCCAACTGTGTGATTTCAGCATCTGCATACAAGCCTGGATACTGGGGCTCAGCCAGAAAGAGAAGAAAGAAATGAATACTCACTAATGTTCAGCATGAGAGATTGGTGCATTTCTTAGGCTAATCACACATCATATGAATGAATGGGCAAGGTAATCCTTTTAAAATAGGCTACAAAGTTAAAGATCCAAGTGAGGACAGTGGTATCAAACCATATTGCTCAAAGAGGGTGGGCCATGGAGGCAAGGAGGAAAAGAGGGTTGATGTAGTAAACATAAGGATAGGATGTGAAAAAAAGAGAGAGAGAAAGATGAAGGAATAATTGTGGCAGTAGGTTAGTATAGTTGCAAGTGTTTTAGATGTGAGTGATCAGGGCTGATCTCTTCACTTTTTAAAAAACAAATACAAAACACTTTTGGAGACAATGACAATTTCCCTCTGCTACAGGCAGTTTCTAGACGCATTTACAAAAGAAAGGAATTTTAACAGCAATGCCTTCTTTCAGTTTCATCTCGACCGTTTAATGATCCTTCTCCACAAGGTGGCAGAAAGACCACACAGTTGACCAATAATGGATCTAACCAACCTTTGTCTTGCCATAGAATTACCACTTTAAAAGTCCTACCACCCAAGTGAAATAAATTCTGAGACAATTATTTCCATGTTAATTGGAACGGTGCAATATATCTATACTATATAATGAAAATTTAAAGAAAAAGATCACAAACAAGAGATTAACTTCTTAGTCATCATGATCTACTCAAACATTATTATGCAAATCAAGGCTTTGCTCAAATGCTGTCCAGTAATACCTTGGTTATCTGCATGGAAATGGATATGAAAGCAATTTGGATAAGAAAGAGGATCATATTTTAATATAAATGAAACCAGCCCAGAGGGCAATAACCTCACACTGGATGAATTTTCAGATAATAAAATTTCAGAAAATGAAACTTCATATAAAGTGATGTTAAAGAAAAAATAAAAAATTCAGCACGGGTAATGAGGACACAGGACATGTGTAGGACAGGCCACCAGCCCCAGGCCACTGTGGCTGTTCCTCTGAGCATGCAGTGGCAAAGGTTTGGAACTGTTAGAGAGTAGCGTGGCTTTGGCCATCAGTTCTCAAGAGCAGAGGTTATCCCAAGTTCAGGATAAAGCACAAGGCTCTGTACAGCCCGCAGCAACCTGAGAGCTCACCTCAACGTCAGGCAGGCTGGACTGCCCTGCTGACCACAGGATCCCTCCTCACAAACAGGTTGTGAGTCACTTCTCTAAACTAGATCTAGAGATTACACTTCTGTTCCCCTTCCACATCTGACTAACCTGGTCATGACTGACCACAGCAGATTCAGAAGAGAATCAGTCTTGTCCAAGACCTTATTTTTTGTTAATTCTCCCCAGATCTTCTCTCTCAATGTCAATCTGACCCAATTTTTATTATAGCAGACAAAAGGGGCATGTACATAAGAATCCTTCTCTGCTTTTATACTGATCCTCCCAAGTTCATCTGCACCTCCAATCAATAAGCAGAAATTTCCCCTTTGAGGATCAGCAGTATGAGTAATCCTCACACCCAGCAGAAAGGTCTCCAGCCTTAGTATACTGCAGGACCTGCAGACTCCAGACTGGCCTTTTAAGTGCCTTAAAAAAAAAATGACTTAGGAAATATATTTTAGTGGAACCAATAGATGTAGTTATTTCAGGTATAAATCAAGGTATGAAGGTATAAATCAAAAGATAACTAGAAGTCAGAGTAAAAGCCAGTTGAAACAGATGGAAATGTGATGTCAAGTACACAGCACAGCAATGGCAGTAAACACAGTCATGTGCTGAGAAGGCCTGACATGACCTTGTCTCAATGACAAACATCCTCTTCAACTTGTGAAAATGATCATGTTTTTATCGAAAAAGGATTCCAAAGTCTGCGGAATCCAGAAAATCAAATTAAGAAGGCATTTAAAAATCAGCTTAAAGCGATTAAAATTTTTGTCAAGTGTAAAAAATGTGATTTTTAAATCACTTCTGCTTGTCAGGAAGAAAGTACATCATCTGACAGAGACTGTTTCCCACAAACACAGGCAGAACAGCTATAAGAAACTGGGCTGTGCTGTGTGACAGCTTCAGTGTCCACCATAGCAGCTGCTATCCCTGCCTCTGGCTCTAAAGACTGAGTAAGTAGGTTTGCAAGAAGTTGGTCTTTTTTTTTTTTTTTTTTTTTTTTTTTTTTTTGTGCAAGCCCATCAGGTTTGCAGAGGCATCTCAATTTCATCTTTGTTCTTTCCATGCAGTGTCAGCAAACTTGTTTGCTTGTACTATCCCCCACTTGTACTATCAGATAGCCAAACCTATGTGTATTTCACTGAAATACATTAACAGGTTTGGGGTACAAACTTTTAAAAGTATCCTTTACTGGATTTTGAATTTTCATTTTAAAGCAGACACTGTCTCCAAAGTAATTTAGTGCAGTATAAGAATAGCTTCTGTTTATACCAGTGGGACTATATATCTATAGAGATATTGCCCTACATCTGAGAAAATTTAACAGGGCATTTAACAGGATTATCCTCACAGAAGAACACCACACATTTTAAGTGCTTCTGTACCACATAAGAAAAATATAAATCTTATTCATGACCTAAGCTGGAAAACAAAGGTGATTTTACAGCTGAAATTCATGAAACAGAGATTGTCATCCTGATGGTTCACAGATTCTTCATAGGGCCTGAGGTCAGTTGTGTTTGTATGCTGGAGCTCTCACCGGGGAATCAGGGGTGGCAGTGTATCAAATCCACTTCATTTGTTCCTTCCTTAAAATGTCTTCTCTTTAAGATAGGACCACAAGCTGAGGCCTTGTTTTTTTCATAATGGAAGATGACTGATAAGGCATACATTAATAAAATGGCTGTCTATGCTCACACTAAGATATTCACTGTGCTACAGAAGAGAGAGGAAACAAAAGCATGTTAGGACCTACACAGTCCTTTCAATGGGGGAGTTTCTGATACTCTACTTTTGCCCTGATCTTTGAGAAAGTTGCTGTAAAAACTAACTGAAAAGGATGTCAAGGTAGGGCCAACGTCCTCTATCCATGAAAATGCCATCTCCAGATCGTGTTGGGTCTACTCAGGAGTCTAGCCAAGCAGGGTCAGTACTGACTCCCCTTGACTGTGTTGCAAATCCATTACAACTATCAGCTTTTACACTTTCACACTGCTGGAACATAGGGCATGTAGAAATGATGAGAAGGAAGCAGTATACCTGCTGAATTCCTTTTGCTGAGATCTTGCATAGTCTTCTAAAGCGCCAGGGCTTCAGTGCTAAATACCTAGTTCCTCAAAATACAGTTCTTTTCCTCCCCCAGATGAATGAGCTGAAGGAAACTCTGTGAATAGTTCTCAGATTCCAACAAGAGGGTTTTAATTATACAGGGATAATCTCTGCAAAGTTACCTGTTGTAGTTAATGGGCATCAAGGTGGTACGGGGAAAATTAATACTAAATGGGCTTCAGTAAAATTAAGATAAGTTACTTGAGCACTACACAAAAGGAAGGCCAAGTTAAAACACCTCAGATCTGACTCAGCCATTACTGATCATGTACATGTAGCCATAGCTACCTTGTCCACTCTCTGCAGAAGGGAAGATAGCTTTACACACTCCATATCTATTACCTAACAGCTATTATTTAGTGTCATACCTAGATAAATAGTATACAGTCCTAAGACCAATGCAGTAAAGAACCACCTTCACAGATGTTTTTTTTCTAACCACCTTCACAGATGTTTTTTTTCTGTGCTTTCTTCACAGATGATTTATCCCAAATTAACCTGTTTAACTAAGCGTGACAGGGACAGCATGGCTACATCTTTCTTATCCTCATAAAGATTATCTGAAGTGCAATTAATTTTCAACTCTTTAAAAAAAGTCCAACTCCATCATAAAATGTGACTAAAACCATATATTTTTTTTTTAATAGGAATGCATTTATAACACAGCATATTTTCTGGGAATGCTGGAAGGAAAATGAAAAAAATAATGCAAGGAGGAATTCTGCAAATTCTATAAAATCATACAGAAGAAAAATTGCTCAGCATCAAATCCTTACTCAGTTAAGCTCTAATTACACTGTAGTTTAAGATGGAAATGCCTTACAGAGCTCATCAAATTTATGTCACTCCAAGGGCTGTCACGGAAGATGTAACAGATAGTAAGCCAAGGATACATTTGTTCTTAGCAAAAAGGCCAAGAAAATATCTATCTTCTTCCTACATCCATCAGCTGAGGCAAAAACACATAACTGGTTTAGAAGATAAGGCAATAACTAATTCAGTCATCTGGAAAGAGCTGCCATGAAATCCCTCCCACCACCCACAACATTTTTCCACCCACATTGTTTGTGCTGCAGCACAATCCCCACCTAAACTTTAAGAAACTGAAATTCATCTCTTGGCAATCCTAATGCTTTGTTATTTCAACCCACGATTCTTTACTTTGTTGGCAGCATAATACATTAGCTACAATGAAATCACTACAAGCCTAATTCAAGACCTTCAGATGTCCACAGCAGCAGCCACTTGAAAGGGAATCTATCCTTATTAGAGGAGAGAGGATTTTCAATCAATAACTGTCAGCTGCATGTTTTCTTAAACATGCTGTCAATGGGATTTCTTTCTTTCCTTATATCAGTCAAACGCTTTTCATACTCACAAATGTGAGAGCCATTTAATCGCTCCATGCATCTGTTTAGATTTCAGCTTCTCCAGTTGCGAGTACCAACAAGGAGGCAATTCTGACTGCATTTTTTCTGCTGTCTGTGTACACATGTAGTAGAAATTGTATTGAGACCACAAACTCATTTCACATTCTGTAGGTCACCGAATAGCTGCTGGTAATGATTTTTGCTCACTAATGACCTAGGTTATATTTGAATCAGTGCCCTAGAGGTGAAAAACTGTATTCCATTACTGATTCCCTGAGTCATAAAATCCCTTGATAATTTTTTTTCTAGGTGGTTTTTGCAGTATTATTACTATCTTATAAAAATTACATGTTCATCAAGCTTCTGTAAAATGAATATAAACAAGCTGCATATATAAGAGACAGAATCACATCAAATGACCCTCAAAACACAGCAGTACAATAGGACCAAAACTATTTGACAGCCAAAGGCAAAGAAAGTAAAAGACATGCTTTCTATTGAAAGGAAATATTCTGTCAGGAGAGTATAACTGTATAATCAAACATATGGAAAAAAAGATATATCTGTCACAGTTAAAAAAAAAAAAAAAAAAAAAAAAAAAAAAAAAAGGCATTAGTAAATTCATGATAACCTTGGCTTTTAGTCACATCCTTAGGCAATACTCCCACATATTTCACTCATATATTTAAGTTAACATGTCCATCTCTACTGGGGAAGTATACTTCTTTTATTAACATATTATACATGTCACATGACCTATCATGCGCTACATATACAAAGAATTCTCCCACTCCCAGTAAGGAATTAATTAAGAGAAGTACCCAGGTTCTTAAGAGAAAGAAGTACTCTATTGTGAGTCTTAAAAAAACATGCTTGTGTAAGAAATGTAGCAAGGGGTTAAAAAGGCAGACATAAAGTGTTTTGATGTCTAGATGTACCAGAATTTTTCAAATATTACACTCTTCCTACCTGCTGTGCTTAGCTTCAAAATTCGACACTGGCACAGGAAAAATATATATCTGTTTGTTTTTCATCCATGTACCACATGGCTTTCACTTTCATCAAAACACAGCCAAAGTGCCACAGGGGAATTATTCCCTTGGCTGCCTTAGCACTTACGATCTTTGACCTCTGGTGGAAATGGATTCCAGGCACACTTGTGCCTGGCAGGTGAACCATGTAAAATCTTGATGAGGTGTGTGTTTTGTTTTGTTTGATTAGCTTTGTCTTAAAAAGAAAAGCTCACTTTCTTTATCCAGGCTTTGCTTTTGCAAATTTACTGATCTAGAATGGCAAATGCTGTTTTCTACACAGGTAAAAAGCACCGCTGTACATGAAAGTGGCATTTTAGTGAGTCACGATGGGTAACAGCTCTGAGTGCAGACCTTGAGGAAGGCTTAGAGCCATGACGTCATAAATCCCAGCAACTCCTGCAATGCACTGAGCATGTACCCACAGCATAATGAATCTGCTCCCTGGAGGAAAAAGCTTAGGAGCAGGAGGAAAGAAAAGATTATTTTTAGCTAAGGGAACCCTTTGTCTATAAAATTAAAAATCCTTGAGTTGGTTTCTCACAATAGCAGCCTTGTGTAGTGCTCTACTTTTAACTCACAGTGTGCTGTAAAATGTAAAAATTATAGCACAAATCACAACCTTCTGAACTTGCTTATTTGCTTTTTACTTTATGTCCTTTTGGCTTCAGTTAAAATTTTGCCCCTGTCAAAGCTTCAAATTTTAGCTATAGAATTCTAAGATCTTGTTTTTATCCACCACCACCACCAAGTTGCACATTTTCAAGTGTTATACAGACTTCAGCAATAGAAGCAATAAACATCATTTATTAGCTTGACAGATTTAAAATGCAATACCTAAAATTAAACTGAAGGCCCATTCCCATTTGAACATTTTATCTAGTGAGACACAGATCACCCTTTTCCTCTAATGCCAAAGAAATTTGATTCTACATCCATTAATAATCCCAGATGTCAGCCATAGACAAAATTTTCATCAATCATTGCATTAAAGCACTGACCAAAAGATATACTTATAAAAGAAGAAAATACACTTCCCACTACTTTAATGTCTTTGATGTGTTTTCAAGATTTTAAGCTATTTTGCCAAAGGCTACTTTTAGTAAAAGTGAAGAGACAACTATATATCTATCTCAGCTGCAAAAATGTTGATTTTGTTTAGTAAAGAAAAAGAAGTATCAGAATCTATTTTAGCTAGATACTCCCAAGTAACACATTATGCTTTGTAATGCACCTCACTCTTTGCTAGCATTACATTTGGCTGATCAAGATCAAGTTTGACCTGAACTCTAATGCATATAGAATAGCTGTAACCAGCTGTTCTTGCTCCATGTCCAGGATGGCCTGGCACAGTACTGTTAAACGGGGCATCAGGGGTATGTCTACATCATGCAAATCAAATCTAAGAGGAACTACCAAACTGCCTCCGAAAGCATTAATTCAAGTATCAAAACTAGACATCAGTGCAGTATTAGTCTGCCTATTAAGTGAAGCTGATTAGTCTATATAGCAGCTTGTAGAAATGAATTTCAATGAAAATGGGTTAAATCTAATTACCTAACAGCTTTTCTGCATAAGAGCACATTCACAAAGTTTTACTTTGAATTTGCTGGTGCACAGAAACTGTCCAAACATTTAACCTTTCACTCTTGTATATATCAGTTTCATTCCCCAGACATATGAATTGAGTGAGCGTTATGGCCGATGCATGCAACAGAAGGAAGGCCCCCTGGAAGGGTAAGTTATGCTTGATGATGGCCATTGCCATACAAAGTAAAGACCTAGCTTTGAACATAAACTTCTTTAGCTCCCCCTAGGTACCTGTAGAGCCTATACCAAATATGATGTAGCCATTCATCACGTTTTCCACTTAATACATCAAGATTTATTTGCTTCTGATCAAGGGTGTTAACTCAGCATCTCCAGCCATGGCCAACTTATGCTACCGCTTCAATTTGTCTGCCTTCGTTACTGAAAAATTGAGTAACACTTTTTAATGTTTTGAAGTAGCCTGGCAATTGAAGACACATTTCAGTATCTATAAGGCTCCTAAATCAATAACAGAAGTAGGATTAATGGCTAATTATATTTCATATTCAGGCTTGTAAAGACAGGCGCTTTAGTAGATCCAATTAAATGCACAGGTGAATGGAATACTTAAATTTCCATTGAAAAATTCTGCTAACCTTTTAAAGACATTTTTATTAATTCCAAGTCCCTATCTGTCTTATGGATGCCTGTATAAATCCATGTATAAATCTTAGGCTCCTAAATCATGTAAGTTCTTTTGAATTTCCTTCCTGTTTATTGCCTCTGTCAAACATTTCCAATGTTCTCTCATAAGAAATTCAGGCTGATATTTTCACAGGACATATCTTTATTCTATTCCAAGTTATTATATCAGAGTGGAGTTTACCTTCCGTAAGTGATTCAGCAGAAGATGAATTGAAAACACACAGGCTTCATAGTAATTAGTTCCATCCACAAGTGTCACTTCCAAGTCCCTGTTTGAGAAAAGCCTCCCAGGTTCCAGAGTGAACACAAACTGTACAGTCTTTGTGGGCATCTCTAGAAATTATTGGGACAGGTGCTGATGACTCATTGCCCCAGGAACGACAAGCACACTTTGCAGAGGCCCTCTGACTGTGTGCAAGAATCAATGCATTCCCAAGTCAGCCTTGAAATTGTGATAGAAAGCGCAATGAGTAAGTGGTTCTTGCAGATGCTGTTTTGATTGTCTAAAACCCCATAACTTCAGAATATATAAATGCTGAATTCACAACATACTGATTAAAATAATTAGCATTACTGATGTTATCATTTATGTAGCTGCCTAGCAGAACAAGACTATCATAGAGAACTCAGGGTAAAGGCGCTGGAAGGAAGCCTTTTATGGTCTTGCTAAGATTAAGTTGTTGATCAAACTGTTTGGAAATGTCAGGTCCAAAGAGGTCAGAATTTTAATTTGGATACATACAGCTTACAGGGTTACATGTAATACTGCAGAAGGTGAGTGTGATAGAATGTAGTAAGTAAGAGATAAAAGCAGGGTAAAGGTAGGGAAGAAGGAAGAGAAGATGAAGGGGAACAAAGTACTGGGTTCCCAGTGCAGTGCAGGTTCCTCAGCCAGTTAGAAGGGAAAGTAGAACAGGAACCCAGATAACACAACTTGGGATACTGGAGAAGGAAAAGGGGAAAAGGCTTTTTTTTATTCAGGCAAAATCTCACTCATTTTTATGCACTTTCACCAGAGAACAGGCCACAAGTACAGGTGTCACACAGGATTTAACTTCTCTCAAATATACCCCAACCATACCTGTAAAACAAACCTGACCAGCTGCCTGGTTGGCTATGTCAAAGATTAGAGGAGGGGGATGTGAAACTACAGCAAATGAGCCTTTATATTAGGACACAGCTGGTGAACAGAAAGATGTACAATTAAAATCACACCATGGCTGTGCTGCACGTTACTGACTTCTGATTAGGGCAACCATTTAAAAAGAGAAGCGTGAAGTAATGAAGGTGGCAATCAGAGTGACTCCAGTGGGAAAGGAGAAGCATTTGCCACCATTTCCCTATCAAAACTCACCTAATGTGCCAGCCCACATCATTGTGCAGCTCTTGGAAATCAGATGTCCAAAGGAAACTATTACAGGTTCTGTCATCCTCATCATCTACCTGCCACAAAGATGATTGTAAGCCAGGACTTGCCACAGACAGTACCTGTTTTACAATTGTAAGACTGTCACACAGAAATTCAGTGTATCCTCCCACTTCTATATGTATTGTTGTTCCAGATAAACAAACCAAGCTATCCACAACTGGTGGTTTTGTGGTTTTTTTTGTTTGTTTGTTTGTTTTTCAGACAACAGTGCATATAAGGATTCCTTACCTTAATAATAATCACTAGTTATAATGGTAATTAGGAACTTGAAGTGCTAATAAATAGCTGCCAGATGTGTTCTAATTTCCTAGCACTCACAGTAGATAATGCATACTGCTTATTGATGCCCAGTACCATAACTGTGCTAATTTACTAGCATTTAAGGAAACCATAAAAAACTCAGTGTAATACACAAAAATGACTCGAATCTTATAGTCTCATTTTTCACAAGAAAAGCATCTGAAATCTGTTAAGAATTTGAACTTTAGTTGTGTCTTAATGAGACAGTCTTCATCCTTTTAGAAAGTAAGGCAGCAAATTCAAATGTTTCTAAAAATATAGATATTGCAATTTATTGTGGACAAACACTTTATCGGCACTCAGTTCAAAACAACAATACTAACAAAGCATGATAATTCCTTGATGGTACAGGATGGTTAACAATCTAATTAATATTAACAAGCAAAGAGTAATCAAGTGTTATAAAGTGTTATAAGCTTGTTTAAGAAAGATGAATTATATAACACTTGCTTAAAAACAAATGCTATTGTGATTGGACTCTAATAGAATCACAGAATCGTAGGGGTTGGAAGGGACCTGCAGAGATCATCAAGTCCAACCCCCCTGCCAAAGCAGGTTCCCTACAGCAGGTCGCACAGGTAGGCATCCAGGCAGGTCTTGAACATCTCCAGAGAAGGAGACTCCACAACCTCCCTGGGCAGCCTGTTCCAGTGCTCCATCACCTTCACCGTAAACAAGTTCTTGCACACATATATGCAGAACTTCCTATGCTGCAGTTTACGGCCGTTTCCCCTTGCCCTGTCTCCACACACTGCAGAAAAGAGTCTGGCCTCGTCACTTTGCCCCTGACACCGTAGATATTTATAGACCTGGATCAGGTCCCCTCTCAGTCTTCTTTTCTCAAGGCTGAACAGACCCAGTTCACTCAGCCTTTCTTCATAGGGGAGATGCTCCAGGCCCTTCACCATCTTCGTGGCCCTCCGCTGGACTCTTTCCAAGAGATCCCTGTCTTTTTGGTACTGGGGAGCCCAGAACTGGACGCAGTACTCCAGATGAGGCTTTACCAGGGCAGAGTAGAGGGGGAGGATCACCTCCCTCGACCTGCTGGCCACGCTCTTTTTAATGCATCCCAGAATGCCATTGGCCCTCTTGGCCACAAGGGCACACTGCTGGCTCATGGCCAACCTGTCATCCACCAGGACACCGAGGTCCCTCTCCGCAAAGCTCCTCTCCAGCTGCTCATCCCCCAACCTGTACTGGTGCATGCAATTATTCCTCCCTAGATGCAAGACTCTACACTTGCTTTTGTTAAACTTCATCTGGTTTCTTGCTGCCCAGCTCTCCAGCCTGTCCAGGTCTCGCTGAATGGCAGCACAGCCTTCAGGTGTGTCAGTCAATCCTCCCAGCTTCGTATCATCAGCAAACTTGCTGAGGGTGGCCATTATCCCCTCATCAAGGTCATTGATGAAGATGCTGAACAAGACCGGATCCAGCACCGACCCTTGAGGAACACCGCTGGTTACAGGCCTCCAACCAGACTCTGCACCACCAACAACGACCCTCCGCGCTCTGCCAGTCAGCCAGTTCTCAACCCACCTCACTGTCCACTCATTTATCCCACACTTCCTCAGCTTTGTTATAAGGATGTCGTGGGAGAGAGTATCAAATGCCTTGCTGAAATAAAGGTAGACTACATCCACTTCTCTCCCCTCACCCACCCAGCCAGTGACAACATTGTAGAAGGCTACCATGTTGGTCAAGCATGACCTCCCCCTGGTGAGACCATGCTGACTGCTCCTGATAAACTTCTCCCAGTTGTCTGGAGATGGCATCAAGCACAAGCTGTTCCATCACCTTTCCAGGCACAGAGGCTCACTGGCCTAATAGGTAGGATCTAGTGTATCTAGACAGATTTTAGAGTGCAACTGAGTACAGAGAGTTAAGAAGTGACAAGTGAACTTCTTTCAACATCAAAACATTCTCAAGGAAAAACTTCAGTTTTGTAAAAATTTTAGGCAGTAAAAAACAAAGCATCCTTATTATTTTAAAACATCCTGCAAAGCAAGGTAAAATAAGCTAATCTATTATTGAAGATTACAAAAGAAAATGTCCTCTAAAAAGCAGGCACACAGCAAAGCAGTAATCCTTAATGGGACAGTTATTGAAATGTTGTCCAGTCAAACAGGAAAAGATAAAGGTGTTTGACAACCTTTAATGACGTGCTAGATGTAAAAGAAAGAAGAAAATAAAGCCCCAGTATAAGCCCAGAGGTGAATAGACAGCACTGAAATTCACTGAAAAAATAATTACCAGAAGTCGTCTCATAACTGACGAGGATTGTAATTGTACTCATACCTCTGAAGATCTGTTTATCACTGGATGACACAGTTGCCTTTACAGACTACCAAATAGTCACTTCTTTCAGTAAGAGAAAGGAGACCGATCATAGAAAATGATTTTAAACTAAACAACCATGAGTTTACTCAAAACACTGAATATAATTCACGAACTACCAGTGTTTGAAATATTCTGATTTCACAGGGCACATATAGGACATACTTAGGTAAACTTACTGGACAAGGAATTTTATGGGCTTAAATAAATGTGACACTTGCTATTTCTCCATATCAAAGACGAGGGTGGTTCCCACATGCTGTGTATGAGTCAAGGGAAAGAAAAATTTTCTGTGGGATTAAGCATATCAAATCCAGCTACCTGAACTGACTATCGCTAGGTTGGGAAGGAAAGAGAGGCCTGGGAAAAATGATGGCCAGTCTGTCAGTCTCCAATACTTTGTCAATATAGCTCAGAAAGCAAAATTGACAGGAACCTTACCAGTAAATAACGTGGAGGCAAATTTTCATTTTCAAAGTGCTTCAAATTGAGGTTTTGTCTGAAAAACTCCTGCCAGTAAGATTTCATGTGATGGAATTTCCTTTTCTGCTCTTCTCCGTTTCCACTTTTGATCCTGAATCTGTTATTGAGCCCCTCTGCCACATCCTCCATATTCTCCATATTGTTCATCAAAATAGTTAAATCAGTTACCATTTTATTTTATTAAGACAATTCAGTTTCTCTTTTTTTTTTTTTTTTTTTTTTTTTTTTTTCCTCTCTCTCTGTAGAGAATAATGGGAAGATATTTGCTTATCTCCTCCTGATTTTCTCTTTCAGACAGCTCCAGGCAATTTATCTTTTGTGTGCCATTCTGCTTTAAAGGACCTTGGAAAATGGAGTCCAGACCTCCTTGCATTATTTGAGGTGAATAATACAATGTTTGAATTTTGGAGAATTCCGGCACCAGTATCAAGTTACACACTGGGTCCAGTACATAATTGAGGACCAGCTAAAACCTGTTTATTGGAATGATCGCCCTGGATATTTAGCAGCAAGGATGAAGAATGGTACTCCATTCTGCCTGGTATTCCAAATGAGTTTGTGGTGATTGTAGTTGATTCTCAGATGACTTCTAGTATGTGGTCAGTGATTACTTTGCAATTTCCCTCAACTGCAGCTCAGGGGAGGAAGACAATCTCTACTCATACAAAGAAAATGCTTTAATTTATGGATTCCTGAGGATTTCACAGGTATTGGTTCAAGACTATTGACAAACAGTGAATAATCCATACAACATTAAACATTAAAAATCTTCTCCTATTAAAAAAAATTCCTGTTATAACACATTATTTCCATTCAATATTTTTTCAACCCTAAAAGATCTCTATCTAAATAAATGCTAACATTGTCTAGCTAGAATTAATGAGCACTTTGACAGATCATGTAGAACTATCATAAATTTTGAAATACAAACTGATACTTTAGTTCATATTTTAAAAGTTCTGGCATCTCTGAAAAAAGAGAAAAAAAGAGACAAGAAAAAAAAAAAAAACTGTTTAGTACTTCCACGTGAAGAGAAATTCAGAAAAAGAATGAAGTACTCCTGAAAATCATATAATGAAACCATACACCAAAAAAAAAAAGTTAACATAAAGTTAAAACTTTTTCAAGAAGTAAGCAGTAACCTTCCATTAACTTCTGCTATTTTTCTTAGTTGTTACTGCTAAGAATTATTATGTGTACTCATAGACATGAGATAAATAACATTGACATTTCAGATGTCTGTTTAGATCTTATGATACAGCAAGTTGTAAAGCACAGCTACAAAAATGCAGGAAATATTAGTACTCATGTTTCAGGATAACCACTTCCATGCATCTAAAAGGTCAAAACGACATTTCCTGCACAGTACAGGATTGCTCCATTGATTAAAACAGAGATTTCCCCTTTAAAAATCCTTTGTGACAACTACATTCTTACAGTACAGAAAATCTAGATTTTCCTTTGGAAAATTAGAAGCCTCATATTTCTGAGAAATCTAGTTTAGTTTTTTTACTTACTTACTAAAAAGTTCTTTTAGTAAGTAAGTAAGTAAAAAGTTATTTTTTTACTATTGCAGATTTTTTTTTTTTTTTCTAAGACTTACACAATCCTTTCTGGTTCAGAACAAATTTATCCAAAGATTCATAATTTTAATTAATTCAAATGTTTAAAAAAACACAAAGGTAGAAAAAAAAAGGAGGAAAATATTGTGGCCTAGACAGGACTATACTCACTCAGCTTTCATGTGTGAAATATATCTACAGCAGGAAAAAAAAGTTAATAAAATGGGGGCATTTCAATAGTCCCCCCCAAAAATGTTGTGAGTGTTCAGCAATGGAGACAGAAAATTAAACAGCCACACTCAGCAGTGGGCAAAAACAAAAACAAAGCAAAACATGAGGACAAAAAGATGTAAAGCTTCTTTTTGTGGTTACACGAGAAGAAGAAATTTGTGAGCCTTGCATATGCAAATGACAAGGACAGCAGCAAAAGTATTCAAGCTCTTTTTCTATTTCTTTGAAATACTGCATGTGTCCCTTTCGTTTAAACATCCTGGGCCCTTGTTAAAATGCACACAGAAACGTAGTAACTCAGCGTGAATCTAGGAGTCTTCCTTGATTAGCATTTCTGACTGACTTCGGAAGTTCAGCTGCAACATCCTGTTCAGAAATGCAAAAATCTTATCTGTATGCTGATGGAATGAACAGACACCATATGGATGATGCTCAGAATAAAAATTCAGGCAAGGGTGAGACAGGCTTCCAGCTCATGTTTTCTGGAGAACAGGGACAGGTTACAAATGACCAGCAGATTATGCAAGGTATGTGAGCATTCAAGAGGAAAGCTGCTTTTGTGGATTGATCACAGTGGCTTCTTCTGGCCAAATTAGATCTGATCATTAAGTTTCATACGCTTTGCTTTTGTGTTTTTTGATGTTTAACTTTCTCCTTCAATGGCAATATTAGATGTGATTGAATTTGATCACACATCAGATGTGTGATTAGGAAAGTCAGCCATCCACGTTAACTAGCAAGCTCAGAAAGGGTAGATTTAGGTTAGATATAAGGAAAAAGTCTTTTACAGTGAGGGTGGTGAACCACTGGAAGAGGTTGCATAGTGATGTGGTGGATGCCCCATCCCTGGCAACTTTCAAGGTGAAGTTGGATCTAGTAGCGTCCCTATTAATTGCAGGGGAATTATACTAGATCATCTTCAGAGGTTCCTTCCAACTCTAAGGATTCTATGATTCTAACAAGTCATTCTGCCAAATTTTTCAGTATCATCGTGGCAGACACTGTGAGACACTGTCCCAACATTAGTAGTAGTAGTGGTAGTAGTAGTAGTATAAGCAACTTTTCTGCAAAAAGTCTTGTTGATTTCAGTGGATAAGTCAATTTTATTCTCACGGGCAGATCTGACTGCAATTTTTATTATAGCACAAATTATTCTCCAGCTTCTGTTCACTATCATTACCCATCAACAAAAGATCTTTCTCTGAAAGCGGTTTCTGTTGCTGGCAATGCTATTCAATGCTTACATCAGAAAGAAAGAGGTTCCCACAAGCACCTGTGTTATACTGTGGAACAGATCAGATCAGAAAGAATTTTAAAAGTGGTGAAAAATGGTCAGTTTCTCCAATAGTTGTTCTCTTTTGGAAACAAATATCTCCCCTGCCTTGTTACAGATGTGCAAGCAGTCCTGTAAACAAAGTAGAAACAGGATGCAGGATTGACTGCTTTGAGGTAATTTTCTAAATCTTTTTCAGGAAAAAAGCAATCTACTGGAATATTTAACTTACTGCATGTTCCTTCTAAAATGTGTTGCCAGGTTTTCAGCCTTTTAAAAAAATATATATGTACAAGTGAAGGAGGATTCACCAAGTTCTTCTGAAACTCACTTGAGTCATACCCATGTATTGAATGATGTTTCATGTGACATTTCAAGCTTAGAGGTTTTGCATTTCAATTGTAAGTGAGAAGATGCAGTAGCAAGAAAGTGAGAGCGATACCACCAGATTTGGACAGAATGAAAATAAGGCTTACAGCTGAAGTATAAGATAGGGGGCAAAGGTGGTCAAGGTTCTTATTGAGCTCAGTGCCCCTGGATCACGCTATACACAATATACCTGCAAGGCCACAGCACAGCTACCTGAAAGATTCCTTTCCTTATATTGACATAAAAGGCAAATGGAGGAAAAATTACAGTTATATGGCAAGTGAGTACAGAAGGATTACCTGAATGTGAAGAAATTGCTCACAACATCAATTTTCATTTTTCTTCTAAACATTTGTTTCTCATTACATTAGAAGCACATAATCACATTTCTTTCACTAAGTTTCAGTTGTTTGTTGCAGCATTTGCATTCTGCAAATCTTTATCATCCAATAGTGAAACAAATTAAGAATTCATCCTCAGACAAAGAAAAGTTTAAGCCTTCTCAGGAGCCTAAGCCTGACTTCAAGTCATAATCTTGCAAACAAAAGTCTAGCCCAAGGGCAAGGATCACGTGTTCAGAGGACATTTTGCTTATCATTTTCTTGAAACCACTCATTTACGATCTACAGTCCAAAGAAAGCAGATGCACCAAGTGTCAAAGGCTTTACTCAGGCAGAAGACAAGAGGTGATTCGGCTGCAATGACAGAGCTGCTTGTGATGCACTCCTAGCATTCACTGCTTTGGGAGCACTGCACTTCTCTGTGCCCCTCCAGCCACACAACTGGAGAACAGGGCAGACAGAAAAGCCAAGCCCCAAGAAAGAGCCTGAGAGAAGCTGCAATTAAAATGGGCCTGGCCAAATGCCAGCCCTGAATACCTCTAGATACAATGGGTCTTAAACCTAAGTTAGGCCAACTGCCAGACTTGGGGATGCATGCACAACCATAATCTCCCAAGAACAGACAGAGGAAGCAAAGTGCAATTAAGTATTCTCAGTTCAACAGTCAGCCACAGCAACACTTGACTAACATTTCTGTATACAACACAAATAACAAAAAATAAAAGATTTTTATGCTATCACTTTTGGGAAAAAGGAGAAAATCTGAAATCCAGGAAGGGAAATAATAAAGCAGAGATTAAAAAGGAGGATTTTAAAGCTATTTTTTTTTCTTTTTTTTTTCTTTTTTTTTTTTCTTTTTTTGCCATGGACACGTAACCGCACATGAATTGCATTGATTTACCTTCAGTACTGAGGACAGTTGCAAAAATGTTGGCAAACAGGCAACGTGAAACAAGTTGAGTAAGAAAACCATCCAGCAATATACTTTGGCTGCAATTTATGTTTGTTGCATTCTCAGCTTATACAAGACAGACTTCCAGTAATCCCCCTTCGACACTACCACCATGCTCCAACTTATTCCCCTCATTAGGCTCAGTTATTCACCATCTGTCTGTGCAAAAAAAAACCCAAAAAAGTCAATCTGAATATTTTTTCTTCATCGTGATGCGGAAGCAATAATGAAACACATTACACAAACATCAAGCTGGAATTAGGATACTTAGCAGTCCAAACGAAAAAGAGCTGGAGCCCAAACTCCAGCCACTGGAGTCCAAGTCCTGCCACAGCCTGGTGCTGGGAGCCAAGCGCAGGAGCTGCCAGCAAGAGGGAAAACACTAACACACAGCCAGACCTGGCTGGGGACTGGAGTCAGAGGAAGAGAGAGGTTTAATTATGAATAATGCCACTGCAAGAAAACAAATCCTGCAAACATACACACAGGCAAAAACCAAAGCCAGAGATTATGCAGAGCTGAGATCTTTCTCTCTTTTACATTCAGCAGAGTCAAGATGCAATCTCAAGTTTTGAGTATTTTGAGTATATTTTACAGGAAGACTTTAATAAATAAACCTAAGGATATGGAATCTTACCACTTAATAGCTGATAAATTAATCATTATGCAAAGTTGTTCAGCTACAAATCACTAATCCCCTTAGGAAGTCATAGACACTAAAGAAAGCAAAAAATACTCAAAGATTTCCATGTACTCTTTCTTCCCTTCCTGCTAAAGAGAGAATCACAAGGTATTCATTGTCTGTATTTTTCTTATATGATTGGCAGGAGTGAAGAAAGTCTCCCAAAGGAGAACATAAATAATTTAAATGACACACACGGTGGTTGTCAGTACCCAGCAAAATTGATCCCGGCTGTAATTCAGCTTCGCTCTTTAGCACTCCTTCTCCGAAACAGATAAACCAAAAGTATATAAGAAAATAAAGAAAGAATAAAAAAATACCAGCAGACCTCTGTAGCAGCAGTTAAATATGTCTTGCCATAGGATTAAAATCTAAACCTTATTTTCAGAAAGGTCACAAAGGAAGTTATGCACCAAATTGGTCTGGGATCTTTGGATGGAAACATTGTGTACATTCAAAATCATCATTAACACAACTTGCATGTCATTGCTTTGAACACAGCCAGGCAAAATATGTCTAAAAGATGTTATAGGAGTATTTTAAATCAGGGCACCAATCCAGAGCATATTAAAGTATATAACTGCCTTCTTGTCTCTAGAGCTTCTAATATGATGAATGCCTGAACTCCTGTCAGCCTGAGTTATGATACAGTGATTGTTCAGCTGAGCACCACCAGCTCATTGTAAACCTGAGGCAAAAGGATACTACTCTTCAGTGCAAATTAAGCCTCAGTTTTCCTGCATTTTTACATGGAGTGTTTTTTCCTTAAAAAAACATTTGAGTTAAAGTTTTTATTTCATCACGGCAAAGTTGAACAATCTTTGTAGACACTGTACACTACAGATCACTGTAGATATGTGAGAGTAAATTATTCAAGATGGCATGGTTTTTATACTATCAGGAAGTTAAGGGATTCTTTTTCCTGTAAATATTTTAGACAACTAAATATCTACACAGATAACTTTGAAAACTGAAATAAATTTATTTACTCTGTGAAAAACATGGCTTGCTATTGAAGCTGAAGGAAAATCTATTTTATTTATTTTTGCCTTTGAACATCATCATTGTACTATTTGAAGTATCTCTGTGCTGAGGGAGGGGAGAACACACACAGCTTTGTCTGTCAAAATCAAGGCTCAGAGCACATGATTAAACTTTTCAAAACTTTTGTCAGAGGTAGATATGTTCTCTACGCAGGAAAAAAAAAAAAAAAGCCAAACCTACTCCTGCTTAAATTTCTTCTACGGCATTTTACCTTTAAAGTCTTCTAAAGCTTCTTCCTAATTTACAAAGATATAGGCATTTCAAACAACAGAAGTCAAGAACTAAATGTTTTGTGACTCATTTTACACATGGAATTAGTTATTTAACAACAAAATCACTTTTGATATTAAGAAATTTTTGTATGGTTTCTTAGCACTAAACGGGTATCAAGAAACATACACTTTTCCAATGAAAAAATACTGCAGCTCATAGTACAGTCCACTGCAGCAGGTCTTACGAAGTTAGATTCAAATGTTGTTCCTGAACTTGAATTTTCTGTCCATAAAGAAATTAATGGGGCAGTCCGTAGCCATGTTATCTACAGGAGGAGAAAACAACCTTTCAGATTACTCCAAAGTATGCAGCTGCCTCTCAGTCACCCACTGCTAATGGTCCTGCTCCCTAGGGCTATTCGGGGAAAAGTGCCTTCTCACTCTGATACACCCGCATCACTCCATTAGAAATCATCTTCACTGGTTCTGCAGCTCAGTGAGACTAAGCTTACCCAAATCTCAATTGTCACATTATTATTTCTGTCATGCATACTGCCTCAGAGTTCGCTTGTTGCTCAAGCTCTTCCCATAAATGCATGTGTGTGCAAAAGAAAAGGGATCAAAGGAGTGACACTCACCTTCTTTAAATGCAGTATGGAACCAAACATGGGCCTGGTATGTGCATGTGGCAGAAGCTTACAGTTATGTACAACACTGCAAAAAGTCAAATCTAGCACTAATAGAAATCACCAAGTACTTCAGTAGGAATTGCAACACAGAAAACTCTACAGAACGTGCATCATCTGTAAACCTTATAAAACAAATACTAGATGAAACAAAAGTGATTTTTATAGAACACATAGAACCTGCTTTACAAGTATAAAGAATGTGTGTTCTTTATCTGCATATGAATGTAATTAAAATTCAAAACATTAAAGTGAATACTAAGAATAACAAGAACTTTAATGGGTCCCCATGGAGCACAGGCTAAGATGGTTTATTTGGCTAAACTCCCCTTCATAAATATAGCTGCAGTGGAACGGTGCATACAAGAACAATAAAGCAGAGCAATTATCTTAAAAAGAGAACCACATAAAGGTGAACAAAGTAAAAAAGTATGAATAAAGGTAAACCCAACGTACCAAATATAAATGAGAAATGAAGGCCATTGTATCAGCATGGTGAGGAAGGCAGCTAACCAAGTACTGCTGTCTGCCTCTACCTTTATCTCATGCTTCCTCCCTGTTTCATGTCACAAAACCAAGACAAAAGCAATAAAGTAACTTTTTAAAAAACATAAGATATGTACCACAACGTTGTACCGAAATGACAGCATGTACAAGTAGCTTTTTCCAGATGACAACTAACTAGACAGTAGAAAGAAGTTTCCCTGCAGTCCATCTCTCCCATCGCAGTAAACAGACCAGAGCTGGCTGCTGGCTGGACAATGGGTTGGCATCAAAGCAAGCAGTCCCACCTAAGAGGAGTACCTTTTCACAATTTATTTAACGGATGGTTTTCCAAAACTGTTGCAAAAGGACATAAAAGCAGTCAGTCACTGCAACCCCTGCTTTAACACAAGGATTTGATTAATCATCCAGAAAGAATTACCTTGGGAAAAGATGAGGTCTATATCTTCACATGGATTTTCAAACGTGTATGAAATATCTCCCAAAGGGTTGTACCACAAGATGTGTTTAAAGCATATGGATATGAGTGACAGCTCTCTGTAAAATGCCACATTTTAACCTAAAGCATAAGCTCCTGAATTGTAAACAGCTCAGATATGTGGATGGAGCAGGTCAGGAAACAGGGAGAACTTACTACAAAAGCTTTTCCACTGTCTTTCTTGGTTATTTTCAGAGACTTGAAAATACCCTTTGTTAATCAGGTTGGCTTTTGAAGAACCTATTTTTAGTCTAGTACAACACAAAGCCACTAACTGGGATTTAAACATTCATTGTAATTTGTGGAAAAATTTGATAATTAAAAGTGCATCTACAAAAATCACAATCATGGTATGAGAGACATGGAAGAGTGAGGGATTGTGTCTACCAGGAACTGGGTCTCAAGCCTGCTCTGGGACATTGGTATCTAATAAAAGCATTGCCCATAAAACACAATCAAGAGACCATGTGGTGGTTTTACTTTTCATTCTGTGGTTAAATGGTTGCAACGCTCCTTTAAGACAGAGGAGATGTGATCAGATCCAGTCCCCTCTTGAAACATTCTGAATTACTTTGTATTACCTCCAGTGAGGATGTGGGCTACTTGAATTACTATTTTCATAACAAGGCTTTGTATCTTTGTTTCTATTAATATTTATGTACATAGCAGAGGAACAGAAGGGAAGAGTGGAAGTGACTTGGTATTTTTTAAAATATTAGATATTTTAACCTGTTGCAAATCAAAACAGTCAAATCTTTTCAACATACAGTAAAAGCGCACACATACAGACAGAGCAGTAATAACAATGTCAGCACCACCAAAACAAAATTCAATAATATTAATATAAATTATCCCTGGTGAATTGCACTTAGGCAACACTGGAAATCTTCTAAATGGAAACAGTGTGCTCAGGCATCAGTTTGTTTTCTTTATAAACATCTTTTTACAGTATTTACTATCTTCTGCCTGTCTCCTTAAACTTCTGAATCTCAGCAGGTTCCTGAAGTGTAGGAACCTTAAGAATAAGAAAACAAAAGGCTTTTCTACTCAAGAGATTAGCCTCTAGCACACATAACCATTTCTCTCACTATAAAAGAATTCACAATTGGTTAAAAGAGCTGTAATGTACAGAGATGAGGTGTGTCCATCATGCAGACTTCATGCATTAAGTCTTTATATTTCTGATTGTATAAAATTTGCTGTGTTCCAAAGTTCAAGTGAACTTGAATGTATTTCTCACAGCACTTTTTATTTTTTTCTTAGCAAGGTCAAGCATCACGCTGTATGAACTATAGAAAATAAAACCTCTTCTAAGAGTAACTTGTGGTGAAGATCATTAGTTTTTATGCACTCTAATAAACAGCGACAGTCAGTGTTCACATGAGTCGTTACTCAACATAGCATACAAAAAAGCCAGATATTTTAGTGAAGCATTTGCCTCTTATATGTACTCATTTTCTCACTGTGAACAGACTCAAGCAAAGGCTTTTTTTTTTTTTTTTTTTTTTTTTTTTTAGACAATAAATTAGAGGACCTGATTTAGAGACATGAAAATAATTAATTCTCTGGTTTTCCATCTAGCTTGATTCATATATGCACACCTAAGACAAACTAGAGGGTAGAACTTGGGAGAGGATAAATCTGGATGATTTTCTGTGCACAATTTCAAGAAAACAGTATAGAAATGATACCACACTGAGAACTCAATGAACAGCACTGTCTTCTTTGTCTGAGAAATTATGCTATGCCTACTTATGTTAATGGAAAGAAAATTTATTTACCCATCCATCCATAAAACTGAATGAATTAAACTCTACATTCTAGGCAGTCTAGAGTAGCTAAATGGAACCTCACAAAAGCAAGAATCTCATTAAAAATGAAAATGTAACCGGTGAAATATGAGACTCAAAGAAATGAACACTCCACCAAAATGATTCATAAATTTCCATCTAATCAGTGCTGTACTGGGTTTGTTGGTGGTAGAAGGGGAAATCAGCACAACAGAGCTCTGCACACTAGGCTGAACAAAAATTGGCCTTACTGGAAAACAGTGTTGATCAACAGCAGTTCTGAGATGATTTGACATGTAACTATCTTCTGTGAAAATGAACATAACAGATTAAGAGAACACTATAAATATCCCCTATTTAAATTTTAATAAACTATTCAATATAGTTATTCTGCAGCCTCTAACTGAGGGATGGTCTAGCTGTGCAAGTTTTAAAAATGAATTCTGAACAACCATAAACAAAGATGACGGCACATTGCATAACACCAAACTAAAACTTTTATCACCACATCGTATCCCAGAGTCATATTTAGCCTCATTCTCTTTAACAGCTACACTGATTGATTAAAACAGCATGCAAAGAAGAGATCAGTGTGTTGGTCAAATTCTGAGGCGATAATACATCTGCTGAACATCACCATTAGCTGAGAGAAGAGATTCAGAAAGGTTACAGTATTGGCAGAATAGAGATGTTTAGCCTGACAAAATAGAAGCTAATCCATCTGCAAGAGGAAAAAAGTCAGAACACAGCGATAAAACATGAGTGAGCATTCAGGGGAGAGATGCAGTAAGGGGCGCTGTGGTAGAAAGTGAGGGAAGGAACAGCAGAAGCCAACTCCCAGGTGTTTATCCGGGGGCTTGAGCCATGATATCAAATGTTCAAGCCAGGCATCCTGTCCTTGTTCCTGCACAACAACTATGCACTGGGGCTGCATGACCTACTGGCCTCTGGCAGCCTATTGTGAACATGTCTGCTGCCTTACCACTGCACATTTCTCTGCTGCAGCACTGACTCAGGTGTATCTCGTCCCCCAGCAAATACTTTGTGGCTGGAGGCCAGTAGCCAATAGAAACCATTACTTCAAAAGAGTACCTGTTTGAGTACCAGAGAGAGAAGGAATTTGCATGGCACTACTCAACAGCTTCTCTGTGCAAAAGGTTTGCAAGAGTTCTCCTTAGTTTGTTGTCTGAGCTGCAAATTAGCATTGCTGAGTGGAAGAACCACACAGCACTTATTCCCGTTCCCAAAACCAGAACCCAAAAAAGGGAAACAAAGGAGGTAGGCATTCAGATACTGAAGAGATAACATGAGAATCACTCCAATGTATACTTCAGACTGAGGAGGCTGAAGCTGTTGGTAGGGAATGCTGTGCAAAAGATTTATATAAATGAGGGGAATCTGCAAACATAACAGCCTGTTCCATGCCCACCTCCCTCCAACGCAGAATCTCTCCCCCTGCCCTGCTACTGTCACCAGAGAGCAGAGCTCAGTGCTGCCCTCTGCTCCCCGTAAGGAACTGCAGGCCTCCAAGAGGCCTCCCCTCATCTTTGCTCTGTGCTCAACAAACCAAGGAGCCTTAGCTGCTCTTCATTTGTGGACTTCCTTTGGGCACTCTCTAATAGCTGTGTATACTTACATATATATCTTCACATACTGTGGCTTTCAAGGCTGAACACAGTGCTTGAGGTGAGGCTGCACAGCACAGAGCAGGACACTCGCAGAGCAAGACCTCACCCACTGGCAGTGCTGGACCTGATGCACCTCTGAGTACGGTTTGGGGCCCTTTCAGTTTTGAAAAGGGACACTCTTAGGGTAGATTTTTACTTGCCCAGGTGCTTGCCTTCTTTTGTCTTCATCATTATTGCAGAGACACTCATCCACTGAGCCGTGAAGCCCAGCTGTGAAGCTCAGCTGAAGTACCAGCTTACCTGTGGCCCACAGCTCTGGCTATTGGCGGGAAGCCCCAGGCTACGGCAGCCCCCTACCCTGTCATCAGAGAGCACTGAACACACGACAGCCCAACACAGATCTGCTGCTGAGAATAAAATAACTATTTGCTGGCCAAATGGATAATATTCTATCCTGCAAAGCACTGAAACAATCATGACAGAAGGGGGAGCCATTAAGAGTTTAGTTTATCCAAACTACACAGACAGCAAGGCTTTTGCAAGTCAACATGCTTATTTGGGTGGCTATTCAAAGTGATGTGATAAAAAGCCATTGATGAGTGCACCAGTGAATCTTCTTTTCCACCCTTACCTCAAAAATAGTCTTTGATACACGATCAGCACTCTAGCAAACCCTTTCTTGTTTCATGGACATACCTTAATAATGTTTCAGATGAATACTGATGGCATAATTGAGGTGGAGAAGAAACTCATCTTGTGTTAGTATCTCAAGAATAGACATACCTGCTAGATGGGGAAAAATTATAAATTTAATATAAATGTACTTTATATAAATATAAAATTTATATACAGATACTTTATTGTACTTTATATATACGCACTATACTATATATTATATACTATATGTATTATCAATTTCAGCAGTGGTTTCACAAACAATAGGTCGTGTGGTTACCCCAGACTTCTGTAAATAAAGTCCTCACATTCACATAATGCATTTCTAGAATGACATACAATGCATTGTACAGCATGTATGCATAACTCTGTATCACCAAGAGCATTAGAGAAATATGGTTCCTAACAGAATTGCTTTAAGAAAAGTGTTCTATTTGAATTACCTTTCACAGATGTACTGTAAGTTAATTGCTTTGTCATTTAAGAAACTGCTGCTTCTGTATTTTGGAGTGCAGTGTCAACAGTAAAGGCTGAAGGCAGGGATATTGATACTGCAGCACAAAACCAGCATAACCTGATTAATGGCCTCTGTTGCTAAGAATTGCAATGAGAAGTCACATAGCAGTGCTATGGATTTAGCTTCTTATGAATGTAAAGGAAGCTGCATTCAAAAACACAAATCATAGACTTTGCTTTCAAAATTGAAGGGGGGGGGGGGGCGGGGAAGAAGAGGACTTAGTTGTTTTTTTGTTGTTGTTCTTGATTTTATCTAGCCTAGGAACTGACAAAGGGAGCCATAAATTTAATAGCCAACAAACCTTATAAAAACATGGCATTAAATCTTCAATTAGCATGTACTAAATGAGATCTCTATTATGGAATTCAGTGCCAAAGACATTTGCATTATTTATGCAACAGCACATTATCTCTTCCCAAACAAAGCTAAAAATGCTGCGAGAAAATTCTTATTCTAAAATTGAAAGAAGTGAAGAGTTATAATGTATTAACTAGATATGCTGAGGTACAGGAAACACTTTCACATTTTGACTACAGCAAAGTAATACAGAAGTGAAGGCATCTAGCTTACATCACCTACTATATTTCTCTCAAACGTAAGTATTCTTTAAAGAAAAATCATTAATTCTAAAAACTTCAATGAGTGATTTTAATATATTTAAAACAAGCCAGCTCTGATGACTGAAAACAGAACAGCTGAATTAAGTATATGTGCTACATCACATCTTCTGTTCCAGACCACTTAATTCAGCAGCCCATTTGAAAGTCTGCCTTTGCTTTTATCCAAGGATGACTGTCTCTTTTATGATTTCTGTCATCCTTCTCCATGACAGTGCTGGATCACAGAGTTGCAGCATGACTGAACAGCTATCTCAGGAGTGACAAATAATGAAAACTCCTGCCTCTTGACTTCTTGGAAAGGCAGAACTTCAGCAGCCCCACAGCAACACGTTCTCCCTGACACTCAGGCACATGCTGAGAAGGCACCTGCAGCCAAACAGCTCTCAGTTCAGAGCAGACAGAAGAAACAAACTGAACAAGGCAAGAGAAGAACCCAGGCCTCACGAGTCTCAGCTAAAGACAATCCCTCTCCCTTTGCACGATACTATTTTAAAAGCATATGCTGACAACAAAATTTAGGGTTTGTAGAAAATAAACTCGGGGCTAAATAGCTGTATACATTGTTTGCAAGATGCAAGAGGTACTATACTGCTGTGCTCAGAACTATGCGCAGTTTGGACCACCAACACAAAGTTATATAGCTGTTAAGAAGCCTCAAAAAGTAGCAAAAATACTACAAGGCTTATAAACATACCCTGTAAAAAAGCTTACAGGAACGTGTTGTTTAGAAAAAGAAAAAAAAAAACAAACATGGAATGCAGTGGAAGTAGCAGTCTTTCAGCATCTAAAGGTCACCACAAAGCTGACAGTGATAAATATTCACTGCGTCCACTTGAATGAAGAAGAAATGAGTTTATCCTGCAGTAAAGAATATTTAGCTTGGCTACGGGAGTTTTTGAAACTACCCAGTACAATTTTAGTAGTTTAAAAACATCTTTAGTATGCCTTTAAGTGAAGTATATTTACACAATGCCATTAAAAAAAAAACTCAGAAAATGGGAACACCAGTAGGAAACTAAAAACAAGGGGGTATCCCTTTCAACGTGGATACTTCATTGATATTTCCGGAGGAATACTTAGCTAATTCTAAACTTTTCTTTGAATACTGAGTTCTCATTATTTGTTTTCTATTGAGGAAAGAGTAAAATGTTTGCAATTCAACAACAAAAATGTGCATAAGGATTTTTCTTTTTTTTTTTTTAATTAAACTTTGTAAATTGCATATTTGGCTAAATCAAGTATATTTCTGAGAATCTTTGTCTGGGTAGGCAACTTACTTCTCTAACATGAAAACAGAAAAGACCAGCTATTTCTTTTAAAGCTCTTGGTTCTTACACTGAAAGGGCCAGGTTGGTGCAAACTGTCTTCAGCACCAACTCGCTCCTCACCAAGCTTGACTTGGTGGCAACTATGACCACTGCAGTGTTAGAAAAAGTTGAAATATCCTCATAATAAAAAAATGCATTCAGAAGATACTGCAGACACTGGGAGAGAAAATATACCCACCATAAATATTTCCTCCAATTCAGTTTAAAATTTCAGCTCTCTTGAAATTCCCACTCCTCAGCTTCCCACTGATGAGCTAAACCAGTTGCATGGCCAGTTAGGTCACACTCAGCACACCCTCTAGTAGTCCTTCACTTCATTCAATAGCCACATCAATTAACTCCAAGAAAGCAAATACTTCTCCATCCCCTGTCTCTCAGGTTAATTCAGCACAAAGAGCCATTTACCCTCTAAATGAGTTCTGAACACACTTTTTTTTTTTTTTTTTTTAAACTATCATTCAGTGCAAGAACTGCACAGAACCAAATAACTGAAAAACTAGTTAAGCTAGTTAAGTTTCTTCGACTAGTATCTCAGAAGTGGAAGGAGGCAAATTCAGGCTCCTGGAGTCTACAAGTTATTTTTTTTCTTTACATTTCTGAAGATCTGCCAGCCTAGGGCTCTGGGCACCCATCCCAAAGTTAATTATGAATAACTGCATGTAGACATTCCCCTCAGCCCACTCCTTCTCAGCAAATTTAGGGAGGAAAAAAATAGGTTTTGTAGCAAGCCCAGCAGTTTGCAAACCTACGCTCTTGTAGTGCAAAGGAGGAGAAGTAAGATATAACATCAAGCACACTCAAATGAAAATGCCCTGCAGCAGAACCTCTTCACTCACATGGAGGAAACTCCAGATCCCCAGATCTGCAGCTGCCCTGTTCTCTGGGGTGGGGGGTTGGGGAATAAAGAAAAAAAAAAAGAGTATCTCAGGAAACCAAACTCAATCTACTTGTAGAGTAGTAGCTTACAAACACCCAGGAAAGTGTTTAGAGTGAAATACTAGAAGTGGGGTAGAAGTGGGGCAGTGGTCAAAATTCAAATAGAGCTGCAAGACCCTGCTCTGCAGCATATGAGAAGCACTTTGTCTCAGAGAAAAACAGAAGAAACTGGATCCTCCCCATACTTTGAATACTAGGACAGGGACTTAGGTATCTGCAGTCTCCTAGGGTGTCTCTAATGCTCGTTTCCCCTCTGGGTCAGAGCTCAGCTTTGACAAACACATCGCATGCACACCAGTTCTCCTGCCTCTTAGAGGGGAAAAAAAAGCCCCACAAAACATTAGCTTCCTTGAAAGAGGAAAAACAGCCATGATTGAGAGGATAATTTGTTCTACAAATCACTTACTGCTCCTTGTACAGTCTTCCAAATGATTCCAGCAGCATTCATGTCTTCATACACTACTTCCATGTCCTCATTCAATGATCGAGGTATTTAATGCACTGTGTCAATACCATGCTATGAAAATACATCGATGGCAGATAACAGCACAGCCCTCCCATTTCTCTTACAAACTGCCTTCTTTGAATAGAAGAGAAAAAAAAATAACGTTTGGCAGTGTCACATACAAGCTAAAGGAGAACTGAGTTTGATTTCTACTTCTCTGGAAGCATCTCAGCCCAGGGAAGCTTTACATTGTGGCACATAAATCTGGCCAGCTCCAAACAGGTGTAAAGGTGCTTTAGAACCACAGATCATAGCAGCATTACCAATCAACATTATTTTCTATTGAAAAAATATCAACAGAAGACTCTCATGGCAGTACGGTTCAGGAACAGGGATGCCAATGAACAAAGAAAAATTGTTATTTTAGTCCCCGTTTCAGTTGTTTAGATTTTTGCTGATGGTCACCTGCTAATCAGTGACTTCCCATCAGACGCCGGGAACTCGGTGCCCCAAACTCTGCAACATAAACTGGCCCTTGAGCTTAATGAGAGTATAGGCAAGAGTTTTTCCATCTACTCCTCCCTTTACAATATCATTAAAGCTTGAAAGCACCCTCAAAACAAACCTGTAGCACAAAAAAGACACCCAGTGAAGGCAAGCATCTTTACCTTCCTGATAAGCTCAGAATTTGTAACATTTATCCTTTCCTCTTTAGGGGAATAGGATAGGGTCCCTATCTGTTTAAGCACTCTTTCATTAAGAACCTTTTCTACCTCCTAGCATACAGAACCTCCAGACACAGCCAAGAGTCACACTGCCCTAGGTCTTGCATAGCAAAAATCATTCAAAATCAGAGGAGTGCATTGAAACAAGTGGACAGAAGGGTACATAAGAGTACTGATAGACTTTTATGTGGGAACAAGGATGTTTTAGAGGAAACAAATACTATGATCATGTTACTAAAAAGGACTAACTTAATTAGTCTTAAGGTAAAAAAATACACGTATGACAAGAAGAAACAAAGTCACCTGTGATAAAGCTACTTTTCAGCTCTAGCACGGTTAAATAAAGGACATAAGATCAGGCTTATAGGCGTGACCACTGAGGATGACAAAGTTAAACTAGCTAGAGTATTACAGAGGATAACAAAATTAGACATAGAGCAGCCCAGACCTGGACACAGTACTCCAGATGTGGCCTCATCAGGGCAGAGTAGAGGAGGACCATCTCCCTTGACCTGCTGGCCATGCTCTCTTTAATGCAACCCAGGATACAGTTGGCCTTCTTGGCCACAAGGGCACACTGCTGGCTCATGGCCAACCTGTTGTCCCCCAGAAAACCCAGGTCTTTCTCTGCAGAGCTTCTCTTCAGCAGGTCAGCACCTCTACTGATACATGCAGTTATTTCTTCCAGGTGTAGGATCCCACATTTGCACTTGTTGAACACCACCAGGTTTCCCTTTGTCCAACTCATGCCTGTTTACATTTGGTTTTCAAAACTTAATAGCAGAATTGTAACCAATAACTATCTGTAACAGACTGGCCATCTGTTACTATTTTAGAACTGCTGCTATCAACATCAACTTCATTACTAAGTTTTTTAAAAAAAAGCATGTGTATACACATACATATTTCAGTAATGAACCACAGACATTTATTTCTTGATAATCTTTTTTGTTATGTTCTGTATTTAATATCTTCATCTAAGCATTTTAAGAAGCAGCTGTTCAAAACACAGGATATTTCAAGGGACTTTTCTTGATCTCTTCATCCCCCACTGTTGCATAGGGTCAATAGGACCAAGTGGGCACTGCAAAGTCAGGTCACAGTGTCTAAAATTTAATAGCAGCTTCTATGGTGAAATGGTGAGCTGGTGAAGCATCTGTGGAAAAAAAAAGCATCTGTAAGATCTGTAAGAACAGGCAGACTGTGATACTGTGATGCAGGGGAAAACATAAACTGCAGCTACAGTACTTGGACCGGCTGGTCACATGAGCAGCTGGAGGTACTCTCCAATTAAGCCTGTCTGCCCCTGAAGCAGTGACAAGGCCCATCTTAGCAATGCTTCCCAACCATCTTGTTCACCCTTTGCTTGTCACAAGCCACCAATAAAGACAGGTAAAACATAGGTAAGATAAACCAGAACAAGCATTAACATGACAAGATTTGCAGAGATTTACATCTCAAAGATTTATGTGGAGCATCCTAGAGATCAAATACAGACTACTTTAAAATGTCATGCAGTCATAGCTGGAAATACCACCAGGAGATTGCCTTCCCTTCTCCTAATTCAAACGGTCTGAAACAACAGCTTTTCATTATCATACTCAGAGACTGAAAAAAGCAAAAGTTACTACACTGTAGGCTTTCAGGGAAAATATTTAATTCTCTGTATTTTCTAAATCACACCAAATGAAAGAGTAAGGGACAAATTATTATTAATGTTATCAGGTATATTAAACACTACTCCATAATATAAAAGCACCAGAATGTTGACTGTGCACCAGTAACACTCAATTTAGCAACAGAAATACCAGGTACAAGTACATACGCATTGTACCTTAAAAGACAGACGAGAAACACATGGGTTACAGCCATAACATGCACCATCTACATACTTGGGGGAAAAAATAAGTCAATTAAGAAAAAAGTGGTTATTTTTCATTAGTCATGATGACAGATCAAATTAATTCCTTCTGATTCCACAGAAATTCTGTAAAATAGTTGAAGGGAAAAAAATGAAACAAATACTAACTTCACACATTGGTTCTGTAGGACAGCCGCGCTTCAGAAAACCGTGGTCTGTCTCAGAGCCTGAACACAGCGTTACGCTTCAGATTCCACAGAGATGATGATCTTTGATACAGCAATCTGAGATTTGCACACTGAGGTACAGAGAAGATGCATCCAATTTCAGATTAAAACACACCTGTATCTCAAAGTGTTAAAATTAAACCAACAAACAAAAATAACAAATAAAAAAACCCAGCCCTGAGCAGTGTTCAGATAGAAAGCTATAAAGCTATCAGGAAGTTTTTGCAGTTACTTCCAAATTAGCCACATTAGTCGAGATGCTTTAAAGAAACAGAGTAAGCAAGCATATATGTTGCACACACAAAGGGCTAAAAACAGTAATACTAACAAGTTTTCAATTAAAAGGTGGATTTATGCTAAACAGCTAGGAAAATTGTGGCAAATAATATGAAATTCAGAGAATTTAAAGTTGACTTGACAATGCAGTTTTTTATTGGTTTACTGGTTTAAAAAAGGAAAAGAGCAATTGTAAAATAGTGTTTTCATTTTTCAACCATTCATCTAGCTTGGTAGAAATCTGAAAAACTGATTTCCATAATCACAGCCTTTCTTGCTGAGCAGATCAATCAAGAGAAAAATGTGAAAGATCACACGAGCCACAGAATAAAACATGCATTACGCAGCTAAACAGAACATCTTCCATCCTGTTTCTTTTGAGGTCTGCATGTATTCAGCATGAAAGAGGGGTACATTACCTACAGAAAGAGGCACAGCACATTAATCACTGGGTAAATAACTTGCAAAATTCTGCAGTTTAAAAGAAGAGACTCAAAAAGGCAAACTCCTTCCCCATCCCACCTCCCTCCCTCAAGGAATTCCTTAAACATTTGATGCATTCAGTTTTGCACAATTTAATGCTACATTTCATCTCTGTGTATGTGAAGGAGATAATTGGGTGATTTGCCTTCAAAAATTTAGTAGGCAACTAAACTGAACATTATACACAGTAAGCATCTTAGTATTTTATTCATTGCATCTTTTATACAGAATAAGCTTCACTGATATTAAATCCACTGCAGTATTCTGTAGATGTAGCAACAAAAGATTACATTATAAACAAAGAACAAAATTTGTACTTAAAAATTTTTTTTTTTCTTTTTCAGTTGACAAACATGAACACATTACTGAGGAAAACTGAGATAAGCATGGAAGGTAAGGCCAAATTTTTCTTTTTGGTCTCCAATTGATAACTTGTCTGTATTTACCATAAATATTAGAAGCTAACTGCCAGCAACTAAAAATAAGCGTATCTATAATTTCCTAGCAACCAGTACTCAAATAATGGAGAAAACTTACAATAAAAGAAGTTTCTTTTCACTCAGATTGACATCTGCAATCTATGTACACTATGTTAAAATTCCACAATATTCTGGAGGGCAAGGAATTTTAAAACAACCTGCTAAACATTACTTAGAATGGCACTTTTTTAACTCGCGTGTCGTACTTCAAAACTGCTAAAATATTGAAAAACAATACACTGCAAAATGCCTATGCCAACATTACATAAAAAAGACAAAATACTCCATAAAGTGTCACTGAGATGCTCAACAAAAAATAATATACATTTGTATTTTTTTCCAAGATAGATATTACTGTAAAAATGCTCACATTAAAAAATATAATTATTATTGTTTGTATTTCCATTAAAACTAGAAGGGACTACACAGAGCCAAAGTATGAGGAATTTGTATATAATGACATGCTTCCTCATTTTATAGCACTAACAAAAATAACAGAGAAAGCTCTATTTAGTATATTTAATCACGATGGTATTATTTTGTAGTATCTTCTCCAAACTTTGTTAAGACAATGTATGTGCATGCAAGTCTGTGCACATGTCCTTGTGTACATAAACACACAAGCACATCAAAAATATCAGTGTATATATTATCCAGATACACGCACATCCACATTCCTGCATATGATACTTGTATAATGCAAATAATATGCAGGAACTCTGCCATGTGACAATCCAGAGTCACATGCTGTGCTCTTTTTTTTTTTAATAATGGTTTATCAAGTAAATGTAGTAACACTTTCATATCTGGCCAAAAGTACATGTTAATTTTCAGGAAATTATGAAATAAGTGATTTATACGTAACTTCATATACAATAAAAATGATCAAGAATTTGGTGTGAAAGTCGATGGAAAGGAATGTAGACTACTCTAAAAATTAGTATTCAAAGATTAGATAAACAGTATGGCAAATACCTTGGAATTCGTAGAAAGTTTAAAATGCAATTCACATTACAAAGCCTGGAGATATTTTTATAGATTGAACTTTTAAATATGGATATGACTGGCATTTACTTTTAAGCTTACTTCTATTAGAAATAGACTTGTTTCCTGTACAGGTGATGCATTGTCTATACCATACATAGTAGAAAAATAAATTCTTTAGCAACTTAGAAATAGTTTATAAAACACTTGAAGTTGCATTTTCTCTGCTAAACATGCCAATGTTAGACTGACACCTATAAATAAAAGCAACAGATGTAATGTAGAACAAGTTAAGAATACTACACTTTACAGGACAGACTTTATTGTACTATTAATTCCTGTGTGCTTTGCAATAGGAATAAGGTTGACTTTTTTTTTTTTTTCTTAAAAAAGATAATTAATTGCAAGAATATAACACAATATCAAGATAATTTATAATATACATGTACTTGAAACAGCAGCCGAGTTTATGGTATCATAGTAATCTAGAATGATAATCCAAGTCATAATTAGAAGTACAATACCTAGGACATAAGTGGGAAAGGCAATTTTTATTTTATGCAAATGGAGCAAATCAAACTCTTAAGAACCTTAATACTCAAAATCAGCTATTTACTATAATACATACAAGACGATCTTAAATCTTGTCATAAGTGAAGATTACAGCAGTGACCATCATAAAGCTTCTTTTTTAAAACTACACAAAACATTCTAGCAGCTGAATGAGCCAAAACTGTTTTTTCTTTGCAGATCTAAAAAGGTGTATTTTGAACATGAAAGAAAAAAAAGCTGCTATGAAAAGTCTCACAAATAGTGATTACTTATGGTCTCCCCTTTGCTACAACTTGTAACCTTCTGAAATTTTTACCACTAACAAAATATTTAACCAGAAGTTTAAATTAAGCAGCATTCTTTTACAGCAAAATCGGTACCAATGTAATGGAAAATAAACGAGGAAAAAAAAAAAAGACAACATTTTTTTTAAAATGGTGCAAAACCAAAAAAAAAAAAAAAAAAAAATCAGTCATTCAAATTTTAAGTACAACATACCACAGGAAAAGAAAATGAATACAAGTTTATGTGATTTTATATATACATACTCCAAAGAAGTTAATTGTCAGTACCCAAAGTATTTATTGCTATTTATTAGCAATGCATTTTTGTATATCTTTGAAGGGTCACATAAAAATAGATTTAAAGAATAGATTAATTGAAGTCCTAGATTAAAACATTGTTTGGTTTAGAGAATTTTACTACAACAAAGTTCATGTTTATGTATGAAAAGTTATATAACCTTGTATGAAAATGTCATGAACTATTTTCTAAACACTAAATGTATTCCCAAGTGGGAAAAATTAAAATATCTAAAATATATTAGATTAAGTTTACAAGACCATCAATGATCTTTTAAACATGCAGCTGTTTACAGAATTAACAGTTTTACAAAATGTTTAGTTAAGGAATGGAACATAAAGAAATAAGTAGGCAACATCAAAATTTTTGTACAATATTTGAAACTCACTTTTACAACAAGCATGTCCTTGGTATTGTGCTGTAAGAAATAATAAGCAAGTTCACCCACCCTTAACAAACTGTCCACAGGTTTACTTACAAATAAAGATGGAAGGTGAGGCATTGTAAAATTCTCAACAGTGCATTTTGCATTCTTCCATAAACCATCCTAAGCCTACAGTCACGTAAGTAGCCGGAGATTATAAAATAAACTATAGCTGGGCTTTAGTCGTTTATACAGAATGCTTGAATGTGAATAAAATTGCCAAAAATAGCATGTTAAATAACAAAAACAGCCATAAAGCAGGCTGTAAGCACTGAATGTTTCATAAATGTAATTTTTTTAATCATTAAATTTCTATAGAAAAATTTTATTCACAATATATCGTGACAAACTGTCACAGGAATGATATAGTGATTGCAATAAAGTATCATGCAGCAGCAGCTTTGTACTTTATAGCTATTTTTGCTTTTAAAAATTAAACCTCTCCAGTCATGCTTACCACATAGTTTTTATCTGCAGCGTGTACAAATGAGGAACACAGTACGGGATATAACAAAAAAAATGTCCAACCAGCTGGATGAGAATTATTTTTCATAAATATGAAGTACATTACTGTATCCTGAAACATGCATGTCTATAGCTTTTCTTTACTGTCCAGTGCCAGGCTGCCTGCAATCATCTTCTATTTATATAATACCAAGAGGGTCTGCTGGTAATTGCGGCTGTATCAGCTGAGGCTGCAGTGGTGGTGGTAACTGCAGAGGTACCATTGGCTCCACCATCTGCACTGTGTTGGAAGGCGGTGGCTGACATGCCCCTGGGTTTGGTGCTTCTACAATCTCTCCATTGTAAAAGAAAAACTGACACTGCTGAATGAAAGTCTCTATAATCGACTGGTGGATTTTGGTGGTAGAAAGGAACTCTCTGTTTTCAAAATCAGGTCTCATCAGAGTAGGCCAGAAACAAATTGATAAGTTATCAGCAGTCATAAAGTTGGTCTTATATTGCTGACTAACCCTGAAATGAGAATAACAGGCACAGAATGAATTAAAAATGGTACGCAATCAACCAGAAGACTTTAAACACATGCCAACATTTTTAAGTGATAATAATAAACAGCCTTTCAATTCATCAACCAGACACAGAATTTCATGTGTTAGAAAATCGATTAAAATGTCTAGACAAATGACAGAACTGGCTTCTTACTGCAGTACAGTCAGACACTGAACAACATTTATGGTACTCAAACAAAAACGGAACAGATTAGATCATATGTTAAAAACAAATGAAAAATATCAAGTGTTGATTAAAGCACATCTCTGTGGGCTTTTTCATATTAGCCAGCAAAAGAATTTGGCTCTGCTGTAAAAATGAGGTGCTTTAATGGCTGTGGATATTCAAATGTTCAGCACATAAGAACAACTACTAAATAAGAATAATTGTATAAAATTGTTTATTGTATACCACCTACACAGCAAAATTTATACTGTTTTTTAATAAATCACAACCTTGAGGAAGAAAATTTATTTTATCATTTTATACTGTTTTGTTACCGTGTTATTTTTTCTCATGGTAGATGTGCAGTCAGAAGCATCCTAAGGTTGTGCAAAAGAAGCAGAAGGAACAGGTATATATCCAGCTTTATGCTTCAACCTCTGTACTAACTTGGAAATTCTTTGCCATTAGAGACTCCGATTTTGGAAAGAGACTTTTTCCTTCTGCTTCTATAATTCTCTTTCTCCTACCCTACTTCATTTGGAATTTAACACATCTAAAACTATGAATTATCATGTCACACTGCTCCAAGATCCCTATTTTCCTTTGATGATCTAAGCAGGTAACACTGCAACTCCAGCAATTACTGCAGTAATCTCCCAAAGCAATGCCTAATCAATGAGCTAGCTTTTATTTCTATGTTCATTTTCTTGTTGTAAGCACTTGCTGTATTTACAAGATGCTAAATTAGTATGAGATAGGTTATCTATCTAACATGCTAGCAGCAACTGCTGCAACTGTGACAAAACTCTGATCAGGAAAATTTTATGAATATCATATTTATTAACTGTGAGCGGCAAAGCAAAACAAGTCACCTGGAAATATTTTTTACATGTTATGATTGAGACTTTTAAGTATTAATATTAGCCCGTATGAATTTTGCTCTTCATATTCACATAAGTTTTTAAACAAGGCTGGATTTGAGTTTTTAAAAGTAAAACACTTAAATATACAAACTACTGAACTCTTAGAAAATGTGAAGCAATTAAAAGACAGTAGTCCATCTATTTAAGATTAACCAACATAATTTTAATTTAATTAAAAAAAAAATCCATTTCCTATTAGAATGCTGATTTGCCAATATAAGACCTGGGGAACCATTCTGAAAAAAAAAAACCAAAATTAACCCAATTCTGTGCATCACCATCAGAAGGAGGCATTCTTTTCCTATTCTCTCTCACCATCACATACAGAGAAGTTCATGCTTCTCTCCTTCTATTTGCTATGTTTGGCACTTGTCACACTCCTCTGCGAGCCAATCTGTTTAGTGAAACAGCAGAACACTATCCTACCAAAACAGGTGGAGCTTTTTTCTTTGTTTACTTGATTTTACCATTTTAATACATTAAATGCATTCAACCCCAATTCCAGATTTCCAGAACTTCACTGGACCAACTGAATGGGAGGGGGTGGAAATTAGACAATAAAAGAACTGGCAGGTTGTTATTATGTCTCTATGCCAATTAATCCATGGGTTTATCCACTAGACTAGTATCATAAACACTTGAATTATAAAACAAAAAAAAAAACAAAAAATATTATTTGATGTCAAGACAGTCTATATAAACTAAGAGAGTGTAAAATAAAAACTTTTAAATAGGGTTCTATTCAATAGTGCCAAAGAAATCAGTTCCTGAGCGCATTACTAACAAATATGTCAAGAAAAAGAATTCAGCAAATAACATTTTGAGGGCAACCTGATTCTCTAGATTCCCTGGAATCAAGTTTAATTGTTTTATATCACACACACACACAAGAAAAAAAAAAAAAAAGCCAATCAACTAATCAAAGTGACCACACAAATAAATACAAAACCAAATAAAAGACCCAAATCCAAAAGCCTGGTAACAGTGTATTACCCTGTTATAGGATGGAGAACAGCTAACTTCAGAAAGAACTGACACCATTTACAGAAGAGAAAATATAAGATCTCCAAAAGAAGATGCATCAAGCTAAAAGCCACACTGAGCCATAGAAACAAAGGAATTCCAGAGTTACAACAGAGGTACGAGATTACTCTCATGAGCTATAGCTCCCAAATGAACATCTTGAAGGCTTTTTCTAACCTAAGTGATTCTACAAACTTTGTAAGCATTATTTTCATAGGAAGACGTTCAGGAAAAAAATGAGCCTAGCTTTGGAAATTCTATCTTTCTGCAAGGAATGGATTCGCTAAATGCATTTCTATAGGTCAGGACTGTATGAACAACAGGAATAACACAACATCCGGTAAGTTTTATTTTTATCATTTCTTGCACCAAAACAAACATGCAAATTACTTCAAACATCTTAAGAAGAGAATGCTTGTTTCATTTGCGGGCTATTGGAACGAAAGTAGACAACTCAAATAAAAGATATCTGTTTTTAATATTGCCAGTGTTATTAAACACGATGAAGTTATAAAAATAATGTGATAATAATGATTAATAAGACTACCTGCCTACTAGAACACAAATCCATCCATTCTCTCTAACCCAAAGAATATTTAAGTATCATATTCTGTGCAAGGAGCACAGAAACATATTTGTAAGCATGATGGCTTGACTGCTTTCAACATGAACTTTGCTCAGGCAGAAGACAGTAGTATAACAGGAGCTATGGAAACTTTGCAAAAGCTTCAGGTAAAAACTATCTGCAAGAAAGACATACCACTCCTAATGAAAACTTTGCTGCTTCAATAAAGTCATTAAACTCGAATGACATGCTGCAGAAGATATTCTCTTCAAAATTCTGTACATTCTCTGTTAAACATGAAATCAATCCATAGGATGATGACAATGATCCAGGTGATCATTTCTTATAACTGAATCTATGAACACTGCCAACATATTTAGCATAACTTCAAAACAGAACTATGTTTTCTTCATTTTTTTTTCTTAAGAGTTATTGTATTGTGAACTCCTATGACTGTTATTAAAAATGCTGAACTTAAAAATGCTAAACTTTTCTACATGCATTTTTCCACAAATTAGTTTTCCATCAACATTCTACTTGTACTTGTGCTTCCTTATTCTCCCTATATAGTATCACAATGTAATTAAAGACAAGTACATTTTTGTTTTAGTTTTCAATGTATTAAAAAAAAAAAAAGATTCCCAATTGGGTTCTTTTTTTTTTTTTTCTCAAGTTTTCTGATTTAAGCAGGGGCTGAAACAGGTTCTTCAGTTTCACTGCAAATTCATTATTACAGCAGTATTGGCAAGAAAGAAAAAACCTTTTACTGAATATATCATCTACAACCAAATGTCTCCTCAGAAAAATGCAATCTTATTCATAATAGGCCAGAATCAAGATATTCTGCTTTCAAAAAATATTCTTCATTCTAAAGTAACATTACAATTTTATCTAGTAGTAATTAGTGAGAGATCCATCAAAAACTCTGTGCTGATAAATCTAACACTTAAAATACTCAAGAATATGCAATTCCTATGATATAGTAGGAAGAACAAAGGTAACTGAGATACAGTTGTGCAGAAATAGAATGCAAAAAAAACTTCCGCAATTTATCAACTACTGTTCTGATGATCAACACGAGCAGACTGCAAGAGTTTCTGATTACACTTCACAGATTCAAAACTTGTGAAAACCATAATAAGTCCTACAATTATTGCCAGAAGAAAATATTCTCACTCATTTATGATGTACAGTGTTAACTATAAAAGATTGACTTGCATTTTAGTATGTGTATTAGTAAGGGTACATAAATACTGCCTCTCTCAACCTGAAAAAATTTTGTCCATGGGGTATTTGGACACTACTCCTGAATGAAGGTGATATTCATACTTTCCTAAAAGAGTAACATTTTAATTTCATTCAAGGAGAATAAAAAAACCTAAAAGCTTTCATTTGACTCAGCACTTTTATTCAACTTTTTCTTCCTATATAAATTCTTCTGTGTACCTTTAAAAGGATGAGAATGGACTTCAGAGCAAAGGCCAACAAGCACTATTTCTGTTCTCCAGTAAGCTTTGTGAATTATGTATTTCATTTGTCTGCATACATACATGCATTAGGAATCTACTTAGGATCATTAAAAATTGTATTTAGCTTTACTATTATGTATTTACTTGCAGCAATCCAGGTACTTGACACTGCAGTTAGATTTTTGTTACTCTCCTCTGCGCTATGCAAATGGGTGGCCAGCTGAAGACTTCTGACAATTCTGAGATTGATACTCTTCTACTGAATTCAAGGAATCTAGTCCATTAAGAACTGCCAAAACATTAGAAGTGATTTACATGAAGTTTGTGATGTTTCATTTTACCTCAGTACATTGTTAGCCTGCAATATAGAAACGCAAGAAATAGTTCTATCCACTCATATGATTCTATTCTAGGGCTAGAAAATTGAATTTTACTTGGCAAACTGCACTAAAAAAAAAAAAAAAAAAAAAAACTGATGCATTTCCCTGCAAAGGAAAATACAAACTATATTTGTGATTGAGAGAAGTGTAAAAGTAAGTGCTTAAGTTTCAAAGCTTCCCATATATTTAATGAAAATAGAATCATTTATGTTGGAAAAGACCTTCAAGATCATCAAATACACCAATCCACCTAACACTACTAGTCTACTGCTAAACCACGTCCCTAAGTACCTCATCACAGATCTCTTACAACACCTCCAGGGATGCAGACTTCATCACTTCCCTGACCAGACCATTCCAATTCCTAACCACCTTTTCTGTGAAAACATTATTACTGACATCCAATCTAAACCTCCTCTGGCCTAACTCGAGGCCTTTGCCCTGCATTCTACCTCTTATCACCTGAGAAGAGAAACCAACAACTTCCTTGGTGCAATCTCAGTCCATTCACCAGCTTCAGTGTTTTCTTCTGAACATGCTCCAGCACCTTGATGTCATTCTCACAGCAAGGGGCCCCAAACCAAACACAATACCTCAGGTACAGTCTGACCAGTGCCAAACACAGAAGGACGATCACTTCTCTGGTCCTGCTGACCAAACAATTTTCATGGCCATTGGTCTCTCTGACCACCTGGGCACACTGATGGCTCATTTTCAGCTGATTGTTAACTCACACCTCTAGGTCCTTTTCTGCCAGGCAAATTTTCAGCTTCTCTTCCCCATTGATATTGCTGCGTGGGGTTGTTATGACCCAGAATAAGAAGACTCCTTCCACACAGCAATGGAGAACGCATAAAAGAGAAGTCTGATTTTGCTGACTAAACAGGGAGTTTAAAAAGTCTCATTTCAACCCCCTATACTAGAAGCCCCAAATTAGACTGTTAAAAACACCTGCAGAGCAATTTGAAGATCATGAAAAGCCTACAGTATATATAGAAAATTATTCAGCTGGCTGAAAAACACCACTGTAGAGGAAGTGACAGTATGTCACTTGACAGTATTTGTGGGCAACACACTGAACACAATGCAGGCAAACGTGGCCTACATTAGGACAAGTGATGGCAATAGGTCAAGGGAAGTTATCTCCCCCCTCTACTCTGACTGCACTTCTGGTATCCGGACTCAGCTCTGGCCTCTACAATACAGGAGAGGTGGACATACTGGAAAGAGCCCACTGAATGGGGCACAAAGACAGAAGATCCCTCAAATGAGGAAAGACTGAGCAACTGGGACTACTTACTCTGGAAAAGCTCAGAGAGAATCTTATTTAAGTAACTGATAGGAAAGTGCAAAAAAGATGGACCAAGAATTCTGAGTGGCATGCAGTGACAGGACAAGATACAACAAGATAGAAACTGAAACATGTGAGATTCTGTCTGAACATAAAAAACACATTTTAAAACAAACAAAATAAGCTCCACTTTTTAAAAATGTATTTATTGTCAGGATGATTGCACTGTAGGAAGTTGCCTAGAGAGGTTGTGGAGTCTCCATTGTTAGAGATACTCAAAACCCAACTGCACATCATCCCAGGCAACCTGTTATTGCTGATCCTACCAAAGCAAGAGGGGTACACTAAATCTTGAGAAGCCCCTTACAATCTCAACAATTCTGCTGTTCTGTCTTTAAAAAAAAAAGAATAAAAATATTTTTAAAAAAAAATCATGAGCTTATTTTTTATAGTCCAGTACTGTGAAACAAACATTTTTCTAGGAAAACTGTTATTTTAGCTGTGACTAAACGTTTATTATGTCTTTTAATAATGTTATTAGCCACCTTACTGAGTGGATTTCAGGGAATCCGCTAGAGTTTTGCTGAGTAAGAAACATGAGCAAGCTAATCTTTTTATGAGCAAATATTGTATACTTGGACAAATAAAAGGTCAATAAATTAAATTTAAGAACTCAAAAAATTACATTTCTATGCAAGAGGCAAGATTTAGGAAGCAAATTCACTGCTACACACAGTTTTATTCCACATTTTAATTATTCAGCAGAGGTTCTGTGTGCTACATTTTAGAGGAATGAAGCTGATCTTGCTTTAATAGGCAGGGAATAGGCCAAATAACCTCCATGTTCCCTTAAATCTGTATTAGACTACAACATTAACAGCTGCTTCCTTAGAAAAGAGGTCTGCAACTCTTGTACATACTGGCTCTGTGAAGTTATTTTGTTCTGTACAGCAATCATTTTTACATCTCTACAGTAGCTATGATGGTAGATATCTATGCATCAATTAAATCAGGTATCGTAATATGTCAACATCTAATTCATAATTTTTAATTTCCATTTTCAACATTTATACTAACAGAGGAGAAATGCAGCATGACATTTTCAATTCTAATAGGTTGGGGTTTTTTATGTTAAAAATTAAACAGAATTTTAGTAGAAAAGTACTGAACCTGTTCAGATGTGTTATCACGTATTTGAAGACATCATAGTTCACTGGGTGGAACTTCTTCACAATTTCTTTTAACTCATGTAGCCGTTCTGTCTTGTCCAGGATCTCTATAGAAATAAGTGACATTTTCTCATACATTTAGAAAGAAATACTGAATAAAGTGTTGCTAAGTCTTTTTCCAACTATAAGAAGCACAGATATCTACAGAGAAACAGAAAGCGAGAAAATACTCCATAAAATTCCTATTTGCATGTATTATTACAAAGAATTACCTTTTCATAATAAAGTGGAAACTATCTAAATACAAAAAATGTTTTTCTGTTTTAAGATAGAATTATTTATTTCTATTGAACAGTCTTCTTAACAGACCATCTTGATCAATTTGTTGGCTTGTATACAGCTAACAACGAGACAGGGAAATCTGTAAGATTTTTCATTGCTTGCAAAATGTTCTTAACACAAGATTTATACATATTATAGTTTCAAAGTTTTGGGGGATGAAAGACATTTTCATGAACTTATAAAATCTTAAGCTTACTAGTAAAATAATAAAAAATTATTATAAGCCTGGTGCAGCTACTTTAACACAAATTTTCACAGGTTCAATGGATATTATTTATATTTTAAGAGGAAGCAAGCAATAGGAAAAGGACTAAGAAAAAAAAATAACAGATTATAGAAATGTATAACAAATTAGTGCTACTTGTGACATCAAATTACATACAGCAAGCAGCTGACACTGGCTTAAAATTTGAAATAAACTTGCAGTTGGGCTCAGTTACCTCTGGATCTGTCAATATAAACGGAACTCCAGAATACAGTTTTACAGTGAAAAAGTTGGGGACAATGACCCTCTTGCAATAAAATTGCTAACACTGGTGTGAGAATTAGATGAAATCCATACTATACAAACAATTATTCAAGTATTAAAGAAAGTATAAATAGTTTCCACTCTCAAAATCATTTTTCTTAAGCTGTTGTTACACATATTCACATTTTTGCCATATTCTACTGTGTAGAAAGGTTTGTTTCAATAGAAAGACTTCAATTCTTATTAAGCCTAGTATGCTACAGCAATATATAATTTATTAGTAATACCTAATCAAAAGCCTGTCCCACTTGTCCCACTCAGCTTGGAAAATCATAAATTGGTAAGAAAAAAACACACTATATAAGGGATTTGCCTGAAAATTAAAGTGAAAATATCAAAAAACATGTCTATAGATGTCATCCAAAAATACAAAATTTCTAGTGTAATATACACTAACCAAGTCTAGGTTGAAGCCTTAGGCTTTCAGCAATATTGACAGATTTTCAATTTAAAAAAAAACATAGCAAAAAATGTGTAGTACTTTCCTAAAACAGTTTGCTGCCAGTCCAATTGCCCAAATTAATCCCAAGAAAGATATTCTTTAAAAGGGGAACAATGTAGTTACATTTTCAAGTTTGAAACATTTGTAAACACAATTAACCTTTTCATCCTGCACACAGTTCAAAAATAATTTGAAAAAAAATGCCAGATTCACCATAACACTCCACAGAGATGCAATTTCTAAAGCCTATTCTGAATTTAAGACTTTATGAAATCAAGGTATGCTTTCTTCTACCCCCATAAACAACTATGATACATTTCCAAGTGCTAATATTGCAGTGCTAATAACAGGAAAAAATAACAGGAAAAAAAAGAGATTCCTCCAATTAAATTTCCTACATAGAGAAGTAATAGACTACAATTTATTTACAATAACTAATGTAATCATATAATTCTGTTGTCATCATATAATTCTGTTAATTTTAAAGAACATTTTAAAAAATGGCACACCTAAGCAATATATATATAATATATATTATATATATATATGTATATATATATATTATATATATATATATAAAATATATATAAAAAAAATAAGTGCAGCAAGCCTTTTTAACTTACAGTGAATTAAAAACTCCTATAACGATAAACATTGTGAAAAAATACAATCAAGACAATATTCTTTTTACTTACTTGATGCTTCTAACAAATCTTGATGCAAAGAGTAAGGAATTAATGGATCTGGCAGATCTGCAAAAAACGCTTTAAGAGCCCCAGCCACAGCATTTACTGTCACTTCCATAGACTCTAGACTGATACTATGATCTGTAAGACAAAATTAAAAGCAGTTTACAGTTATGATTCTTCAAAATATTTTTATGAAATAATTTATTTATTTAAAACACTGAAAGTGAAAACCTTGCCTAGCAAAAACAGAGTGAACCAGTGCGTAAACTGCCATCGCTCTGACATACATGAAATAAAATCTGACAATATTAAGAAAGCAGTAGATCAAAAAATAAAACTGTCTGACTCTCCATGCAGACTTAAATGCTTTTCTATTTGACACCAACCAGGTTCTGATAATTAATTCTGCCCACAAATGAGTTTTGAAATCCACATCCCAAATTTTGTTGAAAACTGGCACAGGGTACATCAATATGCAGAATTTGTGTGAAGCTGTCTTACGTGGCCATGAGGCCTTTTAAGTAAGGACAAGACCACATGCCAGTGATTGTACATGGCCATATAACCTACTGCTAGAATCCCAAATAACAGAAGCTTTATATATTATATTTAGAGATTTTAATTTATTTAACACAGATAAAAGTCATACTAGATGATTTTAAAATTCTTCCAAAGTTCACCCACTCAAAACATCATCTTATACAATGACAGAAGAAAATCTAGCATGATATTCAGATGAAATTCAGATAGGGCATTAAAAAATGTACCTTTATTCGCTTTATCATGTAGGAGGAATTTTACTATTTCACCGACTCACTTTCATTATTAATACCAACGAGGACTTTTAACATGGTTGGGTGTTTGTTTGTTTTTTTTCATTTATAAAGATCAGTTGATGTAATAAATTTAATGAGAAAGCAGGAAGAAAAATAATGCTGGCCCTCTCAACAATCCAAATGAACACTTATCTGCTAATCATATTTAGATACATTCCAGCACATGACAAAGGTGGTACTACAGATTCATTACTAAGATTTAATTGTTAATTCACATTAATCAAGAGAGTTTTAATAAAATAATTGTCAAGAAGTTCTGCATTTTGGGGAGGAGAAGTGTATGCTCAATGTTGAGGACTTCATGCGCTACTATGCTAATATAAGGAGCATTTAGTACTGCATTTAAACACACTTACTCAACTAGAAAACCACCTAAAAATTTCACAGGAAGCACTCAGAATTATTTTTAACCAGCTACAAGGTTCTATCCCACCCTTGCTTTACACACAGCTTTGTTAGTTACATATAGCCGAGACTACATCAATACAACCTACCAACGAGTAAAGCACTCAGTGCTATGGAGATCAGTCTGAATGTAAAACTCATTTACACTGACTGTACTATCTTATAAATCCATGGAGAAATCAAGTTCTTTTGGCTTTAAATAATGAAATCTGTCATTACCTTGATCAAACTGTTTCTGAATGTTGTCTTGATCTGTTTTATTCCCACTAACACGGTACAGGCCTTCAGTACATAATCCTTAGAAGGAGGAAAAAAATACATTCAAAAATAGCTTATGTACTACAGAGCAACACAGAGTCAGCCATAAGTACTTAATGAGTAACCACATGCAATGCCTAAAAAGTAACATTAACAATTACAGTGATACAGAAACTTTCAAATACCAGTTGCATTTTTGTGTTCAGTACTCCATTAATGTTAGTCAGGAGAGGAAAGATTGTTAGGAAGTAGAGGATCTCCAGGATTCTCATTATTACCTTGTCTTACTACATGTTACGGAGTCGTCATAATTGCAGCAGGCATTCCAGGTAAATAACATTACAATAAGAATTCATATTTCTATTATGAACACACGAACACACACACACACTCATACTTGCTCGCTCCACTCCATTGATAATGCATTCTATCATAATGCAATCTGTTTTATCCACAGCTACTCACTAAACGGAAGGACCTGACCTGCTAATGGTGGTTACCCATCATCTTTTTCTTTGTTAATTTGGAAACCATTAAGGAAGACAACCAGTACATAGTGCCGTAGTTCTCCACCTTTACGGATGCAAAAATCTCCATATGGTACATCTCCATAGCAGTACATGGTTTAACAAAAAAGAATCAAGTTCTAAAGCTCTATGAAATTTCCTGACTCTCTACCGTTGCAGACGAGTACATGAATGCATTTTACAATATCAGGTCAATACAGCAACATTTCTGTCACATAAACTCTGAATGTTCACATTACTGAGAAACACTAGGAATCCTGCTAACACAGTCAAAATACAGAATGCACTTAACTGCTTCAAACCACTAATTATTACTCTCCTAATTCCATTTTTCCCTCTTAATTTCCTTCACAACTCCCATATCTCCTTACTAGCTCCATCAAAGCTACCTTAGTAAGTTTTGACTATTTTTTTCTTCACTAAACCTTTAATTTAGCTTTCCAATTTCAGTTTTCTCTTCTAAACATTTACCTAAACAGAAAAAACAGAAAATGCTCAAAAAACAAGAGCATTGTTCTGTGATGTCATCAAAAAGCAAAAAGGAGATATAAATTGGTAGCAAAGGGCAGAAGGTGGGATTCAATAATTTTCACAGCTGGAGGGATTTCAAATTTGTCTTCAAAATAATGTTCTGAATGTTATCCTATGGAAATACCTTGTATTCCTCTTATGAAATTTGTAAGTAACGATAACAAAAAAAATCACTGGTAGATAACAAGCTAGGACCGTTTAATATGGGAGCATTCTCAGTTGCAGCTCTTCCAGCCTCAGGCTATTTTGTGTCTTATCCAACTACTATTCAATTTCTTTCTGTAGAAAGGGAATTGAATCTGCTGCAATAGCATTTTCTGAGAAGTCCAATTCAGTCACTGTTTAGCAGCAGTGTTTAAATCTTCAATACTTGAACTGGGCTGCTGCGGAGACAGAGATGCTCTGTCATAGTATTTAGCAGTTATTCTTTCCATTTTGCCACACAGCAGACACCTCTTTGTTCAGACCAGTATAGCTCTGATGCCGAAAAAGATAATGTACAGAACTTCAGAAACATTTCAAGAGATATCTACTGAAATTAAGCATCTTCCAAAAATATTAGCTTGCTGTTGCAATTCTGGAGTAAGCTAACTAAATTAGTTGTTGAAATTCCTCACATAAATACTTCCTCTTGCTAGAGAACTGAGCCCACGGGAACTTAATGAGGTCCAACAAGGCCAAGTGCAAGGTCTTGCTTTTGGTCCTGGGCAATCCCAGGTATTTATACAAGCTGGGGGAAGATCTCCTTGAGGGCAGCCCAGCAGAGAAGAACCTGGAGGTCCTGGTGGACAAGAAGCTGGACATGAGCCAGCAGTGTGCGCTTGCAGCCCGGAAGGCCAACTATAACCTGGGCTGCATTAAAAAATGGGTGATCAGCAGGGACAGAGATGTGATTGTCTCCCTCTACTCGGCTCTCGTGAGGCCCCATCTGCAGTACTGCGTCCAGGCCTAGGGCCCCCAGTACAGGAAGGACGTGGAGCTCTTAGAGCGGGTCCAGAAAAGGGCCACTAAGATGCTCTGGAGCACTCTGAAGACTATGAAGAAAGTTTGAGGGAATTGGAATTGTTTAGCTTGGAGAAGAGAAGGCTCCAAGGAGACCTCATCGTGGCCTTCCAGTACTTAAAGGGAGTGCATAAACAGGAGAGGGAATGACTGTTTACAAGGGTGGATATTAACAAGACAAAGGAGAATGGCTTTAAACTAAGATAGGACAGATTTAGGTTAGACGTTAGGAGGAAGTTTTTCACTCAGAGGTTGGTGACACACTGGAACAGGTTGCCCAAGGAGGTTGTGGATGCCCCATCCATGGAGGCATTCAAGGCAAGGCTGGATGTGGCTCTGGGCAACCCAGTCTAGTGATTGGTGACCCTGCACATAGCAGGAGGATTGAAACTAGATGATCTTTGAGGACCTTTTCAATCCAGGCCATTCTATGATTCTATGATATACATGCTTGTAATGTCTGATGCATGTAGGTCTTCAAGTACAACACTGTAGTTCATCAGTTTTAGATTTTAACCACCAAAACTCTCAGTTCCTCTAACATTAACTTCAGAACAAGGTCTCCTAGGCAACATCCACTTCCCATGCCATTAAGTAGTATATGGCTGAAGAGAGGTAGGAGCAAAGGGAGAAGAAAACAGCTGTTTTTCTGTGATATATCCTCCCATCTATGGTGGCTTGCACATATTTTTGCATAAGGAATTGTAATCACCATTTGAGGATTTATCCTCCATTAATTCATCTAAATCTCTTAGTCATTTACATATGGACACAACCTGTGGCAGTTCTGTAACTCAGTAGTACACATTGTGAAAACACACTGGTTTTACTGCTCAGGATCTGAAGTTTTTCAGGAAACCTTTTTTTCTTTTTTACTGTGTTAAAAATCAGGGAGTTCTCTACTCTTTGTCAGCACCACTCATGTTCTTTGTTTATTTCCCTTTCTCAGAAATTTTCTAAGCTAATTAGCTTAGCTCTTCTTCATGCAAAAGTTAACATCATTGCTCTGTGGTGTCTCTTTTCCAAATTCTATTTTACTTTAAGACTGATTGATCGCAATTGCAACCAATGCAACACATGGAATTACACAATAGTATGTTTTTATTCCCCATTCACTCTCTCTCTTTTTAATTCTTTTAATTCTTCCTCCTTGTTTGATACCAAGTACTGAGAGTTGATGTTTTTAGACAGCTTCTATGATGATTTTAAAGACTTTGCTTGAGTGACAACAGCTATACCAATATTTAGCTTGCCTAAGAGTCACACAGTATCTGCCAACTTGGCAACTGTAGCCAGGTTTTCAGTATCACTGTACTGTGTACACCTCTGAACACATGCCATTTAATCACAGCAAGTCATCTTCTCCGCAGTTTAATTCTTTCCCCTACAGTGACCAACTGAATTTTTTAGGAATCATTTGCAACTATAGCAGCCAAGATAATCACTCTTACAGTCACCTTTGTAAATTCTGTGATCTGAATCATGCCATAATTTTATTCCACAATTGACCTAGCGTAACTATGCTCAACCCCCTATGCTATACAGACTGCACAGGACTAAAGGAATCTCCACCTGACTGACCCAGAATTTGTATGTATGCCAACAGCTACAAAGCAATGACTACAAATTATTTCCTAGTAAGAAAAATCTAGCAATAAACTGTTTTAAATACATTTAAAATTCATTTAAAGTATTCCTAATCTGCACACGTTAGCACTGTTATTAAAAGACTCCCAATATTCAATTCACAAATTCAAAAACAGAACCAAAAATAAATGTTTAAGTGTTTTTTGTAATAATGTACGAGACACTGAAATATTCAATAGAAAGTAAGCAGTATAAAGAAATATTCAGTACTTTGAGGAAGTCTCAAAAATAGAAAGCTCCCACCCGATGCTGAATAGTTCTGCAATTTTCATAAACCAATCATTAAACAAGTACTACATTACTTCATAAAAAGTTACTCAATCTCCCATTTCATAGTCCAACATTTCAAAAAAAAAAGAAGAAAATGCTTCAATTAAAATGACGAGAGACAGTAATTGACTTTTTCTATACATGTCAAATAAAGGGTAGGAACGCTCTTTACTTCATTAAATATGGGTTTGATCACTGTGAGCATAGAGGAAGGTAGGGGAGTAAGAGCTGCTGCATAACTGTAGGCACTCCGCAAAAGACATCAATGTCTTGGTCTTATCTGCATTGTTTAGAAATTCTTTACACAATTCTCATGATGTTTACTTTGAAGATATACCTTAACTATCAATACAACTCAAGTGTACAACATGTGTTTATGAACATTTCGTATTTGTTTACAGTTCTCAATTATTCTCAAACATTAATAAATTGACATGTGCTCCTCTTCCATCTGTCTGGTAGTTGGTCTTCCATCAGAAGAAACAACTAATGACTGTTTTCCTCTTAAGTTGGACAGTTTCCCCGCTGCTAATTAATTCCAAAGTTGCAAAGCTTAAACTGGTGTATAACATCATAAGCACTGAAACTTCCTATGTCCATTTTGAAGCGATCACGGAATCACTCTGGTTTTAAGGGAGCTCAGGAGCTCATCTACACCAACCTCCTACTCAAACACAGGGTGATGCTAAATTCAGATTAAGTTGGCAGGTCTTTGTCTAGTCTGATTTTTAATACTTCCAAGGACAGAGAGTGATCAACATCTTGGAACAGTGGTTCCAATGTTCAAATGATCCTCAGAGGAAAAACGTTTTCTTACCTACTTTAAACCTCCAATTTTAATTATCATTGTTTCTAGTTCTCCTGCAGTACTTAAGCTTTGTTGTATCATCTCAGGATTCTTATAGGCATGAGAAAAATACTTTTAAATAACTCCTTAGCCATTTTCTCCAAGATGAATCAACCCAGTTCCCATTGCCTCTCCTTACAGGCTATAAGCTCTAGCCCTTGACTTTCTTTCTGATACACTCACTCAAGTTTGTCTCATTTTATTTTGGCAGTATTTCCGATAAGGCCTATCATGGGCTAAGTAAAGAGGAATAATCACTTCTATTGATTTACTGCCTATCCTTCTCTTGGGACAGTCCAATACATCCTCAGCCATCACTGTTAGCAGGATGCACTACTGACATATGACCAGGGCCCTTCAACAGCACTGCTAACCAGAAAGCCAAGCCCTCAGCATTACCACTGCAAGAATTTAGTCTCTGCATGTGTCCTCACTGAATTCCACAAGGTTCCTGTTGTCTCATTCTTTCCTCTTGTCTACATGTCCCAGAATAGAAGCCCTGGCCTTGAACGTATTAACTCCCATTCGAGAGTGATTCCTAAACTTGAAGAGGGTTCAAGTTGCACTGCAGGGCTATTTAATTCTGTTACTGTCCAGAATCATGGCCTATAAATGTTCTTTTTAGATACATAGGTTTGTGGGTAGCTGACCGACTTAGCTGGTCATTATGACTGAAAAACTTGCCTAGTTCCCTGCTTCATCAGTCATTCTTCCCATTCTTCCCTTGTTCTACTCATATGTGCAGAGTCCTGCTCCCTGCCTTGCACCTGTACTGGTACATATTTGAACCTTTATTTACCAGATGTATTACTAAACAGCAGCACCCAGTCCACTTTTGCCAAGTCAGTGAACTGCATTGATTCAGGGAAAGCTCTAACAAGCACCCACAACAGAATTAGCAGAAGCATGCAGCACGAGAGGATCTTCAGAACTTATAGGCTATTACGTTACTTTTTATTAAACAACACTTAGAATATTGAGTCCACACACCAGGGTAATGGGAATGGCCCTTATCCCATTTTGTTTCTCCTTTCAATAGAGTACATCTCTAAAAGCCTCTAGCTCTCCAAGCCATTTGAATAAAAGAGATAAATCATCTTGAATTTATGGATTTTGTAGCCACTAGATTCCAATGATATGCCAGCTTTTTATCTCATGTGGCTCCACTGACTCATTCTTTCATACAGCTCTTTGCCTATTTATTCACTGTCCTCATTCTCAGAAGACAAATATTGCATTGTCTGCTTTTAGTATAAAAATCTGGCCTAGTGGCAAATTAAGTGCAAAAAATCTGGGTATAATTCATGGAAGACAATATTCCTTTACTCATTCTACCTCCAAGACTCCAAGATTTAAACAAGGAAGTATAAATATAAAAAGCTGTAATTATTTTCCAAATACACAATTTCTGATTTCAACTGTAGTTCACCGAAAAGATCATTCAAGACAGTAAAAGATGTGGCTCAATGAAATCGACTCGCACTACTTTGTTCCAATCAATGTCTCACATATACTGAGTAACTTAATAAATTATTACAATACGCACTAACCTCTTTCCTTTATGGCTTCATGTATAGTTAACACCATAGCAACATTATTGGTTTTTTATTAAGTATTGAATTTAAAATTAATAACCTTGTCAATTAAGCACATACCAGTATTCTACAATGATTTTTTTTATAATTGAAAACCCAAAGAAAAAAAACACAGTACATTGCTGTTACTATTATTAGAGCTGCATAAAGTCAAGCAGTACATGTATTAAATTGCAAATTGTGTTAGTTTTCATAATATTGATTTCATTTCTCCTTACTAGTAAACAGACTGAAATATAACTTTTATCAAACTTTTCACTTATCATTTAACAATACATACAAAAAAAAAAAAATTCACAACACCTTAAAGCAATACCTAAATATTAAAAAAAACCCCACTGATATACTTTGTATGTTAGCATGAAATTTTAGTACAAATGACTGTAAGTCCAGGAAAGTTACAAATAATCAATTGAAGTGTATGGATAACACATAAACAGTCCTTGTAAATAAACTGGAGGCATGTAAAACAGCATAAAAACGTAAGTACACCATTACAGCAGAACACCCAAGCTATGAGCCTGCCATAATCACAATAAACACAAAGTTTTACATTTGAATCTTAGAACAGAGCCAGCATTCAACATCATTTTATGTGCTTTTGCAATATAAAACTCAATTATACCACCAACAACGAGCCAATAAACACTATTTTTGTTGACATCACCTTCACAAATCTGTGTTCTTCTCTTTCAAATAAAACTGACTACTTCTGAATCTGGGCAGCTATGCAGAAGTCTGTGTATGTATGTATATACAGTACTATATGTACTGTACAAATATTACAGAATATCCTCCTTACTCTCTACATGACAATTGTTACAGGGAAATGCATTCACTCTATTAAAACAATTGAGATTTAAAAATTATCTCAACTTTACCGCCTATACTAAGAAAAAATACAATATACTAAAAAACAACTGTCTACATCGGACAGAATCTAAAACAATAATAACAAAGTTATTTTTTCTCCTACATCTTATCAGGTCTACAGAAAAACAGTCACAACAACTTTCTTAAAAATCTAAACAACTTAGTTTCGATATTAACTATGCTTCTTTGCTGTGTACATAAATCTAGTCTGCAGAAAACTAATATACTTCAAAATTTTATTTTAAGTGATGAAACAAAATGACTTTCTATTCATTCAAATCCGGGGAAAGCAACAAAATGAACCAGAAGTATTGTATCCTCAAAACCTTCTTTCGGAAGCCCTCTACTGAAAATAACTGCTGATGTCAAAAAGTCTATTTAAATAGCTGCCCTCAAAAGCAAGTTACATAGTGATTTAATAAGAACCTGACAGAGGTAAAAGAACACAAACACAAGCAGCTTGTATGTAATGCTGCGTCACCAACAATACAAAAGTGCTTACATAGTCTGTAAAAGGTTACAGGTAACCTTTTACCTTCAGATAAAAAGGTTACAGTTAATGCTCTAGCATTAACTACTTCACTCCCTCAGTTTCTACTTTAAATGCTATAAAGGCAAGTTTCAAAAAAAATTCAAGTCCCAGACTTTTTTTTTTTTTTTTTTTTTTTTTTTAAATTTTCAGCTCTGGGATTTACTTCAGTTTTTTTCCAAACTGTTCCTCTTCTATTGATGCACACTTTTTTCTTTTCTTTTCTTTTTTAAACGCTGTGAGAACATTTTAGAACAGCACAATAAGACAGAAAAATTTTAACACATTTTCTGCATGCTCTCAATTCTTTAATGTCTACGCTGGGATCTTCAAGAACATTTGCTGATCTTATCTGAGCATCCAAAGTAAAACAGAGAAAGCTATGCTCTACACAGTATTTTTTGCCTCAGGGACAGTTTAGAAAAGTATGTACAAAGTGCCATCTTGCATCATTTCATGAGGCAGAGGGAGGGTACATTATAAATTGAAGCTGGCCATTCAATTTGAGGTTAACTCTATCTTCACTAGAAAAAAAAATACAATTCAGCCACAATGCAAATTAAATTTGATAATACAAAGAGAAGGAACTGAACACAATGAAGTATCTTAAATGGAAAAGCTAAGCAGTTATGCCCTCTGTAAAAGAAACATACTGACTAGTTTCTTTCAAGTGGAGCTAGAACACAGCTCTTGATTAAAAAGAAAGATGATCACCGTCAGTACAGGTGCATCTGAAGGGCTGGTTAGTACTAATAGTACTGGCTGATAGACAGCTGAATCACTGCAGGACTCCCCAGGGCCAAGCAGCCAATACAGTAACTTTACCAATTGGAAATGGTTTCATTCCCAACTCTAGACTGAAGGCAATAGGTCTTAACCTGCCTTCTGTGGACTGATCATCTCCAAAACTGTATTTGTGGAACCTCCTATATACCAGACAGACACGCATCATCAACTCTGGGACTACATCAGCAGAGGACTTGAGCAACACAAGTGAAATTTCAATTTCCCCTTAATACCCCTTGAAGGCAAAAATAGATTGTATCCACAGAGAAGGTTGTGCAAGAACTACAACACATGGTCTGAACCTCATCAGGTACCTACTGGATATTAACCTAACATAAAAATAACATACACTAAAAATGAAATTCCAACAGCCAAGTATGAAAGTTGAAAGAACAACCAAATCTAATTACAGAAAACCTGTAGAAGAAAAACTGTTAAAGATCAAAAATAGAGGTTTTGATCCATTTTCATGAAATGATTAACAGAAACATCCCACTTTTGAGAAGCCCCACTTATTTTGAACCCAACAGCAGCTTAACTAAACATCTCATCCTACAAAGAAAGATCACTGGAGAAAAAAACAAGTGTTAAATTGACTGAGTGCTCGAGTCTGATGATTATGCGTAGAAAAGATAACTAATCACATTTCCATCCTACTACAGTTCTTTCTCCTCCTACAAGCTAGTAAAAAGAATACTTCCAGAGAAATAATAGATTTTCTTTTAAAAGTCTACCACAAAATCAAGGTATCAGACAACATTACTTCAAAGAAATTTTCATTAGGCCTGGATTTACTCTGTTGTTGTTGTTGATTGACAGTATTCTTACAAAGCTAATCATGCTCAAATATTATTTCTAAATTCTACAGATTTTTTTTAAGAAGTCTTTTCTTACTGATGAAACGTCTGTCTGAACAGCACAGTATATAGATAATATCTCTAAGAAGCCATTTTTAAATAACACAAATTTAGAACGACTCACTCATAAAATTATGCTTTTGTTGACTACACAACAGCAATCACAAAAGAAATATTAAATGATCATTTACCATTCTATTACCCCTTGCTCTTCTTTCTCTTTCCCCATTTTTTCCTGGGTGAGGTGGGCAAAGTGAAAGCAAAAGGGAGGAAATTCTGCTCTTATCTGCAGGCAAAGGATCAATCAGAGATAAATGCTAACGACAGACTAATACTTAACTTCTCTGGGTCCCAAAACATCAGTGCCTGAGGTTCCAACTTCTTGATGCCTTTTTTTTCTGTTTGTTTTTTGTTTGTTTGTTTTATTTGTATAACACACTATACAAGACTTCAGAGGCAGCTATTTGACTTATGGCCTATAATAGATTATCTGGAAATGCTTACTACTCTTCAACATGGCAGCAAAATTGAATTTTAATTTCAAGAACACCCTTTGGTCTTATTCTTGTTAAAATAGCTATTGTCATCTGAAGAGTCAAAAAAACTGTAATTACAAAACTTAGACAACACTGACAAAGGTGCCATTTTACTCTCTACACTCAACATCAAACAACAGGCATGGCCAAAGGACAGTCCTGCTTCAACCACATAACCACTTTCAAACATGAATCTAATGCAACTTCAGAAAAAGGAAGAGCTGCACACAAAGGAAAAACTTGTTTTCTACACCTTTAAAAGCTAAACAACAGAAAAACCACAAAATCCAACCAAAGATCGCACCCAAACCTTAAAACAACTCTCCTGTCTCAAATGAAGTCTTCTTTTGGATCAGTAAGATCATTTTATTTCCCTCATGACCATGAAGTAAATAGGCTGAAAGCAAGGCAGGGCTCAAAACACACAACTAGAAAGCCAGGTAGAAAACAATACTGTGAAATTGCACCTTAGTGAAAACACAGGTTAATATTGTACAACTGGGAAATCTGGAAATTAAAAAAATCAAGTATTAAATAAATTTGGTACTTTTAAAACAGAAATATACAGTGTTCAGAAAAGAGATTTTTCTCCATAAGAAGTTAAAACGCAAGTCTAGGATTACTAGCAAAAAAAAAAAAAAGTTGACTTATTAAATCATATGGAATATCTGAAAGTGGATTTCAGAGTTTCTTATTATATCACATAAAATACAGTGGCATCAATGAGAAATGCAAGACTGGAATGCCACTGGGTTAAAAGTCATTTGAAATTAAAAAATGAAGTCTTTTTTTCCAATTACAGGAAACAAAGGTTACACTTCAAGTGTTGGTATATAACAACTGAAATATTAGTGTAAATAAAGAAAAAAGAAAATTACAAGTTAAACATACAATTCAGAGAACACAACCTATTTTTATAATGTGCTTATCCCATAATAAAGTTATTTATTTCAGGCAAAAAATTCTAAAGATTGCTTTAAATGAGAGGCACTGCTTAATCTGCACGTGGGAAAGTTTTCCTGAAATAATTTTCCTAACTTACCTGTATCTTCAATGAATTGCACACATTTTTCAACAAACAGAGGTATGGGTTTCTCAGATGTAACCAGGTCTTGTAGGGGCATTCCAAAGTAATTACTTTCCCAGTTTCTACGGATTGGAGGATTGAATGTCTTAACTTTCTTTTTTTGCTACAATAAAACAGAGTTATTTAAGTAATAATTATTTAAGTAATATTCAAGTAACATTATAACTAACTCAAGCAGAGAATCACACAGCTATCAGACGTAAAAATACCTCTACAGCAAACTAAGCACAAAAGTACTTTTAAAGTAGCATACACTACATAAGCAGCACTCCAACTATTTCTAAAATATTTAGTCATCTTTGCATCATACATAATAACTTCCAGCATGACTCACAGAAGAATCTACATGAAGTACAAATTGGTCACAGCAGTGCAATGTTTCCTATCACCAGAGAACGTCCTCTGTATGCCTTTCAAAGGTAGTAAATAATCTTTATATTGCAACCATTCTACAGGTGTAATGTCACAGAACATGTAACAATAAATCGCAGAGTAAGATTTGCAGGTACTAGCATAAACACGACAGTTGCAGTGAGGTACTACTAAAGGCAAACATTTTTTGTGAAAAGGAGGTTTGCTCTCAACCAAATACATTACAAATATGAACAAGAGAATCAAGATTTGTTGCCTGTTTTCTCCACAGACCCCTCCAACCTCCTGCTGAAGGAAATTTTCACAATTTAACTAATAAATCCACTTTTAATGATCCAAATTGTTATACGATATCAGATACCATGTTTCATTTCTGAGTGTTAAGATATTCAGAGATGGTCATATAAAAGTGGCTGTGCTATATGGGAACTGAAATATCATCATCATCATCATCATCTCTAGCATTCTATTTTAGAAGTTTATGCACAGTAAAAACAGCAGTAAAAGCAGCTATGCTTTCATTTAAAAGCTGTGACTTGAGTATTTTCTTTTTCTCCACTTAACATGGAATACTAATCAAGATTTAAATTTAATAAGAAAGTTTCCGGTACGTTATAACTTACAGTAAGACTGTATCTTATGTAACCAGTGACATAAAATACACCACCATTTTGCTTCTAGGTTTAAAACTTATAAAATTCTCAAATTTCCCCCATTTTGGAAAACCACTGGACTTTTATACCATCAAATGAACATGAAATTAAGATTATGTAAGGCATCAGTAAAGTTACAGTAGCAATTTTATCAGCTTGTTCCCATTACGTATCAATTTCCTCTCTACGCTGTCAAATATATGGATTAAAGTATCTTTCATCATTTCCCTGCCTTTTGATGCAGTGAACAGGCAAAAATCTCCAAATGAATTCATTCTGCAAATAGCACATTCTACATAATGTCCATAGTAATATAGCTGCAAATTAATAACGCAACTTTAAAGTAATAAACATCAGTTATTTCCTGATTTGAGATGTTCATACTTCCCACAGGTTGCACATCTAGTTTCCTTAAGCGAGGAACTTCTCAATAGAAACACGTTATTGGGCCAACGGCTTCATTTTTGTTGAACTGTCCAAGTGACTTCAGAAAAAGAAGAGGTCTTATTTCCACAATTTTCTAGCTTTATTTCTATCTTCATTAAAAGCTCATTTTAATCCCTTTTCTCAACTCTGAGGAAAAAGCAGTCAGCTTTTCTGATCCATCAATCTTATCATGGAACTTTTATATCAGCCAGTCACTAGCACGTATTTTTCTGTGTAAAATCAATTTCTAAAAGCTTTCAAATGTGAGAACATTAGAACAAAAATAAAGATTAAACTACTCAGTTAGTTAAACCTTAGAAAACTTGAATCATTTCTAACATTTTCAGATTTTGGTAGTGAGATTATGATTCTGTCATTCACTTCTAGTTCAGCAGATATTTCAGCCAAATCCATCCCCCACCACAGTACAGCAGTCACCTCATTCTGAATGCAGTGAGCACTATGGTAGGTATGGTCAGACTGTTTTGCACGCTTCTCCTAAATCACAATAAAAAAGAACAACCAGGTACCAAGTCAGATAAGATGAGCACTAGGAGAAAACTGTTAAGCTAACGCTAGGAAAAAAACCTCAAAACTGTTGTTTCATATGCCATTGTTTAATGTTAATAATTAAAACACCACATAAGCCCAACACCATAAAGCTGACATCCTCTGTTTTTGTGTAAATTTGATTTTTTTATAATTTGTTTATATATGAGTTTTACACCATCTCCATCATGAGTTTCTATCACTTGCTGCTTGCCAACGGCCTACCAAGACAGCAGGACAGCACAGTTCACTCTCTAAAAGAGGTTAATGCCAAACCCCAAGCAGATCCTTTTATTTCTGCAAGATTCCAACTCCAGGAATTCCAAACTCTCCTTAGGTTGCTGACACCAAAACTGTTTAAGGACAATACTGCTTCAATTGCAGTAGTTTAATTACAGAAACAAGCATGTTCCAAAAGATTACTTGAAGTCCTCCCAACAGAAGACAAGCTGAACATGAAAATATTTATTCTAGCACTACACAGCATCCAATTCTCAATGTCCAGGTTAGAATTATTGTTATAAAAAAGCATTAAAAAAATCAAAACATAAGTTTAAAATATAGGCAGGATTAATCCTCTTGACAGTAGGTTCCAGAGAACTAGCTCAGTATTCTCATCTTCTAGTGTAACTAGTCTGAGGTATCAGCTAATTGTGAATCTTGAAAGTATAATGAAACAATCTGCCTAAACCTATCCATCAAACTCCTTTTGTTTAAGGGCAGTATTCAGTCCTCTATGCCCAAGTGGGACTTTTTTTTTTTTTTTCTTCCCTTCTCACCTCCTTCCCACCAGAATCCCATCATCATTTGTTAATCCAAGTGGAAATTCAAACACTTTTCCTCTACCTCCCACACACTACACTACTACTTTCAATGCAAAGGAAATTTTCTGCCTGCTTCATTTGCAGTAATGCCCTGAAGTCATAGAGGGCAGAGTCAGTATTTTCAAAACTATTAGAATAGTTCATGAAACCAGGTACCACAAGCAGCATCTTACAGGCTTAAAGTATTAACAACAGAAATAATAATAATTTATGGCAAGCTCTTCAGAAACTATACAACACATGAATAATGCAGATGACAGTCTTTTACATGCCCTTTCTCCTTCTCATGCCTTTTGCCATTTTTTGAGTTAAAGCTTGTAATACTGAGTTTTAAGCTACAGAAGCTCTAAAAGACATACGGCTCCAAACATGCATTTTAACAGTGGTGCATTTGAACAGATTAAAACTGGAAGTACAGACTTGGATCTTTCTTCTCAAGGAGCAAAAAATAAAATCAATATTTCATTACACATTCCAGTCTGAAGTAGACTGTAGTTTGCTATACCAACCACTGAATTTACACAAATATAGTTGAGAAGATCAACTTAAATTTTTGCTTTGTCACAAGTTTACCATAGTCTTACTAAAACTGAGATCAAGATATACGGGCTATTTTCTGACTCTTTTCTGTAACAGTTTCAACACAAAATTCCATATAGTTTTGAAATTATTATAATGAGAACTAACAAGTTTAAACATGGTACATAGATGTCAAACCTGTGTATCACCAGAGTAGGATATGTAAGAACTCATCTAGATGTAACTGGAATTTTCTTGTTGAAATACCACGTTTTCAGATGAATATAATAAGGCATCTTACAATCAGCACACGGTGAAAAAGAAGGTAACACACAACCCTCTTTGTTCAACACTCCTTGTAAAACAAGCTTACAACACAGTGTTTTAAAGTGCTATTTTTCAAATCTGATTGATCGATATAGTTGGCAACTCCAGATACACAAAAAAATAAAAATAAAAATAAAAAAAAAGGAACAAAACATTAACTGACCCTGGATAATAAGAATATTGACTAGTGGTCAAAGAAAACGTGGTTCATTTCCTATTGTTTACAAGATCTCTGTAGTTAGGATTTGGTTTCAGAAGAGCTTCAATTAATTTGATCCATAGAATAAAGTGAAATCTACTCATTCTAGTTTTGTTCATACATTTACAAAATAACTATCTCGTGAAAATTAATATTTGCAAATATTAATTGCAAGGTAACAAGGCAAAAAGCCTGCAGAATTTCAAGATGAGAATTTGTCTTCCCATTCACAGAAATTTACTCAGGATATATGCTGTTCCTGATACACTGTGGAAGAGAAAAAAACAAACCCAAAGACAAAGACACCTCATGAGAGGAAAAAAGAATACAGCCTAAATTAGGTATCAAATTTCAGAGGATTCACAAAGGTAGGTGTGCTAAACAAGATGGGTGAATTTTTAAGATTCATTCACTTCACAGTAACGATAAATATAGTAAGGGCATTAACTGCAACACACAGCTATAGGTTTCCATACCAGAAAGGCTTCCTGCCTGAAGCTAGGAGTACTAAATTGAGACTAGAGTCCATCTAATTAATTTAAATGATTTAATTGACAAATAGTCACAATATGTAATAATTAATATTGATAATTTGATATATTTAAAAAATATACAGAGGTTTGGGCCTTACATATTTATGGTATCAACGTATAAACATCCTAACTACTGCAGTTTGGGATTATAGTGTGTATGAAGTTCCTTCTGTTTGAGAAGCAGGAAGTCTTCCTGTAGCATCTAGAAATGCTCACTTCGCTTTCAGGTCTTGACATTTTCTACTTTTTCTCTGTGTTGTTCCATTCCTCCAAACTCATCAAGTTGAACTGAATGCAATTACATTATTATACGGCCTGCAAGACTGCTGCTTCTCAAGAGACTGGTGTGGATCAACACACAGTACCACACCTCAATATTAGAGCATGTTAATTGAGGTAAGCGTACACTTGAGTTCCTACTTGTGTTATTTGAAAGAGATGAATGAGCACAGATGCATCTCAGCTGGAGAGGTCTCACTAGGCAAGGTAAAAAACAACCAAGGCAAAGCTGCATAAAAAACTGTGTGCGCTTGAAAGCTTGCTTTCAAGCACAGCATTACCTCACGCATTAGGTGCAGACACAACTCCACATCAACCTGGCCAAAAGGTCCTTTGACTCTGAAAACCAGTCCATTTTCATTTTTTTCTTCTTTCCCTTTCTTCATTTTATCTTTATTCATAATTTAATTATATCTTTATATCTTATATATTATTATATATCTTATATATATATAAGATATATATATATATATATATATACATTATATATCTTATATATTATATTATATCTTATAATTTAATTATATCTTTATTCATTCTATCTATAAGGTTAACAGACTGCTTGTTAGCAATATATACAAGGCTACAGAACAATTATTTTCAGAATGTTTAGAGTCATGGTAATATGTAATAAAATTACATACGTAATATAATAAGATGAAGGTGATTTTACCTTAAATTAATTTACAATAGACTGATCCAACCTTCTCCATTGAAAATACATTCACTTTTCTCGAGGCAAAGAAAACACAGTTATCGGGTAGTTTTACCAACCTGGACTCTAGTAAGGCATTCTATACTGATATGAAATTATTGTGACAAATACAATAACGGAAACAGAACAATATTAAGTAAGATGAAGATCATAGTTTAATAGAAAAATCATGCACTGGAAAACTACTATCTGTACTATATATAGGAATACAGTAGTTGGAAATTACCAAGGACAAGAATGGGCCTACAGGTACTAAAGTAACAGTAACTGCAACGAAAAAAGTGGGTGCAACTCAAAAAATACAAAAGCTGTGTTGCAATACTGAACATAGTTTGAGTCATCCTTATTCAAAAACATAAGCTCATAGGAATTACCAAAACTTCACCTTCTAAAACTCAGGTCAAGAAGTAAGAAGCAGCCACCTCTTGCTTACTTGGTTTGGAGGCAGCAGATCAGAAAAGGAAAAAAAAAAAAGAAAAAAAAATCAGAAAGGTTACCACAAGAAAAGGTGAAAACTAGAAATTGCAGAAGGGTTCCTTACCAGCAGAATGATAACAAAAGTTCTGGAGTTCTACAGAAAAGTGACAATGAGGGGAAAGAAAGTCTTCAGATGGATTATTTCCACAGTAACTGAAAACAAAGCTCAGTTCCTTGAGTTCTGACTACTGGCATACAGAAATGAGACTGAGAACACAAACGCTTAACAGCATTAGGTGCAGCATCAATGGACAAAAAATTCAGACTAAAGTACACTCAGCTTTATTGGTCTCTGTCTTAAAATCTTTAATTTCCTTTGGTAGCAAGCAGTGTTAGAGGATATTGCAAGTAACATTATCTGCTTGCCACAGATTTGTCATCATTATACTTTCCAAAGTAAAACATTCTAATTTATGTTTCCAAACAGCAATAAGTATAGCAATATCAAATATTTATTTCTGTCCTTGATAACATCTCAAGTTCAGAATAAATGTTTTAAGTTTGGTACAAATGCAACAAGTGCCAGATTCTGCACTTGGCACACAGCAACCCTGGCTGTATAAGTCAGACTGGGACTAGTTGTACAGACTGGGGATGAGAGGCAGCCCTGCGGAAAAGGTCTGGGGACTGACTGACAGTAATTCAATCCGAACCATCAGTGTGCTGTGGCAGTGCAAAGGGCCAACCATACCCTGCGATGTACCAGACCCAGCGCTGCCACCAGGTGAGGGATTGCCCCACACTGCTCCACACTGTGAGCCCTTACCTCACAGCTTGTAGGTGCCACAACATAAGAAGGACATAAAACTATTAGAAAGCCCAAGGGAGGGCTACAAAGATGATCAAGGGTCTAAACGGCAAAACCGATGAGAAGCAGCTGAGGTCCCTTGGTTTGTTCAGTGCAGAGTAGAGGACGCTGAAAGGAGGCTTCATGGTGGCCTACAGCTCCTCAGAGCAAGTGGAGGGGCTGCACTGAGCTCTGCTCTCTGTGACAGTGACAGGGCCTGAGGGAACAGCGTGGCGCTCCATCAGAAGAGGGTCAAAGTGAGTGTTAGGAAAAGGCTCTGCACCAGAGGGCAGCCAGGGATGGAACAGGACCCCCAGGGCAAGTGGACACAGCCCAAAGCCGCCAGAGTTCAAGGAGCATTTGGACAACACTTTCAAACATAGCGCTTGGATTTTGGATGGTCCTAAGCAGAGTCCATACTTGGTTTCATAATCACTGCATCCCCTCACCAACTCAGGCTGTTCTGTGGTAGAAGGTTTCAGAATAGAACTAAGGCTGGAAAAACATCAGTTGTTTTCCCTATTGTTTGCCAAAACTCCTTTCCTCCTTCCTATCCCTGCAGATGTAATCTTTGACAATGAGGACCTTAGACTTAACAGGTTGGGTTTTTGTTCTGAATTGAAACAAATTCATTTTGTTTAAAAAATATTTATATCTTAGTCTAACTACAGTTATAGCAAAAATAGCTACACTTTAACTTATGTTACCATTACATACAGCTGAACAGCGCAGAAGTATCAGTAAGAGATTTCAGAAATATTCAGGAAGTAGAACAAAACTGTAAAACATTTTTTTCACATTCATGAGGCCATTTTTTTTCAAAAAAAGCAAGTAATCTGTAAAGAGTTGACATTAATAACCCTTTTATGATCTACAAAGCACAAGAAGGAAAGGAAAACATTATCGGAATAATTCTTCCAGTACTTCTGGCTGTTCATGTAATACAACGCACAGAAAACACCGTAAGTTGCAAAATAAATAAAACTGTGCACCTCTTGCAGAAAAAAAAAAAAAAAAAAATGGGGGGGGGGGGGGAAGAAACTACTCACAAAGAAAAACATAGGAGTATATCACTTACAAACTGAAGTGACTTACCCACATGAAGTGGAACTACTTTTCAACATAATGCAAATCAACACAACATACAAAAAAAAAACCACCACTACTTATTAAAAGAACTAGGCATTCAACATTCTTAGACTTTCTGAATATTTACGAGCAACTTACATTGCAAGATAAATTTGCTTTCTTCATCATTCCAATTATTTCTGTTTCTGCTATTAAACATGGGAGCAATAGCCCTGGACCATAAATTTCAATTTCAGAAAAAAAGCAAGAGGTAGGCTACAGAAAACTTGAAACTACTCTTGTAGTAGCCTTATCCACTACAAAGAAAGTTACAACAGTCTGAAACTTCTGACTACACATGCTCCTGAACAGGCTAAAACAACAGCAGAGGCCTTGGTAAAGACAGCAGGGGAGCTGCTGACACAACGAGAGGAAGAGAAGACTGTATGACATCCAGTCTACACAGCTTCAAGATAAATATCCACCTTGAAAGAACTTTCTCTCAACACAGCTGAGACAGGAGTATGAACGCTGTATTTCAATTTCTATGGAGTAAGATAACTTCAATCAGAAGTATATAACTGTTGGTTTTTTTTTAATTTTGTTTCCCCCTAAAAAAAGGTATCTTCGAAGTATTTTTAACCACATGAGTTTATAATCACAAGGTAACAATATTTACGCTCATTAGGAAGCCTTAAGAAAATACAGTACCCTTTAAATCAGTCATGTAATTCAAATCACAGCTGCATACTAAGAGCAAATTCAGAACTTACATGATCAGCAAAATTTAACTCCACATCCTATTCGAACTAAACTTCTTTTTCTGTATGCTATTCCAGTAGTCAGATATAAGCTAATAGGAACATTTTTTAAATGTTAATATTTAAAATGTTCCTATCAAAGACAGTATTAAGAACAACTTATTCTGTGACAAGAAAGAATATATTTAACTGATATGTAATGTTAAACAGAAACTACTTGCAAGGCCGTAACTGCTTACCTAAAATTATAATCTAACCTATAACAAGTATAAATACAGTACCTATAATCACAACACAACCTGAAAATAAACTTTAAAAAAAAAAAAAAAAAGTAAAACAAAAAGTAAACAACAAAGTTCAAAATAGAATAGGCATTTTTCAAGGAGAATATCAATTATTTAGAAGCTTACACTAGGTGGGCATTTTGTTCCCTTTATTTTAATAGAAAATTATACAGGTTGATTACTTGTTTGCATACACTAGGAAACCTCAGTGATCAGTAAAACCACTATAAAAAGTTCCTTTTTCGTACTTTTAAAAAGAGTTCCACATTCCCAGCAAGCAACTGAGAGTGAAAAAGAAACCACTCCTTTCATTCACCAGTCCTTAACATCATTCCAACAGCCAGAACTGCAAGAACTGAAACAACCAGTTCTACCCCTGCATTCATAAAGTAGGTTTTGTTGGTTTTTTTTGTTTGTTTTTGTTTTGTTTTGTTTTAAGCAGATATTGTGATTAACAAGGAAGGATTTGTAGACTAAATTCTGCCTCCATTTACGTGTATAGAAGGAAGTGAAACTGCACAGGTACATACAGATATGAAAAGAACTAAAACTTGTCAAACAACCGATTAGGCAGACAACCCATCTCATTCCTCAAGTCTGCTGGAAAAATGTTGGACAAAATGAAACAATACTAGTTAAAAATTTTTACAGCATATTTTTCAAATGAATACTCTTGCATATTTTGATTTCCCCCTCCTTATAATACACTAGATACATAAAAAAGCCAATAATGTATACATGTGGCTCACATCACAAATAACTGACTTACCTTCTTATCTTCTTTCACTTTTTGAGTTTTCTTTTTTATTTTTTTATCATCCAATTCTTGATCTGATGTAATAGCAGGGTTATCTATGCCACCCTTCCACGTTTCAACAGGTGAAAGAAGTGGGTCTTCTTCACTACCACGATGCCTGCCTTTTCTTTTAGCTTTAGAGGTGGTAAAAGCTTCATCATCACTCGCATCTGAATGCGTTCTCCTATAGTAAGACTTAGCTTTGCTGAACAGTGTCTTAGACTTGTATTTGTACTTTGAAGGTCTTCTTTCCCCATGACTTTTAGACATTCTGTCAGAAAATCCATTCTCTTCATCACCCTGGGCATTTATAGGCATTGAGTTTCGAACTTTAATAACACGATTCTGACTATCATCTGGAACTGCGTAGATATCATCTGCAAAGCCTTTATGTTTGAAAATAGTGTCAATAGGTTCAGCATAATTGTCAGATTGGTCTACATCTTCCGGGGGTGCTACAGGCACTCGAGAAGGTTGTTTCCTTGGGTTTTTACCAATACCTGCCTCTATTGTTTTCAGAAGGTTAGGATCCAGTTTTTTCACATTTGTTCGTGGAACAAGGGGTTTCGGTTTTATTGGAGGAGGCACTTTATGGTTGCGTTCATGGTCGTGACAGTTGAGAGGTGTACTGTGGACAGGATACTCATTTCCTTCCAAGTCCAATCGGTACTTTGAACGGTCACTAGGGGTCGGGAGTAACCTTACATCATCACCAATTGGACTGTATGGGGGCGGTCCCTCAGCATCATCCTCTGAATCTGGATAATTATAGTCAAGGGAACCTCCTCTAGGAGACCTTGAAAAAACATCTTCACTTGTATGCGTTGTTTCCCTTGTGCTGTCTGACATATAGGAACTTTCAATCATGTTTTTCTTCTCTAATACATCACTGAAGAATAACGTGAAGACCTCTGTTTGACGATGATATTGAGATAACGAATATAAAGCTGTAAACTTCGCAGTAATCTCTGTTGCTATGTGTTCTCCTTCAGTCATGAGCTCCTTGATTGCTTCATTCTCAAAAAAGTCTGCCTGGCTATCCGTAACAGCCACCAATTGGACAGGAATCGTATCCTGAACTTCAGAAAGAAATGCCCGAAGCATCCCCATGGATGCCTTCCGTTTTGCAGAGTAAACCAGTATATATCCATGAACAAGTTCATCCTTCCTCACACCAATTGAAGAATGGTATGATAATATAGTTATTTGTATCCTACGCCTCTTTTCACCTATAATTTTATCAAGCATCACAGAATTGCTTTGGCCAGCCTGAGCAGCACTACAGGAGTGAGAGTCAAGGAAAGGTGAAAGAATGAGATCTACACTGAATGGATCACCACACATAGCACACATGACAATTCTTAGGTCAGCTTCTGACAGATCTTTAATGGTGGGAACGGGACTCACAACATCAAAGTGGTGTTTAACTGCTTCCAGTACTCCCCTTAGAGCTTGTTTTATTTGGGTCTCATTAAATTTGCGTGGATATGTACCAGCAGGCACATCTACAAAAGGACATTGTAATTTGTTGGCCAACTGCTGTCCCTGATGTCTCAGAATAGGCAGGTTCTTGCTAACACTGTCCCTCTGATTAGCCAGTATTAATGTAAATGGAAGATTGGCCATATATTTGTCTCTCCTTATCTGAGATGCTTCAGCTCTTATTTTTGCAATGCAATCCCCAATAAAATTCAGTGATTCAATAGAGTTAAACACACAAAAACAACCATGTGGTTTGAAGGTAGAGGTCCACAACTGAGTCAACAGATATGGGGATTTCGCATCAACTGGCCTAAGATCTAGCTCATATATTTTTCCATCTAATGCATATTCATCATCAGTGGACTGTGTCCGAATTTCATTTGCTAACTCTTGTGCAAGGCCATCTTTGCCCAAAATGAAAAGATTAACTTTATCTATGTTGGCACTATCGTGGTATAAATTTGAACGACCATGGTCTAATTGCAAGAGACTGTTGGCAAGTAACTGTTCTACTTTAATGTCCATGCAATTTTGGCCACTGAGACAAGTTTCTTTAGTTGGATGATAAACAAATCCTATGTGTTTGAGAAGAAGAGATTCTCTATCAGGTGCAAGTTTCTGCAAAGCTTTGTATCTAGGCTCTTCACTCAAAACTGCATGAATTTCACTCATCTTATCGGAACTTGGTGTTGCATTAAGATCCAGGTCATAAAATAGCTCTGAATGTTCAAAAAGCATTTCCTGAAACTCCTCTTTGGCTTTTTCAACAATCTCCCTCTGATGCCTACCATACACTTCCTTACTATCTGCATCAGTGATGTATTTGAACGCCTCATCCTCCATAACAAAACATATAACTTCTTCCCATGGCTGTCCGGGTGAAATGAACTGGATTTTCTCAAGAGTTTTTTTGAATTTCTCCTTCATTTCAATCCTCCTCTTTTCAGATATAAGATGCTGCACATGATTTTGATAAACTTTTTCTGCCTCTAGTGTAGTGAGAAGGTCAAATGGAATCCTTCTGTCATTCACTTTATCTATATGGTCAGTTTCATCCCAGGGTGTTTTTTCAAGCACTACAAAACAGGAATGGAAGTCAGGCCTTTTCTCCATTAATTTCAATGCTTCTGACCAGCTCAAATGTTCAATCTCATCTAGATTTGACAGAAGAGTATTAAGAGCTCTCGGCAATGCATTAATGTATTCTTCTTTTCTTTTTCTAATATGTTCCTGTTTAAGCTGCTCTATGTGTTTTGAAAATGTATTTTTGGCCTTTTTTGTTCCTTCCAAATTTATGTACTCTTCATAATCAGGGTGGTTTTTCAGTTTATTACTAACTGTCTTCCAAGTAGCATGATAGTCTCTCACAGTTTGGACAAGTTTTTCAAACTTGTCTGTTGCTGTAACAACTAGCTGTCTTTGAGTTTTGTAGGCATCCAAGTAGGGGATTATTTTAGGTTTACCGCGAGTTTTATCCATCATTTGTACCAGGGCAGTAAAACAGGTTTCAACATTGACATTGAATCTTGCTGATGTTTCCACTACCACGAGGTTCTTCTTGTTAGAAGCAAATGCCTGAACCTCTCGTAGATAATGATCCACACATTCATCACATTTTGTTGCTGCTATTATTATGGGTTTCTTAGATTTTGATAACTGAATATAGAGATTATTCACAAATTTAAGTTGATCATCAAACTTCCTATTACATCCTTGGCTGACATCAATGCACAGTAAAAATCCATCAATACTCAATTTCCCTTCAGGCATCTGTTTTTGCTCAAAGTCTTGCTCCAAGCCCAGCTGATCTGTGCAAATGTACATTAGTTTTTCTGCTGACTGCAGTTTGGAGGCAGCTGCACGTTTTATGTATGGTTGTAAGTTCGTACTCCGATGAGGCAAGAAAGTCTGATCATCAATGAACTCAGTCTGTTCAATTACATGAATTCTGCAGTCAATTCCATCCTCCCCACTTTGCGTTACGTCACCCCAGTACAAAAAGTGATCATTGTTAACAACTCTTCCTCCAAAGTCAATTGTGCTAAGCACAGAGGTATGCTCAGGATAATATTCATCTGCTTTTGAACGAACGAATCTATTGCACAAACACGACTTCCCAACTCCACAATTACCTTTATCCTTTTCAGTTCCAGACAGTCCAACAACACTAACAGCATAAGACGGGGGACGTGGCTCTTTGTTTTTTGCCATCATAACTTTCCACTCATCATTTGGCAATTAGTAAGGTAACTGTATGTGGTTTTCATTCTGGAAATGTTCCTACAAGTTTAAATTGTATATCCACAGTTACACAGACGGCTTTCAACTGCTCTTGCTTCAGCTTGTCTTTGAGAACTCAGAAACTCAGAATGAAGAAGAATCATCTTCCTAAAGGAAAAAAAAAAAAAAAAAAAAAGGAAAAAAATTAGAGATTTCTATAATTCTCAAGGGAAAAGAGATTTTAAAAGCAATATTGCTTGTTTACCCTGAAATTATTTTCTCTGTACATGAATGCTTCACAACTACTTTAAATGAGATCTTGAGCTCCTAATTTATTCTTATTAATCTCATTTATATCAAAGATTTAAAAATGAACAGGTTTTAGACACAGTTCAGTAACAGTTCATCATCTATTTGAATAGGCGATCAGAATACAGCTGAAAAAAACAAGTGAGTGCTTTCTTGCACAACTTACAGGTACAAAGCAGCATTTTCTGCTTTATCAGAATTTTTCTTATTACTTGAGATAAGGCACAAGTCAAGTCTTATGGTGGCTGGCTCCCACTACGGACAAATACATTACAGTAACAAATCCAGAGAAATATTCACACACATATACTTTCATTTATGCTCGCATTTTCTCTAAATGGCAGGCTTACTTGCATGAATAATATTAACATTGTGTACATTTGTGAATCTGACTTTTAGTTTTCAGTAAAGACACTTTCTGAAGCTGTAAAATCGAGAAGTTGACAATGCATCTCAGTTACCACCTATCTGCAAAAGTAAACTATCTGCATGCTAACAGTAAACTGCCTTTAAGGAGAAACTTCTAAATTCTACTGAAAAAAAATGTGAACACTGGTATACAGACACTGACACAAAGATAAGACTTAATTCTGAGGTTTTAAAAAACATAATGTATATCCTTCTGTCTCCTGGAAATTAAAAAAACAAAACACCACAGAATAACTTCAAATAGAAACTCAATAAACACAAAGTTCCACAGAATTATTATAAGGATCCATCTTGTATAATGAATAACACTATCAGTTATTAATCAGAAGATGTTTCTTATGTACATACTTCAAATTGAGAGATATTTATTATTTTAGAAACAACTGCACTGTGCAGAAAACAGAACAAACAAAAGAAGACTGAATGGCCAGACTCAGCAGGTTGTCATCATGAACATGAAGCCTAGTTGGGGCCACAAACTGGAAGAGCACCCCAGGAGTTAATACTGTGCCTAGTACAGTTCTGTATCTTCTGTAATGATTTCAATGATGGGGCACAGAGTACTCTCAGCAAGTTTGCAGACCATATAAAACTGGGAGGAAAGGCTGATTCATCACAAGTTTAGATTGTCTTACAAAGGGACCTTTTGGAGAAAAAGGCTGACAGGAACCCCGTGCAGTTCAACAAGGAGAAGTGCAAATTCCAGCATTTAGAGAAAAACAATTGCATATATAAATATATGCTTGAAGCCACCCGTATGGAAAGTAGCTTCACAAATGCGGACCTGAGGATCCTGGTGGGCAGCAAGTTATAAGTCATACTGTGGCCTTGCAGCAAAGAAAGCTAACGGTATTTTAGGCTGCATTAGGAGGAGATCACAAGCATACCAAAAGAGTTCGTCTTTCCCATCTATTTCAGCACTGGTGAGGCCACACCTGCAGTACAATACAATATACAGTATGCAGTAAGATGCAGACACACTGTAGAACACCGAGTGAAAGGCAACCACACTCACTGGGGGATTAAAACATCTCTCATTCTCTCACATAAGCAAAGGCTAAAGTTGTTTAACCTTGAGGGATCTCATAAATATATATAAGTTTTGGAGGGAATGTATAAAGAAGGCAGAGACAGATTCTTTCCAGTAATAGTGAATGAGAGAAGAGGCAACGGGCACAAACTGAAACACAGCAGATTCCATACGAACATTTAAAATTTATTTTTATTTAAAGAAAAAAAAAATGCAAGTGACTCAGCACTGAAATAGGTTGCCCAGAGAGACTGTGGAACTGTCCCCACTTGTGTATATTCAAAAGCCACTTGTACACAGACCTGGGCCACTCCCTCTACGTGGCCCCACTTGAGCAGCGACTGAATCAGATGGACTCAGAGGTCCCTGCTAACTTCAACCATTTTGTGAAAATACGTTCATAACATTAGTTGTGGTAGAAAAATGTTAATAATGGATTTTCTAATCAAGAGAATGGAAAAATAAAAGTAATCACATGACATTGTATAGAATACACAGATTATTTATTTGCTTTTGTATTTCTAGAAGTATGTTCCTTCAAACACTGTAAATTACCTAAATACATAAATAAACCATATAAGAATAGATATGACGAGTCCTAGCACTAGAATCTTCATCTCAGTATCTCAGTTTTATTTATTATGTTGTCATTCCTAGCAAAAAAATTGTTGAGAATGCTGCTGTAGTAACTCCCTCTGGTATGAAAAAGAAGAAATAAGTAAGCTTTTGATTTTTTTTTTTTTTGGGGGGGGGGGGGGCGTGGGCTGCATGCAGCCATGAATTTGACTTGATCCTCATGATATTCAGTATACAGTGAATCCAAGATCTGTCACACAATATGCTCCCAAAATCTGCCTCAAAAACTAATTCACAAATGTTAGATCATATGAAGTATTATTAAAACCATTAAGAAGTTTATTAAAAAAGTATTTGTATCACATTAAAATAAAAGACAGAAGTTCCAAAACCTCTAACATACTAGCCATACAAAATTAATGCTTCATCAGAGTCTTCCACTTAGAAATAGAAATCTGAAGGTCTGATCAGAAGCACAGTATCTACAGTATCTATAATCATCTTTATAATACAGCTCATTGACCACAATATAGAATACATTTTTTAAAAAATTAATAAAAAGCTTTCAGTTATAAAAACAGTGAAGTACCTTTTTAAGGAAGAATAAACTATGAAGGAAAGGGAAATAAAGTCAGTAATTTTTATACTTAGCTTTTAAATTGCAAGAAGTAAAACTTTTATGCAGCTTTTTAGGAATTTGTTTTGTTTTTTTAAAAAAATGACTCAAGACATTCAGAAAGAGAATTCTTTTGCTTTTTACTTTTTCTGCTGTATTTTTATGTTCTTCAACACAAAATTTAGAGCTAGAAAAAAATGGCTCTGCAAACACAATCACTTAATGAAAGTAAATCCTTCACAAACAGAGTTTATACTAGCACACATAAACCAACCCAGTGTTTTCTAAAGCAAACCTTACCATTGTAGCATCATTTAAACCACCAGAAAGAGAAGTTTAGTTACCACTTCCACTATAAAAATGTTTTCTATTTAACACAGCACAATACACATTTGATGTGAACTAAACAGAGATCTTCCTTCGCAAGATTGTTTCATTTAATCAGGAAGACGCTGTCAATTTGCAACTAGATTACAAGACTCAATCAATACTTTCAGATTACCTGCACCTCCACATAGCAAATGTTCTTCCTCCTCCAGCAATAAATGTTTCATCTAATCAATATATTTTTAAGAGACTAAGTACTAAGAGTAAGGTGAAACGGAACACTTACAAGGAAAAACAAAGAAACTAGTCTCTCACAAAATTTTTGACATTGAAGACTTTCAAAACAGCGCGAGTTGGATCACTTAAGATATCTAAAAAACAGTTTTTGTTTTCATTTCCATTTTACACTGATTGTACACTGCAAATTCACAGAATGAAATTTATTTTCATTAAGCAATAAATATGGTAGAAGCTTATTTAATATGCAATCATCATTACGTTGCTGCCTAAATGGAAGATTTTTATTAGTAGTACATTAATATTTTAAATGTCCAGTATAGTTCTGTGTAGTTTTAAAACTTACACAGTAAGTAAGGTACTTTCATTATCTTATTTGAATCTGCCTATTTCTAGTATAACAAACTGAAAACATTCCAAGTTCCATACTAAAGTTTTGTTACAGACTCAAAGGAGGGGTTGTTTTCTGCAAGTTATTTTGTCTTTGAATTGAAAATAATAGAGCACTTCTATGTGTAAACAGAAGGATTTTGAAGAACTGAAGTGTATGACATCACTGCAGGAAGAATCTCTGACCTGACAATTGTGTCATAAGACCATCTCTCTACAGACTTTCAGATTTCGTGGCACAATTACAAAGAAAATAAGGTGTATCACCTTGTATTTACTCATCCACCTGCCCCCCTTAAATAAAAGATTACAAAGACCTAAAGCCTGAACTTACTGTAAGAAAAACAAGGTGCAAAGCAAAATGATTATCCTGCTGTGATCTTTCTGCAGTGATGTCACCACATTTAAACAGCGACCTTCAGTAAGTCCTTCCCTAAGGGATCTGAAAACAAAGGTAAGATTTATCAACAATTTCAAAATTATGAAAGAAGCAGCTGCAATCAGAAAAGGTGTAACTCTTAAGCTGTGTGTGAAAATTGTTTCCCCCATTTTAAATCTATAAACTTAATTCACAACTCAGAGCCCAAGCTGGATCTTCCCCTTAATTTAAATCCTCTAAACACAGCTATTAATACTTGGAACAGACAGAAGACATAATTCTTCCTAAGTAACTGTGATTTCAGAAGTGCAAGGTGGTATTTCAACAACATTTAGGTTGCAAAAGCCTCTAAGTGAATACATTACCTCAGACAATATATAAAGTAGGTAATAATAAAAAAAAAAAATCCAAATTACTTGCAGACGAATTTGCAACTCTGAAAGACCTGGAATAATTTTGGAAGATGAACTTGAAATAACCAGTTAAGTAGAAAATACATAAAATGAATGCCTAGATAAATATATGAATCCTTTTACTAAAAACAGTACAATCTACATAAAAAATCCTCTCACCTGTAATAAACCCTGGTAAAAGTTGATTTTATAGCAGCAACTAACTACAGTACATTTATCAAAAACTGATCTCTTCCATGGATCTTCAATTTGCAACCACACAAAACCAGACTTTAAATGCCAGGTCAGTGTTACATATATTAAGACACAGAAAAGGAACGAAACAATGCATTTCAACTAGTTCATGGTGCAAGCCACTGTTAACTAAAGCAAAGTTCTGACGAAGATGCAGCACCATGCTGTAAACGTGTTAAGCATAACACCCAAAAAGTATGTTTTTCCTCTATGTCATTTACATTCTTGGTAATTCTATTTTGGTTTGGAAATAATACAGGTAGTTGAAAAAGCTTCATCTTTACTAAGTCTTCTTTTTTATTTTAAAACAAGTTTAGCAAGTGATAATGCATCAATAGCAGAGCAATACTGCAATTCTCAACTTGTGGTACCAAACCCTAAAAGATCAGTGAGAGCCACAGATGCCATTTATTCGCAAATATACGTATCTTAAAGTCTAAACATTAGCATGGGAGACTATACTATCAGCAACTAATAAATACCAATATAGTATCACTTGTCTTTATTTAGTAATCACAGCTGCGCAGGAAGTTGCAGGTGGGTCCACAGCCAAGAAAATCACTGGCGTACACAGTACTCTGGAATACCTTCTGAAATTATTTTCTGAGCCTAAAAATGTTCCCAGTTTACAGACTTAACAAGGCTGAAGCATAAATGCTGTATGAAAGATTCTCCAGAACTGCTCATGACCACAACAAACTAAGCAGCTGGAAATGCCAACAGGTAAAGAAAGCTCTCCTGTGGTCCTTTGCTCACTCTAACACTGACTAGAGACAACAGTTAAGGACCACTATTTTTCTAGGATTGATTTCAATTATCATAGCCTTGTGAGAATGTTCATAAATGAGCCACTCAAGCACACTTCTAAAAAAGGGCCATCTCAGTCTAGTCTGCTTTGTAGGGTATGTGAACGCACCAAGTTACTGTGACACCTACAGTAGTCACCAAGTCAATACAAACATTATCCTGCAAGTCGTTTCAGAGGCGTTTACCTTTTGCATGCACACCACTTCCAAATATCAAGGACCATGATCTCAAGGAAGCCATAGGTTTGAATTCAGAATACTGCTGACTAAGCTTTCATATAGCTTCAGTCCTCACTTCACACTTTGAGAACCAAAATTTAGCATCAGAAAATATTTGGATATCTGAATTCTAACATCTGTCAGCACATCACTAATTGGACCCAAAGTGTAACAGAACAATTCAAACACTGTCACTTAATGAAAAAAACAAAACAACCAAACATAAACATAGCTTACAGTAGTGTAGTTGCTCATTCAATTATTACCAAAAGGTATCTTCTTTACTCTAACAAGCATAAAAAAAAAAAAAAAAACCTATTCTCCTCAAATCAAGGTCCTTTTAACAAACTAAACTAGATTCAGACTCTGCCAGTATCATCTCAGTAAGAATCTTGTTTCACCAGTCATTCAGTGTGCCCTGTTATTCTTACTAACATGCCAATAGTCACACCCTCCCAAGTACTGACAACCTGAACTTGAAATTTTATTTATAAATAAGGGTAAATTCAATACTCTCCAGTAAAATTCTCCAAGTAGTCTCCAACATTAGAAAATAATGGTTCAGACAAAACATCAGGAAATTACTTAACCAACCAACAATGAGCAGCAAGGGATGATGCCCTGAAACACCTCCAGCAATGACAGTCAAACTCAAAAGGAATACAGTCTTAGATGCAGGGTGGTTGGTCCTGATACACAAATGGAGGACAATAAGGGACTGTCCCAATGCATTCATCTCAGATTTGGTTCCTATGATGTCCAGCTATCATCCTTAAGGAAGTGAGACACCAAAGACTTCTTCACATAGGAAAGTAAAGTAATCAGTTTATAGAAGGACAGAGGGAAAAACTGACTGCCCAATAAATGAATGCCAAACTGGGTTTAAACACAGAAATTTACTAAATCTCTCCTAGAAATAAGAGTAATTTGAAAATCTCTGTTGCATTGCCCAGAATTAAAGCAAGGCCTAAATTTTATTTCTAAATTCAAAAGAGACCATCACCCCTCAGCTGGAATCCTGTACTCCAGGGGAATTATTGTCATTGCTGCTGTTGGCAAAAAAATCACCCAAAAAAAAAAAAAAAAAAAAAAAAAAAAAAAAACACAAAAAAAA